>NC_133403.1:19893045-20197173 GCF_047511655.1 Castor canadensis
ACTCAGCTGAATCGGCCATTTTGAAATTAATGAGCCTTTTTTCACCTTGGAAACTATGATTTATAGGAAGTTTTCTTTTCAAAAACTAACTGAAGCTCACAGGAAAACAATGTGCTGGATGCTCATGCATCTAACAAGATGATTTTCTTACAAGAGATATATGTTTTTATTCCACCTAGCTGAAAAGGCCTATTTGGAGCAAACAGAGCCTATCTCCAACTTGAAAGACCTAAGTTGCAGGAAGTCTTCCTTGAAAAACTCTCTCAATTCTCACTTAGCCACAATGCACTAGATGCTCATGCTTCTCACACAGATGGTTTTCTTTCCAGTAATACAAATGTTTCTTCAACTTAGCTGAATAAGTCTACTTTGAGCAAACAGAGCCTATCTCCATCTTGAAACACCTAAGTTGCAGAAAGTATTCTTTTCAAAAGCTAACTCAATTCTCACAGGGAAACAATGCACTAGATGCTCCTGCTTCTAAAATAGATGGCTTTCTTTATGGAGATACATGTTTATCTTCAACCTTGCTGAGTATGCCTGTTTGAACTAAGCATAGCTTACCTCCACCTTGAAACACCCAAGTTGCAGGAAGTATTCCTTGGAAAACTAACTCAATACTCACTGGGCAACAATGAGCTAGATGCTCCTGCTTCTAACACAGATGGTTGTCTTTGGAGATATACATTTGTTTCTTTACCTTAGCTGAATAGACATATTTGGAGCAAACAGAGGCTGTCTTCACCTTGTGACACCTAAGTTGCAGGAATAGTTCCTTTCAAAAGCTAACTAGAATTCTCACTTGGAAACAATGTTCTAGATGCCAAAGCTTTTAACACAGATTGTTCTCTTTGGAGAGACAAATGTGCTTCTTCAACTTAGATGAATAGGCCTATTTGGAACAAATGACCCTTTCTCCACCTGAAAAACTATGATTGTTCTGGAAGTATTTCTTTCAAAACCTAACTCACTTCTCAATCAGCAACAATTTGCTAGATGTCGTGCATCTAACATAGATGGATTTGGTTCGAGAGATATATGTGTTCCTTCAAATTAGCTGAATAGACATATTTTTAGCAAACAGAGCCAAATCTCCACCTTGAAACACCTAAGTTGCAGGAAGTATTCCTTGAAAAACTAACTCAATTGTCACTGGGCAACCAAGCCCTAACATGCCCCTGCTTCTAACACAGATGGTTTTCTTTCAAGAGACATGTGTTCCTTCAACTTAGCTGAATAGGCTTATCTGGATTAAACAGAGGCAATCTTCACCTTGTAACACCTAAGGTGCAGAAGCATTTCGTTCAAAAACTACCTCATTCTCACATTGAAACAATGTTCTATATGTCAATGCTTGTACAACACATGGTTGTCTTTGGAGAGATACATGTGTTTCTTCAACACAACTGAATAGGCCTATTTGGAACAAAATGAGCCTTTCTCCACCTTGAAACACAAAGGTCGCAGGAAGGATTCCTTGAAAAACTAACTCAATTCTCACTGGACAACAATGCGCTAGGTGCTCTTCCTTGTGACATAGATGGTTATCTTTCGAGAGAAACTTGTGCTCCTTCAACTTAGCTGAATAGGCCCATCTGCATCAAACAGAGCCTATCTCCACTTTGAAAACTATGATTTGAGGGAATATTCCCTTGAAAAACTAACTCAATTCTCAGTAATAAACTAGGTGCTTGCTATTCCTGCTTCTGACACAGATGGTTTTATGCCGAGAGATACAGATGTTTCTTCAGTTAGGTGAATAGGCCTATTTGAAACAAAATGAGCATTTCTCCAACTTGAAAGCTGTGATTTTTCTGGCAGTATTTCTTTCAAAAACTAACTGAATTCACACTGGGCAACAATGTCCTAGATGCTCCTGCTTCTAACACAGACAGTTTTGTTTGGAGAGATACATGTGTTCCTTCCAAGAAGCAGAACAGGCCTATCTGGAGGAACAGAGCCTATCTCCGCCTTGATCCACCCAATTTGCAGGAATTATTCCTTGAAAAGCTATCTAAGTTCCCACTGGACAACAATGCGGTAGATGCTCCTGCTTCTTACACAGATGGGTTTCTTTCGAGAGATACATGTGTTCCTTCAACTTAGCAGAATAGTCCTATCTGGAGCAAAGAGAGGCTATCTTCACCTGGAAATATATGATTTGCAGGAAGTATTACTTGCAAAAAACTAACTCAATTCTCACAGGGAAACAATGTGCTAGATACGCCTGCTTCTAACACAGACAGTTTTCGTTTTAGCAATACATGTGTTTTTTCAATATAGCTGAATAAGCCTACTTGGAGCAAGCAGAGCCTATCTCCACCTTGAAACACCTAAGTCGCAGGAAGTAGTCCCTGAAAAACTAACTCAATTCTCACTGGACAACAGTGTACTAAATGCTCCTGCATCTAATTCAGATGGTTTTTTCAAGAAATACATGTGCTCCTTCAACTTCTCTGAAAAGCCTCTCTGGAGAAAACAGAGACTATCTCCTTCTTGAAAACTATTATTGGCAGGAAGGATTCCTTTAATAGGTGACTCAGTTCTCCCAGCGAAACGATGCACTAGGTGCTCCTGCTTTTAAAACAAATGGTTTTCTTTTGGGTGATACCCTGTGTCTTCAACTTAGTTGAATAGGCCTATTTGATGTAAACAGAGCCTATCTGCACCTTCAAACACCTAACATGCAAGAAGTATCCTTTGAAAAACTAACTCAGTTCTCACTGGGCAAAAATGTGCTAGATGCCCAAGTTTCTAACAAAGATGGTTTTCTTTTGAGAGATATATATGTTCCTCCTACTTCTCTGAATAGTCCTATCTGGGGCAAACTGAGCCTACCTGCACCTTGAAACACCTAGGTGGAAGAATGTATTCCTTTCCAAACCTAAATTGATTCTCACAGGGAAACGTGCTAGATGCAACAGCCTCTAACATAGATGATTTTCTTCTGAGAGATACATGTGTTTCTTCAAGTCACATGAGTAGGCCTATTTGGAGAAATCAGAGCCTATCTCCACCTTGAAAACTCCAATTGGAGGAAGTATTCCTTTCAAACACTAACTCAATTCTCACAGGGAAACAATGTGCAAGATGGTCCTGCTTCTAACATATATGGGTTTCTTTTGAGAGATACATTTCTTTCTTCAAGTCAGCTGAATACACCTATTTAGAGCCAACAGACCTTCTCCACCTTGAAACACCTAGGTTGCAGAAAGTATTCTTTCAAAAACTAACTCAATTCTCACAGGGAAACAATGCAGTAGTTGTTCCTGCTTCTAACATGGATGATTTTCTTTATAGAGGTACATGTGTTTTCTCAACTCAGATGAGTAGGCCCATCTGGGACAAAATGAGCCTTTCTCCACCGTGAAAACTATTATTTGCAGGAAGTATTCGTTTCAAGAGCTAACTCAATTCTTACAGGGAAATATAGTGCTATATGCTGCAGCATCTAACATAGATGGTTTTCTTTTGAGGGATATAATGTTTCTTCAACACAGCACAATGAGTGTATTTGGAGAAAACTGAGCCTATTTACACCAAGAAAACTATGAATTGCTGGTAGTATTCCTTTCAAAAACTAACTGAAATCTCCCATGGAAACAGTGTGCTAGGTATATGCAGCTTCAAACACAGATTTTTCTCTTTTTAGAGATACATATTTTTCTTCAACTCAACTCAATATCTCTACCTGGAATACCTAAGTTACAGGCTGTATTCCTTACAAAAACTAACTCAGTTGTCACAGGGAAACAATATGCTAGATGCTCCTGCTTCTAACACAGATGGGTTCCTTTTGAACGATATATGTGTTTCTTCAACTTGGTTGCATAGACCTTTTTGGACCAAAATGAGCCTTTCTCCACCTTGAAAACTCTGAATTGCTAAATGATTACTTTCTAAAACTAACTCAACTCTCTATGGAAAACAATATGCTACGTGCTGCAACGTCTAACGTAGATGCTTTTCTTTGGAGAGATACAAGTGTTCTACCAAGCTGAATAGGCCTATTTGAAGCAAACAGAGCTTATCTCCACCTTGAAACACCTAAGTTGCAGGAAGCATTCCTTTCAAAAACTAAATAAATTCTCACTGGGCAACAATGAACTAGATGTTCCTGCTTCTAACACAGGTGGTTTTCTTTTGAGAAATACATGTGTTCCTTCAACTTAACCGAATAGGGCTATGTGGAGTAAACCGAGCCTATCTCCACCTTGTTAAACCTACTTTGCTGGATGTATTCTTTGAAAAACTAACTGAATTCTCAATGGGCAACAATGCGCCAGATGCTCCTGATTCTAACAAAATGCTTTTCTTTCAAGAGAAACATGCGTTCCTTCAACTTAGCTGAATATGCCTATCTGTAGCAAACAGAGGCTATCCTCACTTTGTAACACCTAAGTTGCAGGACATATTCCTTTCAAAAAGCTAACTCGATTCTCACCAGGAAAAAATGTGCTAGATGCGGAACCCTGCAACATAGATAGTTTTTTCTAGAGAGATATATGTGTTTCTTTAACTCAGCTGAATCGGCCATTTTGAAATTAATGAGCCTTTTTTCACCTTGGAAACTATGATTTATAGGAAGTTTTCTTTTCAAAAACTAACTGAAGCTCACAGGAAAACAATGTGCTGGATGCTCATGCATCTAACAAGATGATTTTCTTACAAGAGATATATGTTTTTATTCCACCTAGCTGAAAAGGCCTATTTGGAGCAAACAGAGCCTATCTCCAACTTGAAAGACCTAAGTTGCAGGAAGTCTTCCTTGAAAAACTCTCTCAATTCTCACTTAGCCACAATGCACTAGATGCTCATGCTTCTCACACAGATGGTTTTCTTTCCAGTAATACAAATGTTTCTTCAACTTAGCTGAATAAGTCTACTTTGAGCAAACAGAGCCTATCTCCATCTTGAAACACCTAAGTTGCAGAAAGTATTCTTTTCAAAAGCTAACTCAATTCTCACAGGGAAACAATGCACTAGATGCTCCTGCTTCTAAAATAGATGGCTTTCTTTATGGAGATACATGTTTATCTTCAACCTTGCTGAGTATGCCTGTTTGAACTAAGCATAGCTTACCTCCACCTTGAAACACCCAAGTTGCAGGAAGTATTCCTTGGAAAACTAACTCAATACTCACTGGGCAACAATGAGCTAGATGCTCCTGCTTCTAACACAGATGGTTGTCTTTGGAGATATACATTTGTTTCTTTACCTTAGCTGAATAGACATATTTGGAGCAAACAGAGGCTGTCTTCACCTTGTGACACCTAAGTTGCAGGAATAGTTCCTTTCAAAAGCTAACTAGAATTCTCACTTGGAAACAATGTTCTAGATGCCAAAGCTTTTAACACAGATTGTTCTCTTTGGAGAGACAAATGTGCTTCTTCAACTTAGATGAATAGGCCTATTTGGAACAAATGACCCTTTCTCCACCTGAAAAACTATGATTGTTCTGGAAGTATTTCTTTCAAAACCTAACTCACTTCTCAATCAGCAACAATTTGCTAGATGTCGTGCATCTAACATAGATGGATTTGGTTCGAGAGATATATGTGTTCCTTCAAATTAGCTGAATAGACATATTTTTAGCAAACAGAGCCAAATCTCCACCTTGAAACACCTAAGTTGCAGGAAGTATTCCTTGAAAAACTAACTCAATTGTCACTGGGCAACCAAGCCCTAACATGCCCCTGCTTCTAACACAGATGGTTTTCTTTCAAGAGACATGTGTTCCTTCAACTTAGCTGAATAGGCTTATCTGGATTAAACAGAGGCAATCTTCACCTTGTAACACCTAAGGTGCAGAAGCATTTCGTTCAAAAACTACCTCATTCTCACATTGAAACAATGTTCTATATGTCAATGCTTGTACAACACATGGTTGTCTTTGGAGAGATACATGTGTTTCTTCAACACAACTGAATAGGCCTATTTGGAACAAAATGAGCCTTTCTCCACCTTGAAACACAAAGGTCGCAGGAAGGATTCCTTGAAAAACTAACTCAATTCTCACTGGACAACAATGCGCTAGGTGCTCTTCCTTGTGACATAGATGGTTATCTTTCGAGAGAAACTTGTGCTCCTTCAACTTAGCTGAATAGGCCCATCTGCATCAAACAGAGCCTATCTCCACTTTGAAAACTATGATTTGAGGGAATATTCCCTTGAAAAACTAACTCAATTCTCAGTAATAAACTAGGTGCTTGCTATTCCTGCTTCTGACACAGATGGTTTTATGCCGAGAGATACAGATGTTTCTTCAGTTAGGTGAATAGGCCTATTTGAAACAAAATGAGCATTTCTCCAACTTGAAAGCTGTGATTTTTCTGGCAGTATTTCTTTCAAAAACTAACTGAATTCACACTGGGCAACAATGTCCTAGATGCTCCTGCTTCTAACACAGACAGTTTTGTTTGGAGAGATACATGTGTTCCTTCCAAGAAGCAGAACAGGCCTATCTGGAGGAACAGAGCCTATCTCCGCCTTGATCCACCCAATTTGCAGGAATTATTCCTTGAAAAGCTATCTAAGTTCCCACTGGACAACAATGCGGTAGATGCTCCTGCTTCTTACACAGATGGGTTTCTTTCGAGAGATACATGTGTTCCTTCAACTTAGCAGAATAGTCCTATCTGGAGCAAAGAGAGGCTATCTTCACCTGGAAATATATGATTTGCAGGAAGTATTACTTGCAAAAAACTAACTCAATTCTCACAGGGAAACAATGTGCTAGATACGCCTGCTTCTAACACAGACAGTTTTCGTTTTAGCAATACATGTGTTTTTTCAATATAGCTGAATAAGCCTACTTGGAGCAAGCAGAGCCTATCTCCACCTTGAAACACCTAAGTCGCAGGAAGTAGTCCCTGAAAAACTAACTCAATTCTCACTGGACAACAGTGTACTAAATGCTCCTGCATCTAATTCAGATGGTTTTTTCAAGAAATACATGTGCTCCTTCAACTTATCTGAAAAGCCTCTCTGGAGAAAACAGAGACTATCTCCTTCTTGAAAACTATTATTGGCAGGAAGGATTCCTTTAATAGGTGACTCAGTTCTCCCAGCGAAACGATGCACTAGGTGCTCCTGCTTTTAAAACAAATGGTTTTCTTTTGGGTGATACCCTGTTTCTTCAACTTAGTTGAATAGGCCTATTTGATGTAAACAGAGCCTATCTGCACCTTCAAACACCTAACATGCAAGAAGTATCCTTTGAAAAACTAACTCAGTTCTCACTGGGCAAAAATGTGCTAGATGCCCAAGTTTCTAACAAAGATGGTTTTCTTTTGAGAGATATATATGTTCCTCCTACTTCTCTGAATAGTCCTATCTGGGGCAAACTGAGCCTACCTGCACCTTGAAACACCTAGGTGGAAGAATGTATTCCTTTCCAAACCTAAATTGATTCTCACAGGGAAACGTGCTAGATGCAACAGCCTCTAACATAGATGATTTTCTTCTGAGAGATACATGTGTTTCTTCAAGTCACATGAGTAGGCCTATTTGGAGAAATCAGAGCCTATCTCCACCTTGAAAACTCCAATTGGAGGAAGTATTCCTTTCAAACACTAACTCAATTCTCACAGGGAAACAATGTGCAAGATGGTCCTGCTTCTAACATATATGGGTTTCTTTTGAGAGATACATTTCTTTCTTCAAGTCAGCTGAATACACCTATTTAGAGCCAACAGACCTTCTCCACCTTGAAACACCTAGGTTGCAGAAAGTATTCTTTCAAAAACTAACTCAATTCTCACAGGGAAACAATGCAGTAGTTGTTCCTGCTTCTAACATGGATGATTTTCTTTATAGAGGTACATGTGTTTTCTCAACTCAGATGAGTAGGCCCATCTGGGACAAAATGAGCCTTTCTCCACCGTGAAAACTATTATTTGCAGGAAGTATTCGTTTCAAGAGCTAACTCAATTCTTACAGGGAAATATAGTGCTATATGCTGCAGCATCTAACATAGATGGTTTTCTTTTGAGGGATATAATGTTTCTTCAACACAGCACAATGAGTGTATTTGGAGAAAACTGAGCCTATTTACACCAAGAAAACTATGAATTGCTGGTAGTATTCCTTTCAAAAACTAACTGAAATCTCCCATGGAAACAGTGTGCTAGGTATATGCAGCTTCAAACACAGATTTTTCTCTTTTTAGAGATACATATTTTTCTTCAACTCAACTCAATATCTCTACCTGGAATACCTAAGTTACAGGCTGTATTCCTTACAAAAACTAACTCAGTTGTCACAGGGAAACAATATGCTAGATGCTCCTGCTTCTAACACAGATGGGTTCCTTTTGAACGATATATGTGTTTCTTCAACTTGGTTGCATAGACCTTTTTGGACCAAAATGAGCCTTTCTCCACCTTGAAAACTCTGAATTGCTAAATGATTACTTTCTAAAACTAACTCAACTCTCTATGGAAAACAATATGCTACGTGCTGCAACGTCTAACGTAGATGCTTTTCTTTGGAGAGATACAAGTGTTCTACCAAGCTGAATAGGCCTATTTGAAGCAAACAGAGCTTATCTCCACCTTGAAACACCTAAGTTGCAGGAAGCATTCCTTTCAAAAACTAAATAAATTCTCACTGGGCAACAATGAACTAGATGTTCCTGCTTCTAACACAGGTGGTTTTCTTTTGAGAAATACATGTGTTCCTTCAACTTAACCGAATAGGGCTATGTGGAGTAAACCGAGCCTATCTCCACCTTGTTAAACCTACTTTGCTGGATGTATTCTTTGAAAAACTAACTGAATTCTCAATGGGCAACAATGCGCCAGATGCTCCTGATTCTAACAAAATGCTTTTCTTTCAAGAGAAACATGCGTTCCTTCAACTTAGCTGAATATGCCTATCTGTAGCAAACAGAGGCTATCCTCACTTTGTAACACCTAAGTTGCAGGACATATTCCTTTCAAAAAGCTAACTCGATTCTCACCAGGAAAAAATGTGCTAGATGCGGAACCCTGCAACATAGATAGTTTTTTCTAGAGAGATATATGTGTTTCTTTAACTCAGCTGAATCGGCCATTTTGAAATTAATGAGCCTTTTTTCACCTTGGAAACTATGATTTATAGGAAGTTTTCTTTTCAAAAACTAACTGAAGCTCACAGGAAAACAATGTGCTGGATGCTCATGCATCTAACAAGATGATTTTCTTACAAGAGATATATGTTTTTATTCCACCTAGCTGAAAAGGCCTATTTGGAGCAAACAGAGCCTATCTCCAACTTGAAAGACCTAAGTTGCAGGAAGTCTTCCTTGAAAAACTCTCTCAATTCTCACTTAGCCACAATGCACTAGATGCTCATGCTTCTCACACAGATGGTTTTCTTTCCAGTAATACAAATGTTTCTTCAACTTAGCTGAATAAGTCTACTTTGACCAAACAGAGCCTATCTCCATCTTGAAACACCTAAGTTGCAGAAAGTATTCTTTTCAAAAGCTAACTCAATTCTCACAGGGAAACAATGCACTAGATGCTCCTGCTTCTAAAATAGATGGCTTTCTTTATGGAGATACATGTTTATCTTCAACCTTGCTGAGTATGCCTGTTTGAACTAAGCATAGCTTACCTCCACCTTGAAACACCCAAGTTGCAGGAAGTATTCCTTGGAAAACTAACTCAATACTCACTGGGCAACAATGAGCTAGATGCTCCTGCTTCTAACACAGATGGTTGTCTTTGGAGATATACATTTGTTTCTTTACCTTAGCTGAATAGACATATTTGGAGCAAACAGAGGCTGTCTTCACCTTGTGACACCTAAGTTGCAGGAATAGTTCCTTTCAAAAGCTAACTAGAATTCTCACTTGGAAACAATGTTCTAGATGCCAAAGCTTTTAACACAGATTGTTCTCTTTGGAGAGACAAATGTGCTTCTTCAACTTAGATGAATAGGCCTATTTGGAACAAATGACCCTTTCTCCACCTGAAAAACTATGATTGTTCTGGAAGTATTTCTTTCAAAACCTAACTCACTTCTCAATCAGCAACAATTTGCTAGATGTCGTGCATCTAACATAGATGGATTTGGTTCGAGAGATATATGTGTTCCTTCAAATTAGCTGAATAGACATATTTTTAGCAAACAGAGCCAAATCTCCAAATTGAAACACCTAAGTTGCAGGAAGTATTCCTTGAAAAACTAACTCAATTGTCACTGGGCAACCAAGCCCTAACATGCCCCTGCTTCTAACACAGATGGTTTTCTTTCAAGAGACATGTGTTCCTTCAACTTAGCTGAATAGGCTTATCTGGATTAAACAGAGGCAATCTTCACCTTGTAACACCTAAGGTGCAGAAGCATTTCGTTCAAAAACTACCTCATTCTCACATTGAAACAATGTTCTATATGTCAATGCTTGTACAACACATGGTTGTCTTTGGAGAGATACATGTGTTTCTTCAACACAACTGAATAGGCCTATTTGGAACAAAATGAGCCTTTCTCCACCTTGAAACACAAAGGTCGCAGGAAGGATTCCTTGAAAAACTAACTCAATTCTCACTGGACAACAATGCGCTAGGTGCTCTTCCTTGTGACATAGATGGTTATCTTTCGAGAGAAACTTGTGCTCCTTCAACTTAGCTGAATAGGCCCATCTGCATCAAACAGAGCCTATCTCCACTTTGAAAACTATGATTTGAGGGAATATTCCCTTGAAAAACTAACTCAATTCTCAGTAATAAACTAGGTGCTTGCTATTCCTGCTTCTGACACAGATGGTTTTATGCCGAGAGATACAGATGTTTCTTCAGTTAGGTGAATAGGCCTATTTGAAACAAAATGAGCATTTCTCCAACTTGAAAGCTGTGATTTTTCTGGCAGTATTTCTTTCAAAAACTAACTGAATTCACACTGGGCAACAATGTCCTAGATGCTCCTGCTTCTAACACAGACAGTTTTGTTTGGAGAGATACATGTGTTCCTTCCAAGAAGCAGAACAGGCCTATCTGGAGGAACAGAGCCTATCTCCGCCTTGATCCACCCAATTTGCAGGAATTATTCCTTGAAAAGCTATCTAAGTTCCCACTGGACAACAATGCGGTAGATGCTCCTGCTTCTTACACAGATGGGTTTCATTCGAGAGATACATGTGTTCCTTCAACTTAGCAGAATAGTCCTATCTGGAGCAAAGAGAGGCTATCTTCACCTGGAAATATATGATTTGCAGGAAGTATTACTTGCAAAAAACTAACTCAATTCTCACAGGGAAACAATGTGCTAGATACGCCTGCTTCTAACACAGACAGTTTTCGTTTTAGCAATACATGTGTTTTTTCAATATAGCTGAATAAGCCTACTTGGAGCAAGCAGAGCCTATCTCCACCTTGAAACACCTAAGTCGCAGGAAGTAGTCCCTGAAAAACTAACTCAATTCTCACTGGACAACAGTGTACTAAATGCTCCTGCATCTAATTCAGATGGTTTTTTCAAGAAATACATGTGCTCCTTCAACTTATCTGAAAAGCCTCTCTGGAGAAAACAGAGACTATCTCCTTCTTGAAAACTATTATTGGCAGGAAGGATTCCTTTAATAGGTGACTCAGTTCTCCCAGCGAAACGATGCACTAGGTGCTCCTGCTTTTAAAACAAATGGTTTTCTTTTGGGTGATACCCTGTTTCTTCAACTTAGTTGAATAGGCCTATTTGATGTAAACAGAGCCTATCTGCACCTTCAAACACCTAACATGCAAGAAGTATCCTTTGAAAAACTAACTCAGTTCTCACTGGGCAAAAATGTGCTAGATGCCCAAGTTTCTAACAAAGATGGTTTTCTTTTGAGAGATATATATGTTCCTCCTACTTCTCTGAATAGTCCTATCTGGGGCAAACTGAGCCTACCTGCACCTTGAAACACCTAGGTGGAAGAATGTATTCCTTTCCAAACCTAAATTGATTCTCACAGGGAAACGTGCTAGATGCAACAGCCTCTAACATAGATGATTTTCTTCTGAGAGATACATGTGTTTCTTCAAGTCACATGAGTAGGCCTATTTGGAGAAATCAGAGCCTATCTCCACCTTGAAAACTCCAATTGGAGGAAGTATTCCTTTCAAACACTAACTCAATTCTCACAGGGAAACAATGTGCAAGATGGTCCTGCTTCTAACATATATGGGTTTCTTTTGAGAGATACATTTCTTTCTTCAAGTCAGCTGAATACACCTATTTAGAGCCAACAGACCTTCTCCACCTTGAAACACCTAGGTTGCAGAAAGTATTCTTTCAAAAACTAACTCAATTCTCACAGGGAAACAATGCAGTAGTTGTTCCTGCTTCTAACATGGATGATTTTCTTTATAGAGGTACATGTGTTTTCTCAACTCAGATGAGTAGGCCCATCTGGGACAAAATGAGCCTTTCTCCACCGTGAAAACTATTATTTGCAGGAAGTATTCGTTTCAA
Organism: Castor canadensis; assembly: GCF_047511655.1. Classification (NCBI taxonomy): domain Eukaryota; kingdom Metazoa; phylum Chordata; class Mammalia; order Rodentia; family Castoridae; genus Castor; species Castor canadensis. The sequence continues at coordinate 19,905,484 of NC_133403.1, forward strand.
GAGCTAACTCAATTCTTACAGGGAAATATAGTGCTATATGCTGCAGCATCTAACATAGATGGTTTTCTTTTGAGGGATATAATGTTTCTTCAACACAGCACAATGAGTGTATTTGGAGAAAACTGAGCCTATTTACACCAAGAAAACTATGAATTGCTGGTAGTATTCCTTTCAAAAACTAACTGAAATCTCCCATGGAAACAGTGTGCTAGGTATATGCAGCTTCAAACACAGATTTTTCTCTTTTTAGAGATACATATTTTTCTTCAACTCAACTCAATATCTCTACCTGGAATACCTAAGTTACAGGCTGTATTCCTTACAAAAACTAACTCAGTTGTCACAGGGAAACAATATGCTAGATGCTCCTGCTTCTAACACAGATGGGTTCCTTTTGAACGATATATGTGTTTCTTCAACTTGGTTGCATAGACCTTTTTGGACCAAAATGAGCCTTTCTCCACCTTGAAAACTCTGAATTGCTAAATGATTACTTTCTAAAACTAACTCAACTCTCTATGGAAAACAATATGCTACGTGCTGCAACGTCTAACGTAGATGCTTTTCTTTGGAGAGATACAAGTGTTCTACCAAGCTGAATAGGCCTATTTGAAGCAAACAGAGCTTATCTCCACCTTGAAACACCTAAGTTGCAGGAAGCATTCCTTTCAAAAACTAAATAAATTCTCACTGGGCAACAATGAACTAGATGTTCCTGCTTCTAACACAGGTGGTTTTCTTTTGAGAAATACATGTGTTCCTTCAACTTAACCGAATAGGGCTATGTGGAGTAAACCGAGCCTATCTCCACCTTGTTAAACCTACTTTGCTGGATGTATTCTTTGAAAAACTAACTGAATTCTCAATGGGCAACAATGCGCCAGATGCTCCTGATTCTAACAAAATGTTTTTCTTTCAAGAGAAACATGCGTTCCTTCAACTTAGCTGAATATGCCTATCTGTAGCAAAGAGAGGCTATCCTCACTTTGTAACACCTAAGTTGCAGGACATATTCCTTTCAAAAAGCTAACTCGATTCTCACCAGGAAAAAATGTGCTAGATGCGGAACCCTGCAACATAGATAGTTTTTTCTAGAGAGATATATGTGTTTCTTTAACTCAGCTGAATCGGCCATTTTGAAATTAATGAGCCTTTTTTCACCTTGGAAACTATGATTTATAGGAAGTTTTCTTTTCAAAAACTAACTGAAGCTCACAGGAAAACAATGTGCTGGATGCTCATGCATCTAACAAGATGATTTTCTTACAAGAGATATATGTTTTTATTCCACCTAGCTGAAAAGGCCTATTTGGAGCAAACAGAGCCTAACTCCAACCTGAAAGACCTAAGTTGCAGGAAGTCTTCCTTGAAAAACTCTCTCAATTCTCACTTAGCCACAATGCACTAGATGCTCATGCTTCTCACACAGATGGTTTTCTTTCCAGTAATACAAATGTTTCTTCAACTTAGCTGAATAAGTCTACTTTGAGCAAACAGAGCCTATCTCCATCTTGAAACACCTAAGTTGCAGAAAGTATTCTTTTCAAAAGCTAACTCAATTCTCACAGGGAAACAATGCACTAGATGCTCCTGCTTCTAACATAGATGGCTTTCTTTATGGAGATACATGTTTATCTTCAACCTTGCTGAGTATGCCTGTTTGAACTAAGCATAGCTTACCTCCACCTTGAAACACCCAAGTTGCAGGAAGTATTCCTTGGAAAACTAACTCAATACTCACTGGGCAACAATGAGCTAGATGCTCCTGCTTCTAACACAGATGGTTGTCTTTGGAGATATACATTTGTTTCTTTACCTTAGCTGAATAGACATATTTGGAGCAAACAGAGGCTGTCTTCACCTTGTGACACCTAAGTTGCAGGAATAGTTCCTTTCAAAAGCTAACTAGAATTCTCACTTGGAAACAATGTTCTAGATGCCAAAGCTTTTAACACAGATTGTTCTCTTTGGAGAGACAAATGTGCTTCTTCAACTTAGATGAATAGGCCTATTTGGAACAAATGACCCTTTCTCCACCTGAAAAACTATGATTGTTCTGGAAGTATTTCTTTCAAAACCTAACTCACTTCTCAATCAGCAACAATTTGCTAGATGTCGTGCATCTAACATAGATGGATTTGGTTCGAGAGATATATGTGTTCCTTCAAATTAGCTGAATAGACATATTTTTAGCAAACAGAGCCAAATCTCCACCTTGAAACACCTAAGTTGCAGGAAGTATTCCTTGAAAAACTAACTCAATTGTCACTGGGCAACCAAGCCCTAACATGCCCCTGCTTCTAACACAGATGGTTTTCTTTCAAGAGACATGTGTTCCTTCAACTTAGCTGAATAGGCTTATCTGGATTAAACAGAGGCAATCTTCACCTTGTAACACCTAAGGTGCAGAAGCATTTCGTTCAAAAACTACCTCATTCTCACATTGAAACAATGTTCTATATGTCAATGCTTGTACAACACATGGTTGTCTTTGGAGAGATACATGTGTTTCTTCAACACAACTGAATAGGCCTATTTGGAACAAAATGAGCCTTTCTCCACCTTGAAACACAAAGGTCGCAGGAAGGATTCCTTGAAAAACTAACTCAATTCTCACTGGACAACAATGCGCTAGGTGCTCTTCCTTGTGACATAGATGGTTATCTTTCGAGAGAAACTTGTGCTCCTTCAACTTAGCTGAATAGGCCCATCTGCATCAAACAGAGCCTATCTCCACTTTGAAAACTATGATTTGAGGGAATATTCCCTTGAAAAACTAACTCAATTCTCAGTAATAAACTAGGTGCTTGCTATTCCTGCTTCTGACACAGATGGTTTTATGCCGAGAGATACAGATGTTTCTTCAGTTAGGTGAATAGGCCTATTTGAAACAAAATGAGCATTTCTCCAACTTGAAAGCTGTGATTTTTCTGGCAGTATTTCTTTCAAAAACTAACTGAATTCACACTGGGCAACAATGTCCTAGATGCTCCTGCTTCTAACACAGACAGTTTTGTTTGGAGAGATACATGTGTTCCTTCCAAGAAGCAGAACAGGCCTATCTGGAGGAACAGAGCCTATCTCCGCCTTGATCCACCCAATTTGCAGGAATTATTCCTTGAAAAGCTATCTAAGTTCCCACTGGACAACAATGCGGTAGATGCTCCTGCTTCTTACACAGATGGGTTTCATTCGAGAGATACATGTGTTCCTTCAACTTAGCAGAATAGTCCTATCTGGAGCAAAGAGAGGCTATCTTCACCTGGAAATATATGATTTGCAGGAAGTATTACTTGCAAAAAACTAACTCAATTCTCACAGGGAAACAATGTGCTAGATACGCCTGCTTCTAACACAGACAGTTTTCGTTTTAGCAATACATGTGTTTTTTCAATATAGCTGAATAAGCCTACTTGGAGCAAGCAGAGCCTATCTCCACCTTGAAACACCTAAGTCGCAGGAAGTAGTCCCTGAAAAACTAACTCAATTCTCACTGGACAACAGTGTACTAAATGCTCCTGCATCTAATTCAGATGGTTTTTTCAAGAAATACATGTGCTCCTTCAACTTATCTGAAAAGCCTCTCTGGAGAAAACAGAGACTATCTCCTTCTTGAAAACTATTATTGGCAGGAAGGATTCCTTTAATAGGTGACTCAGTTCTCCCAGCGAAACGATGCACTAGGTGCTCCTGCTTTTAAAACAAATGGTTTTCTTTTGGGTGATACCCTGTTTCTTCAACTTAGTTGAATAGGCCTATTTGATGTAAACAGAGCCTATCTGCACCTTCAAACACCTAACATGCAAGAAGTATCCTTTGAAAAACTAACTCAGTTCTCACTGGGCAAAAATGTGCTAGATGCCCAAGTTTCTAACAAAGATGGTTTTCTTTTGAGAGATATATATGTTCCTCCTACTTCTCTGAATAGTCCTATCTGGGGCAAACTGAGCCTACCTGCACCTTGAAACACCTAGGTGGAAGAATGTATTCCTTTCCAAACCTAAATTGATTCTCACAGGGAAACGTGCTAGATGCAACAGCCTCTAACATAGATGATTTTCTTCTGAGAGATACATGTGTTTCTTCAAGTCACATGAGTAGGCCTATTTGGAGAAATCAGAGCCTATCTCCACCTTGAAAACTCCAATTGGAGGAAGTATTCCTTTCAAACACTAACTCAATTCTCACAGGGAAACAATGTGCAAGATGGTCCTGCTTCTAACATATATGGGTTTCTTTTGAGAGATACATTTCTTTCTTCAAGTCAGCTGAATACACCTATTTAGAGCCAACAGACCTTCTCCACCTTGAAACACCTAGGTTGCAGAAAGTATTCTTTCAAAAACTAACTCAATTCTCACAGGGAAACAATGCAGTAGTTGTTCCTGCTTCTAACATGGATGATTTTCTTTATAGAGGTACATGTGTTTTCTCAACTCAGATGAGTAGGCCCATCTGGGACAAAATGAGCCTTTCTCCACCGTGAAAACTATTATTTGCAGGAAGTATTCGTTTCAAGAGCTAACTCAATTCTTACAGGGAAATATAGTGCTATATGCTGCAGCATCTAACATAGATGGTTTTCTTTTGAGGGATATAATGTTTCTTCAACACAGCACAATGAGTGTATTTGGAGAAAACTGAGCCTATTTACACCAAGAAAACTATGAATTGCTGGTAGTATTCCTTTCAAAAACTAACTGAAATCTCCCATGGAAACAGTGTGCTAGGTATATGCAGCTTCAAACACAGATTTTTCTCTTTTTAGAGATACATATTTTTCTTCAACTCAACTCAATATCTCTACCTGGAATACCTAAGTTACAGGCTGTATTCCTTACAAAAACTAACTCAGTTGTCACAGGGAAACAATATGCTAGATGCTCCTGCTTCTAACACAGATGGGTTCCTTTTGAACGATATATGTGTTTCTTCAACTTGGTTGCATAGACCTTTTTGGACCAAAATGAGCCTTTCTCCACCTTGAAAACTCTGAATTGCTAAATGATTACTTTCTAAAACTAACTCAACTCTCTATGGAAAACAATATGCTACGTGCTGCAACGTCTAACGTAGATGCTTTTCTTTGGAGAGATACAAGTGTTCTACCAAGCTGAATAGGCCTATTTGAAGCAAACAGAGCTTATCTCCACCTTGAAACACCTAAGTTGCAGGAAGCATTCCTTTCAAAAACTAAATAAATTCTCACTGGGCAACAATGAACTAGATGTTCCTGCTTCTAACACAGGTGGTTTTCTTTTGAGAAATACATGTGTTCCTTCAACTTAACCGAATAGGGCTATGTGGAGTAAACCGAGCCTATCTCCACCTTGTTAAACCTACTTTGCTGGATGTATTCTTTGAAAAACTAACTGAATTCTCAATGGGCAACAATGCGCCAGATGCTCCTGATTCTAACAAAATGTTTTTCTTTCAAGAGAAACATGCGTTCCTTCAACTTAGCTGAATATGCCTATCTGTAGCAAACAGAGGCTATCCTCACTTTGTAACACCTAAGTTGCAGGACATATTCCTTTCAAAAAGCTAACTCGATTCTCACCAGGAAAAAATGTGCTAGATGCGGAACCCTGCAACATAGATAGTTTTTTCTAGAGAGATATATGTGTTTCTTTAACTCAGCTGAATCGGCCATTTTGAAATTAATGAGCCTTTTTTCACCTTGGAAACTATGATTTATAGGAAGTTTTCTTTTCAAAAACTAACTGAAGCTCACAGGAAAACAATGTGCTGGATGCTCATGCATCTAACAAGATGATTTTCTTACAAGAGATATATGTTTTTATTCCACCTAGCTGAAAAGGCCTATTTGGAGCAAACAGAGCCTAACTCCAACTTGAAAGACCTAAGTTGCAGGAAGTCTTCCTTGAAAAACTCTCTCAATTCTCACTTAGCCACAATGCACTAGATGCTCATGCTTCTCACACAGATGGTTTTCTTTCCAGTAATACAAATGTTTCTTCAACTTAGCTGAATAAGTCTACTTTGAGCAAACAGAGCCTATCTCCATCTTGAAACACCTAAGTTGCAGAAAGTATTCTTTTCAAAAGCTAACTCAATTCTCACAGGGAAACAATGCACTAGATGCTCCTGCTTCTAACATAGATGGCTTTCTTTATGGAGATACATGTTTATCTTCAACCTTGCTGAGTATGCCTGTTTGAACTAAGCATAGCTTACCTCCACCTTGAAACACCCAAGTTGCAGGAAGTATTCCTTGGAAAACTAACTCAATACTCACTGGGCAACAATGAGCTTGATGCTCCTGCTTCTAACACAGATGGTTGTCTTTGGAGATATACATTTGTTTCTTTACCTTAGCTGAATAGACATATTTGGAGCAAACAGAGGCTGTCTTCACCTTGTGACACCTAAGTTGCAGGAATAGTTCCTTTCAAAAGCTAACTAGAATTCTCACTTGGAAACAATGTTCTAGATGCCAAAGCTTTTAACACAGATTGTTCTCTTTGGAGAGACAAATGTGCTTCTTCAACTTAGATGAATAGGCCTATTTGGAACAAATGACCCTTTCTCCACCTGAAAAACTATGATTGTTCTGGAAGTATTTCTTTCAAAACCTAACTCACTTCTCAATCAGCAACAATTTGCTAGATGTCGTGCATCTAACATAGATGGATTTGGTTCGAGAGATATATGTGTTCCTTCAAATTAGCTGAATAGACATATTTTTAGCAAACAGAGCCAAATCTCCACCTTGAAACACCTAAGTTGCAGGAAGTATTCCTTGAAAAACTAACTCAATTGTCACTGGGCAACCAAGCCCTAACATGCCCCTGCTTCTAACACAGATGGTTTTCTTTCAAGAGACATGTGTTCCTTCAACTTAGCTGAATAGGCTTATCTGGATTAAACAGAGGCAATCTTCACCTTGTAACACCTAAGGTGCAGAAGCATTTCGTTCAAAAACTACCTCATTCTCACATTGAAACAATGTTCTATATGTCAATGCTTGTACAACACATGGTTGTCTTTGGAGAGATACATGTGTTTCTTCAACACAACTGAATAGGCCTATTTGGAACAAAATGAGCCTTTCTCCACCTTGAAACACAAAGGTCGCAGGAAGGATTCCTTGAAAAACTAACTCAATTCTCACTGGACAACAATGCGCTAGGTGCTCTTCCTTGTGACATAGATGGTTATCTTTCGAGAGAAACTTGTGCTCCTTCAACTTAGCTGAATAGGCCCATCTGCATCAAACAGAGCCTATCTCCACTTTGAAAACTATGATTTGAGGGAATATTCCCTTGAAAAACTAACTCAATTCTCAGTAATAAACTAGGTGCTTGCTATTCCTGCTTCTGACACAGATGGTTTTATGCCGAGAGATACAGATGTTTCTTCAGTTAGGTGAATAGGCCTATTTGAAACAAAATGAGCATTTCTCCAACTTGAAAGCTGTGATTTTTCTGGCAGTATTTCTTTCAAAAACTAACTGAATTCACACTGGGCAACAATGTCCTAGATGCTCCTGCTTCTAACACAGACAGTTTTGTTTGGAGAGATACATGTGTTCCTTCCAAGAAGCAGAACAGGCCTATCTGGAGGAACAGAGCCTATCTCCGCCTTGATCCACCCAATTTGCAGGAATTATTCCTTGAAAAGCTATCTAAGTTCCCACTGGACAACAATGCGGTAGATGCTCCTGCTTCTTACACAGATGGGTTTCATTCGAGAGATACATGTGTTCCTTCAACTTAGCAGAATAGTCCTATCTGGAGCAAAGAGAGGCTATCTTCACCTGGAAATATATGATTTGCAGGAAGTATTACTTGCAAAAAACTAACTCAATTCTCACAGGGAAACAATGTGCTAGATACGCCTGCTTCTAACACAGACAGTTTTCGTTTTAGCAATACATGTGTTTTCTCAATATAGCTGAATAAGCCTACTTGGAGCAAGCAGAGCCTATCTCCACCTTGAAACACCTAAGTCGCAGGAAGTAGTCCCTGAAAAACTAACTCAATTCTCACTGGACAACAGTGTACTAAATGCTCCTGCATCTAATTCAGATGGTTTTTTCAAGAAATACATGTGCTCCTTCAACTTATCTGAAAAGCCTCTCTGGAGAAAACAGAGACTATCTCCTTCTTGAAAACTATTATTGGCAGGAAGGATTCCTTTAACAGGTGACTCAGTTCTCCCAGCGAAACGATGCACTAGGTGCTCCTGCTTTTAAAACAAATGGTTTTCTTTTGGGTGATACCCTGTTTCTTCAACTTAGTTGAATAGGCCTATTTGATGTAAACAGAGCCTATCTGCACCTTCAAACACCTAACATGCAAGAAGTATCCTTTGAAAAACTAACTCAGTTCTCACTGGGCAAAAATGTGCTAGATGCCCAAGTTTCTAACAAAGATGGTTTTCTTTTGAGAGATATATATGTTCCTCCTACTTCTCTGAATAGTCCTATCTGGGGCAAACTGAGCCTACCTGCACCTTGAAACACCTAGGTGGAAGAATGTATTCCTTTCCAAACCTAAATTGATTCTCACAGGGAAACGTGCTAGATGCAACAGCCTCTAACATAGATGATTTTCTTCTGAGAGATACATGTGTTTCTTCAAGTCACATGAGTAGGCCTATTTGGAGAAATCAGAGCCTATCTCCACCTTGAAAACTCCAATTGGAGGAAGTATTCCTTTCAAACACTAACTCAATTCTCACAGGGAAACAATGTGCAAGAGGGTCCTGCTTCTAACATATATGGGTTTCTTTTGAGAGATACATTTCTTTCTTCAAGTCAGCTGAATACACCTATTTAGAGCCAACAGACCTTCTCCACCTTGAAACACCTAGGTTGCAGAAAGTATTCTTTCAAAAACTAACTCAATTCTCACAGGGAAACAATGCAGTAGTTGTTCCTGCTTCTAACATGGATGATTTTCTTTATAGAGGTACATGTGTTTTCTCAACTCAGATGAGTAGGCCCATCTGGGACAAAATGAGCCTTTCTCCACCGTGAAAACTATTATTTGCAGGAAGTATTCGTTTCAAGAGCTAACTCAATTCTTACAGGGAAATATAGTGCTATATGCTGCAGCATCTAACATAGATGGTTTTCTTTTGAGGGATATAATGTTTCTTCAACACAGCACAATGAGTGTATTTGGAGAAAACTGAGCCTATTTACACCAAGAAAACTATGAATTGCTGGTAGTATTCCTTTCAAAAACTAACTGAAATCTCCCATGGAAACAGTGTGCTAGGTATATGCAGCTTCAAACACAGATTTTTCTCTTTTTAGAGATACATATTTTTCTTCAACTCAACTCAATATCTCTACCTGGAATACCTAAGTTACAGGCTGTATTCCTTACAAAAACTAACTCAGTTGTCACAGGGAAACAATATGCTAGATGCTCCTGCTTCTAACACAGATGGGTTCCTTTTGAACGATATATGTGTTTCTTCAACTTGGTTGCATAGACCTTTTTGGACCAAAATGAGCCTTTCTCCACCTTGAAAACTCTGAATTGCTAAATGATTACTTTCTAAAACTAACTCAACTCTCTATGGAAAACAATATGCTACGTGCTGCAACGTCTAACGTAGATGCTTTTCTTTGGAGAGATACAAGTGTTCTACCAAGCTGAATAGGCCTATTTGAAGCAAACAGAGCTTATCTCCACCTTGAAACACCTAAGTTGCAGGAAGCATTCCTTTCAAAAACTAAATAAATTCTCACTGGGCAACAATGAACTAGATGTTCCTGCTTCTAACACAGGTGGTTTTCTTTTGAGAAATACATGTGTTCCTTCAACTTAACCGAATAGGGCTATGTGGAGTAAACCGAGCCTATCTCCACCTTGTTAAACCTACTTTGCTGGATGTATTCTTTGAAAAACTAACTGAATTCTCAATGGGCAACAATGCGCCAGATGCTCCTGATTCTAACAAAATGCTTTTCTTTCAAGAGAAACATGTGTTCCTTCAACTTAGCTGAATATGCCTATCTGTAGCAAACAGAGGCTATCCTCACTTTGTAACACCTAAGTTGCAGGACATATTCCTTTCAAAAAGCTAACTCGATTCTCACCAGGAAAAAATGTGCTAGATGCGGAACCCTGCAACATAGATAGTTTTTTCTAGAGAGATATATGTGTTTCTTTAACTCAGCTGAATCGGCCATTTTGAAATTAATGAGCCTTTTTTCACCTTGGAAACTATGATTTATAGGAAGTTTTCTTTTCAAAAACTAACTGAAGCTCACAGGAAAACAATGTGCTGGATGCTCATGCATCTAACAAGATGATTTTCTTACAAGAGAAATCAAATCATCAAATAGAAATCATCAAATAGGCCTAGCTGAAAAGGCCTATTTGGAGCAAACAGAGCCTATCTCCAACTTGAAAGACCTAAGTTGCAGGAAGTCTTCCTTGAAAAACTCTCTCAATTCTCACTTAGCCACAATGCACTAGATGCTCATGCTTCTCACACAGATGGTTTTCTTTCCAGTAATACAAATGTTTCTTCAACTTAGCTGAATAAGTCTACTTTGAGCAAACAGAGCCTATCTCCATCTTGAAACACCTAAGTTGCAGAAAGTATTCTTTTCAAAAGCTAACTCAATTCTCACAGGGAAACAATGCACTAGATGCTCCTGCTTCTAACATAGATGGCTTTCTTTATGGAGATACATGTTTATCTTCAACCTTGCTGAGTATGCCTGTTTGAACTAAGCATAGCTTACCTCCACCTTGAAACACCCAAGTTGCAGGAAGTATTCCTTGGAAAACTAACTCAATACTCACTGGGCAACAATGAGCTAGATGCTCCTGCTTCTAACACAGATGGTTGTCTTTGGAGATATACATTTGTTTCTTTACCTTAGCTGTATAGACATATTTGGAGCACACAGAGGCTGTCTTCACCTTGTGACACCTAAGTTGCAGGAATAGTTCCTTTCAAAAGCTAACTAGAATTCTCACTTGGAAACAATGTTCTAGATGCCAAAGCTTTTAACACAGATTGTTCTCTTTGGAGAGACAAATGTGCTTCTTCAACTTAGATGAATAGGCCTATTTGGAACAAATGACCCTTTCTCCACCTGAAAAACTATGATTGTTCTGGAAGTATTTCTTTCAAAACCTAACTCACTTCTCAATCAGCAACAATTTGCTAGATGTCGTGCATCTAACATAGATGGATTTGGTTCGAGAGATATATGTGTTCCTTCAAATTAGCTGAATAGACATATTTTTAGCAAACAGAGCCAAATCTCCAAATTGAAACACCTAAGTTGCAGGAAGTATTCCTTGAAAAACTAACTCAATTGTCACTGGGCAACCAAGCCCTAACATGCCCCTGCTTCTAACACAGATGGTTTTCTTTCAAGAGACATGTGTTCCTTCAACTTAGCTGAATAGGCTTATCTGGATTAAACAGAGGCAATCTTCACCTTGTAACACCTAAGGTGCAGAAGCATTTCGTTCAAAAACTACCTCATTCTCACATTGAAACAATGTTCTATATGTCAATGCTTGTACAACACATGGTTGTCTTTGGAGAGATACATGTGTTTCTTCAACACAACTGAATAGGCCTATTTGGAACAAAATGAGCCTTTCTCCACCTTGAAACACAAAGGTCGCAGGAAGGATTCCTTGAAAAACTAACTCAATTCTCACTGGACAACAATGCGCTAGGTGCTCTTCCTTGTAACATCGATGGTTATCTTTCGAGAGAAACTTCTGCTCCTTCAACTTAGCTGAATAGGCCCATCTGCATCAAACAGAGCCTATCTCCACTTTGAAAACTATGATTTGAGGGAATATTCCCTTGAAAAACTAACTCAATTCTCAGTAATAAACTAGGTGCTTGCTATTCCTGCTTCTGACACAGATGGTTTTATGCCGAGAGATACAGATGTTTCTTCAGTTAGGTGAATAGGCCTATTTGAAACAAAATGAGCATTTCTCCAACTTGAAAGCTGTGATTTTTCTGGCAGTATTTCTTTCAAAAACTAACTGAATTCACACTGGGCAACAATGTCCTAGATGCTCCTGCTTCTAACACAGACAGTTTTGTTTGGAGAGATACATGTGTTCCTTCCAAGAAGCAGAACAGGCCTATCTGGAGGAACAGAGCCTATCTCCGCCTTGATCCACCCAATTTGCAGGAATTATTCCTTGAAAAGCTATCTAAGTTCCCACTGGACAACAATGCGGTAGATGCTCCTGCTTCTTACACAGATGGGTTTCTTTCGAGAGATACATGTGTTCCTTCAACTTAGCAGAATAGTCCTATCTGGAGCAAAGAGAGGCTATCTTCACCTGGAAATATATGATTTGCAGGAAGTATTACTTGCAAAAAACTAACTCAATTCTCACAGGGAAACAATGTGCTAGATACGCCTGCTTCTAACACAGACAGTTTTCGTTTTAGCAATACATGTGTTTTTTCAATATAGCTGAATAAGCCTACTTGGAGCAAGCAGAGCCTATCTCCACCTTGAAACACCTAAGTCGCAGGAAGTAGTCCCTGAAAAACTAACTCAATTCTCACTGGACAACAGTGTACTAAATGCTCCTGCATCTAATTCAGATGGTTTTTTCAAGAAATACATGTGCTCCTTCAACTTATCTGAAAAGCCTCTCTGGAGAAAACAGAGACTATCTCCTTCTTGAAAACTATTATTGGCAGGAAGGATTCCTTTAATAGGTGACTCAGTTCTCCCAGCGAAACGATGCACTAGGTGCTCCTGCTTTTAAAACAAATGGTTTTCTTTTGGGTGATACCCTGTTTCTTCAACTTAGTTGAATAGGCCTATTTGATGTAAACAGAGCCTATCTGCACCTTCAAACACCTAACATGCAAGAAGTATCCTTTGAAAAACTAACTCAGTTCTCACTGGGCAAAAATGTGCTAGATGCCCAAGTTTCTAACAAAGATGGTTTTCTTTTGAGAGATATATATGTTCCTCCTACTTCTCTGAATAGTCCTATCTGGGGCAAACTGAGCCTACCTGCACCTTGAAACACCTAGGTGGAAGAATGTATTCCTTTCCAAACCTAAATTGATTCTCACAGGGAAACGTGCTAGATGCAACAGCCTCTAACATAGATGATTTTCTTCTGAGAGATACATGTGTTTCTTCAAGTCACATGAGTAGGCCTATTTGGAGAAATCAGAGCCTATCTCCACCTTGAAAACTCCAATTGGAGGAAGTATTCCTTTCAAACACTAACTCAATTCTCACAGGGAAACAATGTGCAAGATGGTCCTGCTTCTAACATATATGGGTTTCTTTTGAGAGATACATTTCTTTCTTCAAGTCAGCTGAATACACCTATTTAGAGCCAACAGACCTTCTCCACCTTGAAACACCTAGGTTGCAGAAAGTATTCTTTCAAAAACTAACTCAATTCTCACAGGGAAACAATGCAGTAGTTGTTCCTGCTTCTAACATGGATGATTTTCTTTATAGAGGTACATGTGTTTTCTCAACTCAGATGAGTAGGCCCATCTGGGACAAAATGAGCCTTTCTCCACCGTGAAAACTATTATTTGCAGGAAGTATTCGTTTCAAGAGCTAACTCAATTCTTACAGGGAAATATAGTGCTATATGCTGCAGCATCTAACATAGATGGTTTTCTTTTGAGGGATATAATGTTCCTTCAACACAGCACAATGAGTGTATTTGGAGAAAACTGAGCCTATTTACACCAAGAAAACTATGAATTGCTGGTAGTATTCCTTTCAAAAACTAACTGAAATCTCCCATGGAAACAGTGTGCTAGGTATATGCAGCTTCAAACACAGATTTTTCTCTTTTTAGAGATACATATTTTTCTTCAACTCAACTCAATATCTCTACCTGGAATACCTAAGTTACAGGCTGTATTCCTTACAAAAACTAACTCAGTTGTCACAGGGAAACAATATGCTAGATGCTCCTGCTTCTAACACAGATGGGTTCCTTTTGAACGATATATGTGTTTCTTCAACTTGGTTGCATAGACCTTTTTGGACCAAAATGAGCCTTTCTCCACCTTGAAAACTCTGAATTGCTAAATGATTACTTTCTAAAACTAACTCAACTCTCTATGGAAAACAATATGCTACGTGCTGCAACGTCTAACGTAGATGCTTTTCTTTGGAGAGATACAAGTGTTCTACCAAGCTGAATAGGCCTATTTGAAGCAAACAGAGCCTATCTCCACCTTGAAACACCTAAGTTGCAGGAAGCATTCCTTTCAAAAACTAAATAAATTCTCACTGGGCAACAATGAACTAGATGTTCCTGCTTCTAACACAGGTGGTTTTCTTTTGAGAAATACATGTGTTCCTTCAACTTAACCGAATAGGGCTATGTGGAGTAAACCGAGCCTATCTCCACCTTGTTAAACCTACTTTGCTGGATGTATTCTTTGAAAAACTAACTGAATTCTCAATGGGCAACAATGCGCCAGATGCTCCTGATTCTAACAAAATGCTTTTCTTTCAAGAGAAACATGTGTTCCTTCAACTTAGCTGAATATGCCTATCTGTAGCAAACAGAGGCTATCCTCACTTTGTAACACCTAAGTTGCAGGACATATTCCTTTCAAAAAGCTAACTCGATTCTCACCAGGAAAAAATGTGCTAGATGCGGAACCCTGCAACATAGATAGTTTTTTCTAGAGAGATATATGTGTTTCTTTAACTCAGCTGAATCGGCCATTTTGAAATTAATGAGCCTTTTTTCACCTTGGAAACTATGATTTATAGGAAGTTTTCTTTTCAAAAACTAACTGAAGCTCACAGGAAAACAATGTGCTGGATGCTCATGCATCTAACAAGATGATTTTCTTACAAGAGATATATGTTTTTATTCCACCTAGCTGAAAAGGCCTATTTGGAGCAAACTGAGCCTATCTCCAACTTGAAAGACCTAAGTTGCAGGAAGTCTTCCTTGAAAAACTCTCTCAATTCTCACTTAGCCACAATGCACTAGATGCTCATGCTTCTCACACAGATGGTTTTCTTTCCAGTAATACAAATGTTTCTTCAACTTAGCTGAATAAGTCTACTTTGAGCAAACAGAGCCTATCTCCATCTTGAAACACCTAAGTTGCAGAAAGTATTCTTTTCAAAAGCTAACTCAATTCTCACAGGGAAACAATGCACTAGATGCTCCTGCTTCTAACATAGATGGCTTTCTTTATGGAGATACATGTTTATCTTCAACCTTGCTGAGTATGCCTGTTTGAACTAAGCATAGCTTACCTCCACCTTGAAACACCCAAGTTGCAGGAAGTATTCCTTGGAAAACTAACTCAATACTCACTGGGCAACAATGAGCTAGATGCTCCTGCTTCTAACACAGATGGTTGTCTTTGGAGATATACATTTGTTTCTTTACCTTAGCTGAATAGACATATTTGGAGCAAACAGAGGCTGTCTTCACCTTGTGACACCTAAGTTGCAGGAATAGTTCCTTTCAAAAGCTAACTAGAATTCTCACTTGGAAACAATGTTCTAGATGCCAAAGCTTTTAACACAGATTGTTCTCTTTGGAGAGACAAATGTGCTTCTTCAACTTAGATGAATAGGCCTATTTGGAACAAATGACCCTTTCTCCACCTGAAAAACTATGATTGTTCTGGAAGTATTTCTTTCAAAACCTAACTCACTTCTCAATCAGCAACAATTTGCTAGATGTCGTGCATCTAACATAGATGGATTTGGTTCGAGAGATATATGTGTTCCTTCAAATTAGCTGAATAGACATATTTTTAGCAAACAGAGCCAAATCTCCAAATTGAAACACCTAAGTTGCAGGAAGTATTCCTTGAAAAACTAACTCAATTGTCACTGGGCAACCAAGCCCTAACATGCCCCTGCTTCTAACACAGATGGTTTTCTTTCAAGAGACATGTGTTCCTTCAACTTAGCTGAATAGGCTTATCTGGATTAAACAGAGGCAATCTTCACCTTGTAACACCTAAGGTGCAGAAGCATTTCGTTCAAAAACTACCTCATTCTCACATTGAAACAATGTTCTATATGTCAATGCTTGTACAACACATGGTTGTCTTTGGAGAGATACATGTGTTTCTTCAACACAACTGAATAGGCCTATTTGGAACAAAATGAGCCTTTCTCCACCTTGAAACACAAAGGTCGCAGGAAGGATTCCTTGAAAAACTAACTCAATTCTCACTGGACAACAATGCGCTAGGTGCTCTTCCTTGTAACATCGATGGTTATCTTTCGAGAGAAACTTCTGCTCCTTCAACTTAGCTGAATAGGCCCATCTGCATCAAACAGAGCCTATCTCCACTTTGAAAACTATGATTTGAGGGAATATTCCCTTGAAAAACTAACTCAATTCTCAGTAATAAACTAGGTGCTTGCTATTCCTGCTTCTGACACAGATGGTTTTATGCCGAGAGATACAGATGTTTCTTCAGTTAGGTGAATAGGCCTATTTGAAACAAAATGAGCATTTCTCCAACTTGAAAGCTGTGATTTTTCTGGCAGTATTTCTTTCAAAAACTAACTGAATTCACACTGGGCAACAATGTCCTAGATGCTCCTGCTTCTAACACAGACAGTTTTGTTTGGAGAGATACATGTGTTCCTTCCAAGAAGCAGAACAGGCCTATCTGGAGGAACAGAGCCTATCTCCGCCTTGATCCACCCAATTTGCAGGAATTATTCCTTGAAAAGCTATCTAAGTTCCCACTGGACAACAATGCGGTAGATGCTCCTGCTTCTTACACAGATGGGTTTCTTTCGAGAGATACATGTGTTCCTTCAACTTAGCAGAATAGTCCTATCTGGAGCAAAGAGAGGCTATCTTCACCTGGAAATATATGATTTGCAGGAAGTATTACTTGCAAAAAACTAACTCAATTCTCACAGGGAAACAATGTGCTAGATACGCCTGCTTCTAACACAGACAGTTTTCGTTTTAGCAATACATGTGTTTTTTCAATATAGCTGAATAAGCCTACTTGGAGCAAGCAGAGCCTATCTCCACCTTGAAACACCTAAGTCGCAGGAAGTAGTCCCTGAAAAACTAACTCAATTCTCACTGGACAACAGTGTACTAAATGCTCCTGCATCTAATTCAGATGGTTTTTTCAAGAAATACATGTGCTCCTTCAACTTATCTGAAAAGCCTCTCTGGAGAAAACAGAGACTATCTCCTTCTTGAAAACTATTATTGGCAGGAAGGATTCCTTTAATAGGTGACTCAGTTCTCCCAGCGAAACGATGCACTAGGTGCTCCTGCTTTTAAAACAAATGGTTTTCTTTTGGGTGATACCCTGTTTCTTCAACTTAGTTGAATAGGCCTATTTGATGTAAACAGAGCCTATCTGCACCTTCAAACACCTAACATGCAAGAAGTATCCTTTGAAAAACTAACTCAGTTCTCACTGGGCAAAAATGTGCTAGATGCCCAAGTTTCTAACAAAGATGGTTTTCTTTTGAGAGATATATATGTTCCTCCTACTTCTCTGAATAGTCCTATCTGGGGCAAACTGAGCCTACCTGCACCTTGAAACACCTAGGTGGAAGAATGTATTCCTTTCCAAACCTAAATTGATTCTCACAGGGAAACGTGCTAGATGCAACAGCCTCTAACATAGATGATTTTCTTCTGAGAGATACATGTGTTTCTTCAAGTCACATGAGTAGGCCTATTTGGAGAAATCAGAGCCTATCTCCACCTTGAAAACTCCAATTGGAGGAAGTATTCCTTTCAAACACTAACTCAATTCTCACAGGGAAACAATGTGCAAGATGGTCCTGCTTCTAACATATATGGGTTTCTTTTGAGAGATACATTTCTTTCTTCAAGTCAGCTGAATACACCTATTTAGAGCCAACAGACCTTCTCCACCTTGAAACACCTAGGTTGCAGAAAGTATTCTTTCAAAAACTAACTCAATTCTCACAGGGAAACAATGCAGTAGTTGTTCCTGCTTCTAACATGGATGATTTTCTTTATAGAGGTACATGTGTTTTCTCAACTCAGATGAGTAGGCCCATCTGGGACAAAATGAGCCTTTCTCCACCGTGAAAACTATTATTTGCAGGAAGTATTCGTTTCAAGAGCTAACTCAATTCTTACAGGGAAATATAGTGCTATATGCTGCAGCATCTAACATAGATGGTTTTCTTTTGAGGGATATAATGTTCCTTCAACACAGCACAATGAGTGTATTTGGAGAAAACTGAGCCTATTTACACCAAGAAAACTATGAATTGCTGGTAGTATTCCTTTCAAAAACTAACTGAAATCTCCCATGGAAACAGTGTGCTAGGTATATGCAGCTTCAAACACAGATTTTTCTCTTTTTAGAGATACATATTTTTCTTCAACTCAACTCAATATCTCTACCTGGAATACCTAAGTTACAGGCTGTATTCCTTACAAAAACTAACTCAGTTGTCACAGGGAAACAATATGCTAGATGCTCCTGCTTCTAACACAGATGGGTTCCTTTTGAACGATATATGTGTTTCTTCAACTTGGTTGCATAGACCTTTTTGGACCAAAATGAGCCTTTCTCCACCTTGAAAACTCTGAATTGCTAAATGATTACTTTCTAAAACTAACTCAACTCTCTATGGAAAACAATATGCTACGTGCTGCAACGTCTAACGTAGATGCTTTTCTTTGGAGAGATACAAGTGTTCTACCAAGCTGAATAGGCCTATTTGAAGCAAACAGAGCCTATCTCCACCTTGAAACACCTAAGTTGCAGGAAGCATTCCTTTCAAAAACTAAATAAATTCTCACTGGGCAACAATGAACTAGATGTTCCTGCTTCTAACACAGGTGGTTTTCTTTTGAGAAATACATGTGTTCCTTCAACTTAACCGAATAGGGCTATGTGGAGTAAACCGAGCCTATCTCCACCTTGTTAAACCTACTTTGCTGGATGTATTCTTTGAAAAACTAACTGAATTCTCAATGGGCAACAATGCGCCAGATGCTCCTGATTCTAACAAAATGCTTTTCTTTCAAGAGAAACATGTGTTCCTTCAACTTAGCTGAATATGCCTATCTGTAGCAAACAGAGGCTATCCTCACTTTGTAACACCTAAGTTGCAGGACATATTCCTTTCAAAAAGCTAACTCGATTCTCACCAGGAAAAAATGTGCTAGATGCGGAACCCTGCAACATAGATAGTTTTTTCTAGAGAGATATATGTGTTTCTTTAACTCAGCTGAATCGGCCATTTTGAAATTAATGAGCCTTTTTTCACCTTGGAAACTATGATTTATAGGAAGTTTTCTTTTCAAAAACTAACTGAAGCTCACAGGAAAACAATGTGCTGGATGCTCATGCATCTAACAAGATGATTTTCTTACAAGAGATATATGTTTTTATTCCACCTAGCTGAAAAGGCCTATTTGGAGCAAACTGAGCCTATCTCCAACTTGAAAGACCTAAGTTGCAGGAAGTCTTCCTTGAAAAACTCTCTCAATTCTCACTTAGCCACAATGCACTAGATGCTCATGCTTCTCACACAGATGGTTTTCTTTCCAGTAATACAAATGTTTCTTCAACTTAGCTGAATAAGTCTACTTTGAGCAAACAGAGCCTATCTCCATCTTGAAACACCTAAGTTGCAGAAAGTATTCTTTTCAAAAGCTAACTCAATTCTCACAGGGAAACAATGCACTAGATGCTCCTGCTTCTAACATAGATGGCTTTCTTTATGGAGATACATGTTTATCTTCAACCTTGCTGAGTATGCCTGTTTGAACTAAGCATAGCTTACCTCCACCTTGAAACACCCAAGTTGCAGGAAGTATTCCTTGGAAAACTAACTCAATACTCACTGGGCAACAATGAGCTAGATGCTCCTGCTTCTAACACAGATGGTTGTCTTTGGAGATATACATTTGTTTCTTTACCTTAGCTGAATAGACATATTTGGAGCAAACAGAGGCTGTCTTCACCTTGTGACACCTAAGTTGCAGGAATAGTTCCTTTCAAAAGCTAACTAGAATTCTCACTTGGAAACAATGTTCTAGATGCCAAAGCTTTTAACACAGATTGTTCTCTTTGGAGAGACAAATGTGCTTCTTCAACTTAGATGAATAGGCCTATTTGGAACAAATGACCCTTTCTCCACCTGAAAAACTATGATTGTTCTGGAAGTATTTCTTTCAAAACCTAACTCACTTCTCAATCAGCAACAATTTGCTAGATGTCGTGCATCTAACATAGATGGATTTGGTTCGAGAGATATATGTGTTCCTTCAAATTAGCTGAATAGACATATTTTTAGCAAACAGAGCCAAATCTCCAAATTGAAACACCTAAGTTGCAGGAAGTATTCCTTGAAAAACTAACTCAATTGTCACTGGGCAACCAAGCCCTAACATGCCCCTGCTTCTAACACAGATGGTTTTCTTTCAAGAGACATGTGTTCCTTCAACTTAGCTGAATAGGCTTATCTGGATTAAACAGAGGCAATCTTCACCTTGTAACACCTAAGGTGCAGAAGCATTTCGTTCAAAAACTACCTCATTCTCACATTGAAACAATGTTCTATATGTCAATGCTTGTACAACACATGGTTGTCTTTGGAGAGATACATGTGTTTCTTCAACACAACTGAATAGGCCTATTTGGAACAAAATGAGCCTTTCTCCACCTTGAAACACAAAGGTCGCAGGAAGGATTCCTTGAAAAACTAACTCAATTCTCACTGGACAACAATGCGCTAGGTGCTCTTCCTTGTAACATCGATGGTTATCTTTCGAGAGAAACTTGTGCTCCTTCAACTTAGCTGAATAGGCCCATCTGCATCAAACAGAGCCTATCTCCACTTTGAAAACTATGATTTGAGGGAATATTCCCTTGAAAAACTAACTCAATTCTCAGTAATAAACTAGGTGCTTGCTATTCCTGCTTCTGACACAGATGGTTTTATGCCGAGAGATACAGATGTTTCTTCAGTTAGGTGAATAGGCCTATTTGAAACAAAATGAGCATTTCTCCAACTTGAAAGCTGTGATTTTTCTGGCAGTATTTCTTTCAAAAACTAACTGAATTCACACTGGGCAACAATGTCCTAGATGCTCCTGCTTCTAACACAGACAGTTTTGTTTGGAGAGATACATGTGTTCCTTCCAAGAAGCAGAACAGGCCTATCTGGAGGAACAGAGCCTATCTCCGCCTTGATCCACCCAATTTGCAGGAATTATTCCTTGAAAAGCTATCTAAGTTCCCACTGGACAACAATGCGGTAGATGCTCCTGCTTCTTACACAGATGGGTTTCATTCGAGAGATACATGTGTTCCTTCAACTTAGCAGAATAGTCCTATCTGGAGCAAAGAGAGGCTATCTTCACCTGGAAATATATGATTTGCAGGAAGTATTACTTGCAAAAAACTAACTCAATTCTCACAGGGAAACAATGTGCTAGATACGCCTGCTTCTAACACAGACAGTTTTCGTTTTAGCAATACATGTGTTTTCTCAATATAGCTGAATAAGCCTACTTGGAGCAAGCAGAGCCTATCTCCACCTTGAAACACCTAAGTCGCAGGAAGTAGTCCCTGAAAAACTAACTCAATTCTCACTGGACAACAGTGTACTAAATGCTCCTGCATCTAATTCAGATGGTTTTTTCAAGAAATACATGTGCTCCTTCAACTTATCTGAAAAGCCTCTCTGGAGAAAACAGAGACTATCTCCTTCTTGAAAACTATTATTGGCAGGAAGGATTCCTTTAACAGGTGACTCAGTTCTCCCAGCGAAACGATGCACTAGGTGCTCCTGCTTTTAAAACAAATGGTTTTCTTTTGGGTGATACCCTGTTTCTTCAACTTAGTTGAATAGGCCTATTTGATGTAAACAGAGCCTATCTGCACCTTCAAACACCTAACATGCAAGAAGTATCCTTTGAAAAACTAACTCAGTTCTCACTGGGCAAAAATGTGCTAGATGCCCAAGTTTCTAACAAAGATGGTTTTCTTTTGAGAGATATATATGTTCCTCCTACTTCTCTGAATAGTCCTATCTGGGGCAAACTGAGCCTACCTGCACCTTGAAACACCTAGGTGGAAGAATGTATTCCTTTCCAAACCTAAATTGATTCTCACAGGGAAACGTGCTAGATGCAACAGCCTCTAACATAGATGATTTTCTTCTGAGAGATACATGTGTTTCTTCAAGTCACATGAGTAGGCCTATTTGGAGAAATCAGAGCCTATCTCCACCTTGAAAACTCCAATTGGAGGAAGTATTCCTTTCAAACACTAACTCAATTCTCACAGGGAAACAATGTGCAAGAGGGTCCTGCTTCTAACATATATGGGTTTCTTTTGAGAGATACATTTCTTTCTTCAAGTCAGCTGAATACACCTATTTAGAGCCAACAGACCTTCTCCACCTTGAAACACCTAGGTTGCAGAAAGTATTCTTTCAAAAACTAACTCAATTCTCACAGGGAAACAATGCAGTAGTTGTTCCTGCTTCTAACATGGATGATTTTCTTTATAGAGGTACATGTGTTTTCTCAACTCAGATGAGTAGGCCCATCTGGGACAAAATGAGCCTTTCTCCACCGTGAAAACTATTATTTGCAGGAAGTATTCGTTTCAAGAGCTAACTCAATTCTTACAGGGAAATATAGTGCTATATGCTGCAGCATCTAACATAGATGGTTTTCTTTTGAGGGATATAATGTTTCTTCAACACAGCGCAATGAGTGTATTTGGAGAAAACTGAGCCTATTTACACCAAGAAAACTATGAATTGCTGGTAGTATTCCTTTCAAAAACTAACTGAAATCTCCCATGGAAACAGTGTGCTAGGTATATGCAGCTTCAAACACAGATTTTTCTCTTTTTAGAGATACATATTTTTCTTCAACTCAACTCAATATCTCTACCTGGAATACCTAAGTTACAGGCTGTATTCCTTACAAAAACTAACTCAGTTGTCACAGGGAAACAATATGCTAGATGCTCCTGCTTCTAACACAGATGGGTTCCTTTTGAACGATATATGTGTTTCTTCAACTTGGTTGCATAGACCTTTTTGGACCAAAATGAGCCTTTCTCCACCTTGAAAACTCTGAATTGCTAAATGATTACTTTCTAAAACTAACTCAACTCTCTATGGAAAACAATATGCTACGTGCTGCAACGTCTAACGTAGATGCTTTTCTTTGGAGAGATACAAGTGTTCTACCAAGCTGAATAGGCCTATTTGAAGCAAACAGAGCTTATCTCCACCTTGAAACACCTAAGTTGCAGGAAGCATTCCTTTCAAAAACTAAATAAATTCTCACTGGGCAACAATGAACTAGATGTTCCTGCTTCTAACACAGGTGGTTTTCTTTTGAGAAATACATGTGTTCCTTCAACTTAACCGAATAGGGCTATGTGGAGTAAACCGAGCCTATCTCCACCTTGTTAAACCTACTTTGCTGGATGTATTCTTTGAAAAACTAACTGAATTCTCAATGGGCAACAATGCGCCAGATGCTCCTGATTCTAACAAAATGCTTTTCTTTCAAGAGAAACATGTGTTCCTTCAACTTAGCTGAATATGCCTATCTGTAGCAAACAGAGGCTATCCTCACTTTGTAACACCTAAGTTGCAGGACATATTCCTTTCAAAAAGCTAACTCGATTCTCACCAGGAAAAAATGTGCTAGATGCGGAACCCTGCAACATAGATAGTTTTTTCTAGAGAGATATATGTGTTTCTTTAACTCAGCTGAATCGGCCATTTTGAAATTAATGAGCCTTTTTTCACCTTGGAAACTATGATTTATAGGAAGTTTTCTTTTCAAAAACTAACTGAAGCTCACAGGAAAACAATGTGCTGGATGCTCATGCATCTAACAAGATGATTTTCTTACAAGAGAAATCAAATCATCAAATAGAAATCATCAAATAGGCCTAGCTGAAAAGGCCTATTTGGAGCAAACAGAGCCTATCTCCAACTTGAAAGACCTAAGTTGCAGGAAGTCTTCCTTGAAAAACTCTCTCAATTCTCACTTAGCCACAATGCACTAGATGCTCATGCTTCTCACACAGATGGTTTTCTTTCCAGTAATACAAATGTTTCTTCAACTTAGCTGAATAAGTCTACTTTGAGCAAACAGAGCCTATCTCCATCTTGAAACACCTAAGTTGCAGAAAGTATTCTTTTCAAAAGCTAACTCAATTCTCACAGGGAAACAATGCACTAGATGCTCCTGCTTCTAACATAGATGGCTTTCTTTATGGAGATACATGTTTATCTTCAACCTTGCTGAGTATGCCTGTTTGAACTAAGCATAGCTTACCTCCACCTTGAAACACCCAAGTTGCAGGAAGTATTCCTTGGAAAACTAACTCAATACTCACTGGGCAACAATGAGCTAGATGCTCCTGCTTCTAACACAGATGGTTGTCTTTGGAGATATACATTTGTTTCTTTACCTTAGCTGAATAGACATATTTGGAGCAAACAGAGGCTGTCTTCACCTTGTGACACCTAAGTTGCAGGAATAGTTCCTTTCAAAAGCTAACTAGAATTCTCACTTGGAAACAATGTTCTAGATGCCAAAGCTTTTAACACAGATTGTTCTCTTTGGAGAGACAAATGTGCTTCTTCAACTTAGATGAATAGGCCTATTTGGAACAAATGACCCTTTCTCCACCTGAAAAACTATGATTGTTCTGGAAGTATTTCTTTCAAAACCTAACTCACTTCTCAATCAGCAACAATTTGCTAGATGTCGTGCATCTAACATAGATGGATTTGGTTCGAGAGATATATGTGTTCCTTCAAATTAGCTGAATAGACATATTTTTAGCAAACAGAGCCAAATCTCCAAATTGAAACACCTAAGTTGCAGGAAGTATTCCTTGAAAAACTAACTCAATTGTCACTGGGCAACCAAGCCCTAACATGCCCCTGCTTCTAACACAGATGGTTTTCTTTCAAGAGACATGTGTTCCTTCAACTTAGCTGAATAGGCTTATCTGGATTAAACAGAGGCAATCTTCACCTTGTAACACCTAAGGTGCAGAAGCATTTCGTTCAAAAACTACCTCATTCTCACATTGAAACAATGTTCTATATGTCAATGCTTGTACAACACATGGTTGTCTTTGGAGAGATACATGTGTTTCTTCAACACAACTGAATAGGCCTATTTGGAACAAAATGAGCCTTTCTCCACCTTGAAACACAAAGGTCGCAGGAAGGATTCCTTGAAAAACTAACTCAATTCTCACTGGACAACAATGCGCTAGGTGCTCTTCCTTGTAACATCGATGGTTATCTTTCGAGAGAAACTTGTGCTCCTTCAACTTAGCTGAATAGGCCCATCTGCATCAAACAGAGCCTATCTCCACTTTGAAAACTATGATTTGAGGGAATATTCCCTTGAAAAACTAACTCAATTCTCAGTAATAAACTAGGTGCTTGCTATTCCTGCTTCTGACACAGATGGTTTTATGCCGAGAGATACAGATGTTTCTTCAGTTAGGTGAATAGGCCTATTTGAAACAAAATGAGCATTTCTCCAACTTGAAAGCTGTGATTTTTCTGGCAGTATTTCTTTCAAAAACTAACTGAATTCACACTGGGCAACAATGTCCTAGATGCTCCTGCTTCTAACACAGACAGTTTTGTTTGGAGAGATACATGTGTTCCTTCCAAGAAGCAGAACAGGCCTATCTGGAGGAACAGAGCCTATCTCCGCCTTGATCCACCCAATTTGCAGGAATTATTCCTTGAAAAGCTATCTAAGTTCCCACTGGACAACAATGCGGTAGATGCTCCTGCTTCTTACACAGATGGGTTTCTTTCGAGAGATACATGTGTTCCTTCAACTTAGCAGAATAGTCCTATCTGGAGCAAAGAGAGGCTATCTTCACCTGGAAATATATGATTTGCAGGAAGTATTACTTGCAAAAAACTAACTCAATTCTCACAGGGAAACAATGTGCTAGATACGCCTGCTTCTAACACAGACAGTTTTCGTTTTAGCAATACATGTGTTTTTTCAATATAGCTGAATAAGCCTACTTGGAGCAAGCAGAGCCTATCTCCACCTTGAAACACCTAAGTCGCAGGAAGTAGTCCCTGAAAAACTAACTCAATTCTCACTGGACAACAGTGTACTAAATGCTCCTGCATCTAATTCAGATGGTTTTTTCAAGAAATACATGTGCTCCTTCAACTTATCTGAAAAGCCTCTCTGGAGAAAACAGAGACTATCTCCTTCTTGAAAACTATTATTGGCAGGAAGGATTCCTTTAATAGGTGACTCAGTTCTCCCAGCGAAACGATGCACTAGGTGCTCCTGCTTTTAAAACAAATGGTTTTCTTTTGGGTGATACCCTGTTTCTTCAACTTAGTTGAATAGGCCTATTTGATGTAAACAGAGCCTATCTGCACCTTCAAACACCTAACATGCAAGAAGTATCCTTTGAAAAACTAACTCAGTTCTCACTGGGCAAAAATGTGCTAGATGCCCAAGTTTCTAACAAAGATGGTTTTCTTTTGAGAGATATATATGTTCCTCCTACTTCTCTGAATAGTCCTATCTGGGGCAAACTGAGCCTACCTGCACCTTGAAACACCTAGGTGGAAGAATGTATTCCTTTCCAAACCTAAATTGATTCTCACAGGGAAACGTGCTAGATGCAACAGCCTCTAACATAGATGATTTTCTTCTGAGAGATACATGTGTTTCTTCAAGTCACATGAGTAGGCCTATTTGGAGAAATCAGAGCCTATCTCCACCTTGAAAACTCCAATTGGAGGAAGTATTCCTTTCAAACACTAACTCAATTCTCACAGGGAAACAATGTGCAAGATGGTCCTGCTTCTAACATATATGGGTTTCTTTTGAGAGATACATTTCTTTCTTCAAGTCAGCTGAATACACCTATTTAGAGCCAACAGACCTTCTCCACCTTGAAACACCTAGGTTGCAGAAAGTATTCTTTCAAAAACTAACTCAATTCTCACAGGGAAACAATGCAGTAGTTGTTCCTGCTTCTAACATGGATGATTTTCTTTATAGAGGTACATGTGTTTTCTCAACTCAGATGAGTAGGCCCATCTGGGACAAAATGAGCCTTTCTCCACCGTGAAAACTATTATTTGCAGGAAGTATTCGTTTCAAGAGCTAACTCAATTCTTACAGGGAAATATAGTGCTATATGCTGCAGCATCTAACATAGATGGTTTTCTTTTGAGGGATATAATGTTCCTTCAACACAGCACAATGAGTGTATTTGGAGAAAACTGAGCCTATTTACACCAAGAAAACTATGAATTGCTGGTAGTATTCCTTTCAAAAACTAACTGAAATCTCCCATGGAAACAGTGTGCTAGGTATATGCAGCTTCAAACACAGATTTTTCTCTTTTTAGAGATACATATTTTTCTTCAACTCAACTCAATATCTCTACCTGGAATACCTAAGTTACAGGCTGTATTCCTTACAAAAACTAACTCAGTTGTCACAGGGAAACAATATGCTAGATGCTCCTGCTTCTAACACAGATGGGTTGCTTTTGAACGATATATGTGTTTCTTCAACTTGGTTGCATAGACCTTTTTGGACCAAAATGAGCCTTTCTCCACCTTGAAAACTCTGAATTGCTAAATGATTACTTTCTAAAACTAACTCAACTCTCTATGGAAAACAATATGCTACGTGCTGCAACGTCTAACGTAGATGCTTTTCTTTGGAGAGATACAAGTGTTCTACCAAGCTGAATAGGCCTATTTGAAGCAAACAGAGCCTATCTCCACCTTGAAACACCTAAGTTGCAGGAAGCATTCCTTTCAAAAACTAAATAAATTCTCACTGGGCAACAATGAACTAGATGTTCCTGCTTCTAACACAGGTGGTTTTCTTTTGAGAAATACATGTGTTCCTTCAACTTAACCGAATAGGGCTATGTGGAGTAAACCGAGCCTATCTCCACCTTGTTAAACCTACTTTGCTGGATGTATTCTTTGAAAAACTAACTGAATTCTCAATGGGCAACAATGCGCCAGATGCTCCTGATTCTAACAAAATGCTTTTCTTTCAAGAGAAACATGTGTTCCTTCAACTTAGCTGAATATGCCTATCTGTAGCAAAGAGAGGCTATCCTCACTTTGTAACACCTAAGTTGCAGGACATATTCCTTTCAAAAAGCTAACTCGATTCTCACCAGGAAAAAATGTGCTAGATGCGGAACCCTGCAACATAGATAGTTTTTTCTAGAGAGATATATGTGTTTCTTTACCTCAGCTGAATCGGCCATTTTGAAATTAATGAGCCTTTTTTCACCTTGGAAACTATGATTTATAGGAAGTTTTCTTTTCAAAAACTAACTGAAGCTCACAGGAAAACAATGTGCTGGATGCTCATGCATCTAACAAGATGATTTTCTTACAAGAGATATATGTTTTTATTCCACCTAGCTGAAAAGGCCTATTTGGAGCAAACAGAGCCTATCTCCAACTTGAAAGACCTAAGTTGCAGGAAGTCTTCCTTGAAAAACTCTCTCAATTCTCACTTAGCCACAATGCACTAGATGCTCATGCTTCTCACACAGATGGTTTTCTTTCCAGTAATACAAATGTTTCTTCAACTTAGGTGAATAAGTCTACTTTGAGCAAACAGAGCCTATCTCCATCTTGAAACACCTAAGTTGCAGAAAGTATTCTTTTCAAAAGCTAACTCAATTCTCACAGGGAAACAATGCACTAGATGCTCCTGCTTCTAACATAGATGGCTTTCTTTATGGAGATACATGTTTATCTTCAACCTTGCTGAGTATGCCTGTTTGAACTAAGCATAGCTTACCTCCACCTTGAAACACCCAAGTTGCAGGAAGTATTCCTTGGAAAACTAACTCAATACTCACTGGGCAACAATGAGCTAGATGCTCCTGCTTCTAACACAGATGGTTGTCTTTGGAGATATACATTTGTTTCTTTACCTTAGCTGAATAGACATATTTGGAGCAAACAGAGGCTGTCTTCACCTTGTGACACCTAAGTTGCAGGAATAGTTCCTTTCAAAAGCTAACTAGAATTCTCACTTGGAAACAATGTTCTAGATGCCAAAGCTTTTAACACAGATTGTTCTCTTTGGAGAGACAAATGTGCTTCTTCAACTTAGATGAATAGGCCTATTTGGAACAAATGACCCTTTCTCCACCTGAAAAACTATGATTGTTCTGGAAGTATTTCTTTCAAAACCTAACTCACTTCTCAATCAGCAACAATTTGCTAGATGTCGTGCATCTAACATAGATGGATTTGGTTCGAGAGATATATGTGTTCCTTCAAATTAGCTGAATAGATATATTTTTAGCAAACAGAGCCAAATCTCCAAATTGAAACACCTAAGTTGCAGGAAGTATTCCTTGAAAAACTAACTCAATTGTCACTGGGCAACCAAGCCCTAACATGCCCCTGCTTCTAACACAGATGGTTTTCTTTCAAGAGACATGTGTTCCTTCAACTTAGCTGAATAGGCTTATCTGGATTAAACAGAGGCAATCTTCACCTTGTAACACCTAAGGTGCAGAAGCATTTCGTTCAAAAACTACCTCATTCTCACATTGAAACAATGTTCTATATGTCAATGCTTGTACAACACATGGTTGTCTTTGGAGAGATACATGTGTTTCTTCAACACAACTGAATAGGCCTATTTGGAACAAAATGAGCCTTTCTCCACCTTGAAACACAAAGGTCGCAGGAAGGATTCCTTGAAAAACTAACTCAATTCTCACTGGACAACAATGCGCTAGGTGCTCTTCCTTGTAACATCGATGGTTATCTTTCGAGAGAAACTTGTGCTCCTTCAACTTAGCTGAATAGGCCCATCTGCATCAAACAGAGCCTATCTCCACTTTGAAAACTATGATTTGAGGGAATATTCCCTTGAAAAACTAACTCAATTCTCAGTAATAAACTAGGTGCTTGCTATTCCTGCTTCTGACACAGATGGTTTTATGCCGAGAGATACAGATGTTTCTTCAGTTAGGTGAATAGGCCTATTTGAAACAAAATGAGCATTTCTCCAACTTGAAAGCTGTGATTTTTCTGGCAGTATTTCTTTCAAAAACTAACTGAATTCACACTGGGCAACAATGTCCTAGATGCTCCTGCTTCTAACACAGACAGTTTTGTTTGGAGAGATACATGTGTTCCTTCCAAGAAGCAGAACAGGCCTATCTGGAGGAACAGAGCCTATCTCCGCCTTGATCCACCCAATTTGCAGGAATTATTCCTTGAAAAGCTATCTAAGTTCCCACTGGACAACAATGCGGTAGATGCTCCTGCTTCTTACACAGATGGGTTTCTTTCGAGAGATACATGTGTTCCTTCAACTTAGCAGAATAGTCCTATCTGGAGCAAAGAGAGGCTATCTTCACCTGGAAATATATGATTTGCAGGAAGTATTACTTGCAAAAAACTAACTCAATTCTCACAGGGAAACAATGTGCTAGATACGCCTGCTTCTAACACAGACAGTTTTCGTTTTAGCAATACATGTGTTTTTTCAATATAGCTGAATAAGCCTACTTGGAGCAAGCAGAGCCTATCTCCACCTTGAAACACCTAAGTCGCAGGAAGTAGTCCCTGAAAAACTAACTCAATTCTCACTGGACAACAGTGTACTAAATGCTCCTGCATCTAATTCAGATGGTTTTTTCAAGAAATACATGTGCTCCTTCAACTTATCTGAAAAGCCTCTCTGGAGAAAACAGAGACTATCTCCTTCTTGAAAACTATTATTGGCAGGAAGGATTCCTTTAATAGG
Source organism: Castor canadensis (assembly GCF_047511655.1). Taxonomy (NCBI): domain Eukaryota; kingdom Metazoa; phylum Chordata; class Mammalia; order Rodentia; family Castoridae; genus Castor; species Castor canadensis. The sequence goes on from NC_133403.1 coordinate 19,936,275, forward strand.
TGACTCAGTTCTCCCAGCGAAACGATGCACTTGGTGCTCCTGCTTTTAAAACAAATGGTTTTCTTTTGGGTGATACCCTGTTTCTTCAACTTAGTTGAATAGGCCTATTTGATGTAAACAGAGCCTATCTGCACCTTCAAACACCTAACATGCAAGAAGTATCCTTTGAAAAACTAACTCAGTTCTCACTGGGCAAAAATGTGCTAGATGCCCAAGTTTCTAACAAAGATGGTTTTCTTTTGAGAGATATATATGTTCCTCCTACTTCTCTGAATAGTCCTATCTGGGGCAAACTGAGCCTACCTGCACCTTGAAACACCTAGGTGGAAGAATGTATTCCTTTCCAAACCTAAATTGATTCTCACAGGGAAACGTGCTAGATGCAACAGCCTCTAACATAGATGATTTTCTTCTGAGAGATACATGTGTTTCTTCAAGTCACATGAGTAGGCCTATTTGGAGAAATCAGAGCCTATCTCCACCTTGAAAACTCCAATTGGAGGAAGTATTCCTTTCAAACACTAACTCAATTCTCACAGGGAAACAATGTGCAAGATGGTCCTGCTTCTAACATATATGGGTTTCTTTTGAGAGATACATTTCTTTCTTCAAGTCAGCTGAATACACCTATTTAGAGCCAACAGACCTTCTCCACCTTGAAACACCTAGGTTGCAGAAAGTATTCTTTCAAAAACTAACTCAATTCTCACAGGGAAACAATGCAGTAGTTGTTCCTGCTTCTAACATGGATGATTTTCTTTATAGAGGTACATGTGTTTTCTCAACTCAGATGAGTAGGCCCATCTGGGACAAAATGAGCCTTTCTCCACCGTGAAAACTATTATTTGCAGGAAGTATTCGTTTCAAGAGCTAACTCAATTCTTACAGGGAAATATAGTGCTATATGCTGCAGCATCTAACATAGATGGTTTTCTTTTGAGGGATATAATGTTCCTTCAACACAGCACAATGAGTGTATTTGGAGAAAACTGAGCCTATTTACACCAAGAAAACTATGAATTGCTGGTAGTATTCCTTTCAAAAACTAACTGAAATCTCCCATGGAAACAGTGTGCTAGGTATATGCAGCTTCAAACACAGATTTTTCTCTTTTTAGAGATACATATTTTTCTTCAACTCAACTCAATATCTCTACCTGGAATACCTAAGTTACAGGCTGTATTCCTTACAAAAACTAACTCAGTTGTCACAGGGAAACAATATGCTAGATGCTCCTGCTTCTAACACAGATGGGTTCCTTTTGAACGATATATGTGTTTCTTCAACTTGGTTGCATAGACCTTTTTGGACCAAAATGAGCCTTTCTCCACCTTGAAAACTCTGAATTGCTAAATGATTACTTTCTAAAACTAACTCAACTCTCTATGGAAAACAATATGCTACGTGCTGCAACGTCTAACGTAGATGCTTTTCTTTGGAGAGATACAAGTGTTCTACCAAGCTGAATAGGCCTATTTGAAGCAAACAGAGCCTATCTCCACCTTGAAACACCTAAGTTGCAGGAAGCATTCCTTTCAAAAACTAAATAAATTCTCACTGGGCAACAATGAACTAGATGTTCCTGCTTCTAACACAGGTGGTTTTCTTTTGAGAAATACATGTGTTCCTTCAACTTAACCGAATAGGGCTATGTGGAGTAAACCGAGCCTATCTCCACCTTGTTAAACCTACTTTGCTGGATGTATTCTTTGAAAAACTAACTGAATTCTCAATGGGCAACAATGCGCCAGATGCTCCTGATTCTAACAAAATGCTTTTCTTTCAAGAGAAACATGTGTTCCTTCAACTTAGCTGAATATGCCTATCTGTAGCAAAGAGAGGCTATCCTCACTTTGTAACACCTAAGTTGCAGGACATATTCCTTTCAAAAAGCTAACTCGATTCTCACCAGGAAAAAATGTGCTAGATGCGGAACCCTGCAACATAGATAGTTTTTTCTAGAGAGATATATGTGTTTCTTTAACTCAGCTGAATCGGCCATTTTGAAATTAATGAGCCTTTTTTCACCTTGGAAACTATGATTTATAGGAAGTTTTCTTTTCAAAAACTAACTGAAGCTCACAGGAAAACAATGTGCTGGATGCTCATGCATCTAACAAGATGATTTTCTTACAAGAGATATATGTTTTTATTCCACCTAGCTGAAAAGGCCTATTTGGAGCAAACAGAGCCTATCTCCAACTTGAAAGACCTAAGTTGCAGGAAGTCTTCCTTGAAAAACTCTCTCAATTCTCAGCCACAATGCACTAGATGCTCATGCTTCTCACACAGATGGTTTTCTTTCCAGTAATACAAATGTTTCTTCAACTTAGCTGAATAAGTCTACTTTGAGCAAACAGAGCCTATCTCCATCTTGAAACACCTAAGTTGCAGAAAGTATTCTTTTCAAAAGCTAACTCAATTCTCACAGGGAAACAATGCACTAGATGCTCCTGCTTCTAACATAGATGGCTTTCTTTATGGAGATACATGTTTATCTTCAACCTTGCTGAGTATGCCTGTTTGAACTAAGCATAGCTTACCTCCACCTTGAAACACCCAAGTTGCAGGAAGTATTCCTTGGAAAACTAACTCAATACTCACTGGGCAACAATGAGCTAGATGCTCCTGCTTCTAACACAGATGGTTGTCTTTGGAGATATACATTTGTTTCTTTACCTTAGCTGAATAGACATATTTGGAGCAAACAGAGGCTGTCTTCACCTTGTGACACCTAAGTTGCAGGAATAGTTCCTTTCAAAAGCTAACTAGAATTCTCACTTGGAAACAATGTTCTAGATGCCAAAGCTTTTAACACAGATTGTTCTCTTTGGAGAGACAAATGTGCTTCTTCAACTTAGATGAATAGGCCTATTTGGAACAAATGACCCTTTCTCCACCTGAAAAACTATGATTGTTCTGGAAGTATTTCTTTCAAAACCTAACTCACTTCTCAATCAGCAACAATTTGCTAGATGTCGTGCATCTAACATAGATGGATTTGGTTCGAGAGATATATGTGTTCCTTCAAATTAGCTGAATAGACATATTTTTAGCAAACAGAGCCAAATCTCCAAATTGAAACACCTAAGTTGCAGGAAGTATTCCTTGAAAAACTAACTCAATTGTCACTGGGCAACCAAGCCCTAACATGCCCCTGCTTCTAACACAGATGGTTTTCTTTCAAGAGACATGTGTTCCTTCAACTTAGCTGAATAGGCTTATCTGGATTAAACAGAGGCAATCTTCACCTTGTAACACCTAAGGTGCAGAAGCATTTCGTTCAAAAACTACCTCATTCTCACATTGAAACAATGTTCTATATGTCAATGCTTGTACAACACATGGTTGTCTTTGGAGAGATACATGTGTTTCTTCAACACAACTGAATAGGCCTATTTGGAACAAAATGAGCCTTTCTCCACCTTGAAACACAAAGGTCGCAGGAAGGATTCCTTGAAAAACTAACTCAATTCTCACTGGACAACAATGCGCTAGGTGCTCTTCCTTGTAACATCGATGGTTATCTTTCGAGAGAAACTTGTGCTCCTTCAACTTAGCTGAATAGGCCCATCTGCATCAAACAGAGCCTATCTCCACTTTGAAAACTATGATTTGAGGGAATATTCCCTTGAAAAACTAACTCAATTCTCAGTAATAAACTAGGTGCTTGCTATTCCTGCTTCTGACACAGATGGTTTTATGCCGAGAGATACAGATGTTTCTTCAGTTAGGTGAATAGGCCTATTTGAAACAAAATGAGCATTTCTCCAACTTGAAAGCTGTGATTTTTCTGGCAGTATTTCTTTCAAAAACTAACTGAATTCACACTGGGCAACAATGTCCTAGATGCTCCTGCTTCTAACACAGACAGTTTTGTTTGGAGAGATACATGTGTTCCTTCCAAGAAGCAGAACAGGCCTGTCTGGAGGAACAGAGCCTATCTCCGCCTTGATCCACCCAATTTGCAGGAATTATTCCTTGAAAAGCTATCTAAGTTCCCACTGGACAACAATGCGGTAGATGCTCCTGCTTCTTACACAGATGGGTTTCTTTCGAGAGATACATGTGTTCCTTCAACTTAGCAGAATAGTCCTATCTGGAGCAAAGAGAGGCTATCTTCACCTGGAAATATATGATTTGCAGGAAGTATTACTTGCAAAAAACTAACTCAATTCTCACAGGGAAACAATGTGCTAGATACGCCTGCTTCTAACACAGACAGTTTTCGTTTTAGCAATGCATGTGTTTTTTCAATATAGCTGAATAAGCCTACTTGGAGCAAGCAGAGCCTATCTCCACCTTGAAACACCTAAGTCGCAGGAAGTAGTCCCTGAAAAACTAACTCAATTCTCACTGGACAACAGTGTACTAAATGCTCCTGCATCTAATTCAGATGGTTTTTTCAAGAAATACATGTGCTCCTTCAACTTATCTGAAAAGCCTCTCTGGAGAAAACAGAGACTATCTCCTTCTTGAAAACTATTATTGGCAGGAAGGATTCCTTTAATAGGTGACTCAGTTCTCCCAGCGAAACGATGCACTTGGTGCTCCTGCTTTTAAAACAAATGGTTTTCTTTTGGGTGATACCCTGTTTCTTCAACTTAGTTGAATAGGCCTATTTGATGTAAACAGAGCCTATCTGCACCTTCAAACACCTAACATGCAAGAAGTATCCTTTGAAAAACTAACTCAGTTCTCACTGGGCAAAAATGTGCTAGATGCCCAAGTTTCTAACAAAGATGGTTTTCTTTTGAGAGATATATATGTTCCTCCTACTTCTCTGAATAGTCCTATCTGGGGCAAACTGAGCCTACCTGCACCTTGAAACACCTAGGTGGAAGAATGTATTCCTTTCCAAACCTAAATTGATTCTCACAGGGAAACGTGCTAGATGCAACAGCCTCTAACATAGATGATTTTCTTCTGAGAGATACATGTGTTTCTTCAAGTCACATGAGTAGGCCTATTTGGAGAAATCAGAGCCTATCTCCACCTTGAAAACTCCAATTGGAGGAAGTATTCCTTTCAAACACTAACTCAATTCTCACAGGGAAACAATGTGCAAGATGGTCCTGCTTCTAACATATATGGGTTTCTTTTGAGAGATACATTTCTTTCTTCAAGTCAGCTGAATACACCTATTTAGAGCCAACAGACCTTCTCCACCTTGAAACACCTAGGTTGCAGAAAGTATTCTTTCAAAAACTAACTCAATTCTCACAGGGAAACAATGCAGTAGTTGTTCCTGCTTCTAACATGGATGATTTTCTTTATAGAGGTACATGTGTTTTCTCAACTCAGATGAGTAGGCCCATCTGGGACAAAATGAGCCTTTCTCCACCGTGAAAACTATTATTTGCAGGAAGTATTCGTTTCAAGAGCTAACTCAATTCTTACAGGGAAATATAGTGCTATATGCTGCAGCATCTAACATAGATGGTTTTCTTTTGAGGGATATAATGTTCCTTCAACACAGCACAATGAGTGTATTTGGAGAAAACTGAGCCTATTTACACCAAGAAAACTATGAATTGCTGGTAGTATTCCTTTCAAAAACTAACTGAAATCTCCCATGGAAACAGTGTGCTAGGTATATGCAGCTTCAAACACAGATTTTTCTCTTTTTAGAGATACATATTTTTCTTCAACTCAACTCAATATCTCTACCTGGAATACCTAAGTTACAGGCTGTATTCCTTACAAAAACTAACTCAGTTGTCACAGGGAAACAATATGCTAGATGCTCCTGCTTCTAACACAGATGGGTTCCTTTTGAACGATATATGTGTTTCTTCAACTTGGTTGCATAGACCTTTTTGGACCAAAATGAGCCTTTCTCCACCTTGAAAACTCTGAATTGCTAAATGATTACTTTCTAAAACTAACTCAACTCTCTATGGAAAACAATATGCTACGTGCTGCAACGTCTAACGTAGATGCTTTTCTTTGGAGAGATACAAGTGTTCTACCAAGCTGAATAGGCCTATTTGAAGCAAACAGAGCCTATCTCCACCTTGAAACACCTAAGTTGCAGGAAGCATTCCTTTCAAAAACTAAATAAATTCTCACTGGGCAACAATGAACTAGATGTTCCTGCTTCTAACACAGGTGGTTTTCTTTTGAGAAATACATGTGTTCCTTCAACTTAACCGAATAGGGCTATGTGGAGTAAACCGAGCCTATCTCCACCTTGTTAAACCTACTTTGCTGGATGTATTCTTTGAAAAACTAACTGAATTCTCAATGGGCAACAATGCGCCAGATGCTCCTGATTCTAACAAAATGCTTTTCTTTCAAGAGAAACATGTGTTCCTTCAACTTAGCTGAATATGCCTATCTGTAGCAAAGAGAGGCTATCCTCACTTTGTAACACCTAAGTTGCAGGACATATTCCTTTCAAAAAGCTAACTCGATTCTCACCAGGAAAAAATGTGCTAGATGCGGAACCCTGCAACATAGATAGTTTTTTCTAGAGAGATATATGTGTTTCTTTAACTCAGCTGAATCGGCCATTTTGAAATTAATGAGCCTTTTTTCACCTTGGAAACTATGATTTATAGGAAGTTTTCTTTTCAAAAACTAACTGAAGCTCACAGGAAAACAATGTGCTGGATGCTCATGCATCTAACAAGATGATTTTCTTACAAGAGATATATGTTTTTATTCCACCTAGCTGAAAAGGCCTATTTGGAGCAAACAGAGCCTATCTCCAACTTGAAAGACCTAAGTTGCAGGAAGTCTTCCTTGAAAAACTCTCTCAATTCTCACTTAGCCACAATGCACTAGATGCTCATGCTTCTCACACAGATGGTTTTCTTTCCAGTAATACAAATGTTTCTTCAACTTAGCTGAATAAGTCTACTTTGAGCAAACAGAGCCTATCTCCATCTTGAAACACCTAAGTTGCAGAAAGTATTCTTTTCAAAAGCTAACTCAATTCTCACAGGGAAACAATGCACTAGATGCTCCTGCTTCTAACATAGATGGCTTTCTTTATGGAGATACATGTTTATCTTCAACCTTGCTGAGTATGCCTGTTTGAACTAAGCATAGCTTACCTCCACCTTGAAACACCCAAGTTGCAGGAAGTATTCCTTGGAAAACTAACTCAATACTCACTGGGCAACAATGAGCTAGATGCTCCTGCTTCTAACACAGATGGTTGTCTTTGGAGATATACATTTGTTTCTTTACCTTAGCTGAATAGACATATTTGGAGCAAACAGAGGCTGTCTTCACCTTGTGACACCTAAGTTGCAGGAATAGTTCCTTTCAAAAGCTAACTAGAATTCTCACTTGGAAACAATGTTCTAGATGCCAAAGCTTTTAACACAGATTGTTCTCTTTGGAGAGACAAATGTGCTTCTTCAACTTAGATGAATAGGCCTATTTGGAACAAATGACCCTTTCTCCACCTGAAAAACTATGATTGTTCTGGAAGTATTGCTTTCAAAACCTAACTCACTTCTCAATCAGCAACAATTTGCTAGATGTCGTGCATCTAACATAGATGGATTTGGTTCGAGAGATATATGTGTTCCTTCAAATTAGCTGAATAGACATATTTTTAGCAAACAGAGCCAAATCTCCAAATTGAAACACCTAAGTTGCAGGAAGTATTCCTTGAAAAACTAACTCAATTGTCACTGGGCAACCAAGCCCTAACATGCCCCTGCTTCTAACACAGATGGTTTTCTTTCAAGAGACATGTGTTCCTTCAACTTAGCTGAATAGGCTTATCTGGATTAAACAGAGGCAATCTTCACCTTGTAACACCTAAGGTGCAGAAGCATTTCGTTCAAAAACTACCTCATTCTCACATTGAAACAATGTTCTATATGTCAATGCTTGTACAACACATGGTTGTCTTTGGAGAGATACATGTGTTTCTTCAACACAACTGAATAGGCCTATTTGGAACAAAATGAGCCTTTCTCCACCTTGAAACACAAAGGTCGCAGGAAGGATTCCTTGAAAAACTAACTCAATTCTCACTGGACAACAATGCGCTAGGTGCTCTTCCTTGTAACATCGATGGTTATCTTTCGAGAGAAACTTGTGCTCCTTCAACTTAGCTGAATAGGCCCATCTGCATCAAACAGAGCCTATCTCCACTTTGAAAACTATGATTTGAGGGAATATTCCCTTGAAAAACTAACTCAATTCTCAGTAATAAACTAGGTGCTTGCTATTCCTGCTTCTGACACAGATGGTTTTATGCCGAGAGATACAGATGTTTCTTCAGTTAGGTGAATAGGCCTATTTGAAACAAAATGAGCATTTCTCCAACTTGAAAGCTGTGATTTTTCTGGCAGTATTTCTTTCAAAAACTAACTGAATTCACACTGGGCAACAATGTCCTAGATGCTCCTGCTTCTAACACAGACAGTTTTGTTTGGAGAGATACATGTGTTCCTTCCAAGAAGCAGAACAGGCCTATCTGGAGGAACAGAGCCTATCTCCGCCTTGATCCACCCAATTTGCAGGAATTATTCCTTGAAAAGCTATCTAAGTTCCCACGGGACAACAATGCGGTAGATGCTCCTGCTTCTTACACAGATGGGTTTCTTTCGAGAGATACATGTGTTCCTTCAACTTAGCAGAATAGTCCTATCTGGAGCAAAGAGAGGCTATCTTCACCTGGAAATATATGATTTGCAGGAAGTATTACTTGCAAAAAACTAACTCAATTCTCACAGGGAAACAATGTGCTAGATACGCCTGCTTCTAACACAGACAGTTTTCGTTTTAGCAATACATGTGTTTTTTCAATATAGCTGAATAAGCCTACTTGGAGCAAGCAGAGCCTATCTCCACCTTGAAACACCTAAGTCGCAGGAAGTAGTCCCTGAAAAACTAACTCAATTCTCACTGGACAACAGTGTACTAAATGCTCCTGCATCTAATTCAGATGGTTTTTTCAAGAAATACATGTGCTCCTTCAACTTATCTGAAAAGCCTCTCTGGAGAAAACAGAGACTATCTCCTTCTTGAAAACTATTATTGGCAGGAAGGATTCCTTTAATAGGTGACTCAGTTCTCCCAGCGAAACGATGCACTAGGTGCTCCTGCTTTTAAAACAAATGGTTTTCTTTTGGGTGATACCCTGTTTCTTCAACTTAGTTGAATAGGCCTATTTGATGTAAACAGAGCCTATCTGCACCTTCAAACACCTAACATGCAAGAAGTATCCTTTGAAAAACTAACTCAGTTCTCACTGGGCAAAAATGTGCTAGATGCCCAAGTTTCTAACAAAGATGGTTTTCTTTTGAGAGATATATATGTTCCTCCTACTTCTCTGAATAGTCCTATCTGGGGCAAACTGAGCCTACCTGCACCTTGAAACACCTAGGTGGAAGAATGTATTCCTTTCCAAACCTAAATTGATTCTCACAGGGAAACGTGCTAGATGCAACAGCCTCTAACATAGATGATTTTCTTCTGAGAGATACATGTGTTTCTTCAAGTCACATGAGTAGGCCTATTTGGAGAAATCAGAGCCTATCTCCACCTTGAAAACTCCAATTGGAGGAAGTATTCCTTTCAAACACTAACTCAATTCTCACAGGGAAACAATGTGCAAGATGGTCCTGCTTCTAACATATATGGGTTTCTTTTGAGAGATACATTTCTTTCTTCAAGTCAGCTGAATACACCTATTTAGAGCCAACAGACCTTCTCCACCTTGAAACACCTAGGTTGCAGAAAGTATTCTTTCAAAAACTAACTCAATTCTCACAGGGAAACAATGCAGTAGTTGTTCCTGCTTCTAACATGGATGATTTTCTTTATAGAGGTACATGTGTTTTCTCAACTCAGATGAGTAGGCCCATCTGGGACAAAATGAGCCTTTCTCCACCGTGAAAACTATTATTTGCAGGAAGTATTCGTTTCAAGAGCTAACTCAATTCTTACAGGGAAATATAGTGCTATATGCTGCAGCATCTAACATAGATGGTTTTCTTTTGAGGGATATAATGTTCCTTCAACACAGCACAATGAGTGTATTTGGAGAAAACTGAGCCTATTTACACCAAGAAAACTATGAATTGCTGGTAGTATTCCTTTCAAAAACTAACTGAAATCTCCCATGGAAACAGTGTGCTAGGTATATGCAGCTTCAAACACAGATTTTTCTCTTTTTAGAGATACATATTTTTCTTCAACTCAACTCAATATCTCTACCTGGAATACCTAAGTTACAGGCTGTATTCCTTACAAAAACTAACTCAGTTGTCACAGGGAAACAATATGCTAGATACTCCTGCTTCTAACACAGATGGGTTCCTTTTGAACGATATATGTGTTTCTTCAACTTGGTTGCATAGACCTTTTTGGACCAAAATGAGCCTTTCTCCACCTTGAAAACTCTGAATTGCTAAATGATTACTTTCTAAAACTAACTCAACTCTCTATGGAAAACAATATGCTACGTGCTGCAACGTCTAACGTAGATGCTTTTCTTTGGAGAGATACAAGTGTTCTACCAAGCTGAATAGGCCTATTTGAAGCAAACAGAGCCTATCTCCACCTTGAAACACCTAAGTTGCAGGAAGCATTCCTTTCAAAAACTAAATAAATTCTCACTGGGCAACAATGAACTAGATGTTCCTGCTTCTAACACAGGTGGTTTTCTTTTGAGAAATACATGTGTTCCTTCAACTTAACCGAATAGGGCTATGTGGAGTAAACCGAGCCTATCTCCACCTTGTTAAACCTACTTTGCTGGATGTATTCTTTGAAAAACTAACTGAATTCTCAATGGGCAACAATGTGCCAGATGCTCCTGATTCTAACAAAATGCTTTTCTTTCAAGAGAAACATGTGTTCCTTCAACTTAGCTGAATATGCCTATCTGTAGCAAACAGAGGCTATCCTCACTTTGTAACACCTAAGTTGCAGGACATATTCCTTTCAAAAAGCTAACTCGATTCTCACCAGGAAAAAATGTGCTAGATGCGGAACCCTGCAACATAGATAGTTTTTTCTAGAGAGATATATGTGTTTCTTTAACTCAGCTGAATCGGCCATTTTGAAATTAATGAGCCTTTTTTCACCTTGGAAACTATGATTTATAGGAAGTTTTCTTTTCAAAAACTAACTGAAGCTCACAGGAAAACAATGTGCTGGATGCTCATGCATCTAACAAGATGATTTTCTTACAAGAGATATATGTTTTTATTCCACCTAGCTGAAAAGGCCTATTTGGAGCAAACAGAGCCTATCTCCAACTTGAAAGACCTAAGTTGCAGGAAGTCTTCCTTGAAAAACTCTCTCAATTCTCACTTAGCCACAATGCACTAGATGCTCATGCTTCTCACACAGATGGTTTTCTTTCCAGTAATACAAATGTTTCTTCAACTTAGCTGAATAAGTCTACTTTGAGCAAACAGAGCCTATCTCCATCTTGAAACACCTAAGTTGCAGAAAGTATTCTTTTCAAAAGCTAACTCAATTCTCACAGGGAAACAATGCACTAGATGCTCCTGCTTCTAACATAGATGGCTTTCTTTATGGAGATACATGTTTATCTTCAACCTTGCTGAGTATGCCTGTTTGAACTAAGCATAGCTTACCTCCACCTTGAAACACCCAAGTTGCAGGAAGTATTCCTTGGAAAACTAACTCAATACTCACTGGGCAACAATGAGCTAGATGCTCCTGCTTCTAACACAGATGGTTGTCTTTGGAGATATACATTTGTTTCTTTACCTTAGCTGAATAGACATATTTGGAGCAAACAGAGGCTGTCTTCACCTTGTGACACCTAAGTTGCAGGAATAGTTCCTTTCAAAAGCTAACTAGAATTCTCACTTGGAAACAATGTTCTAGATGCCAAAGCTTTTAACACAGATTGTTCTCTTTGGAGAGACAAATGTGCTTCTTCAACTTAGATGAATAGGCCTATTTGGAACAAATGACCCTTTCTCCACCTGAAAAACTATGATTGTTCTGGAAGTATTTCTTTCAAAACCTAACTCACTTCTCAATCAGCAACAATTTGCTAGATGTCGTGCATCTAACATAGATGGATTTGGTTCGAGAGATATATGTGTTCCTTCAAATTAGCTGAATAGACATATTTTTAGCAAACAGAGCCAAATCTCCAAATTGAAACACCTAAGTTGCAGGAAGTATTCCTTGAAAAACTAACTCAATTGTCACTGGGCAACCAAGCCCTAACATGCCCCTGCTTCTAACACAGATGGTTTTCTTTCAAGAGACATGTGTTCCTTCAACTTAGCTGAATAGGCTTATCTGGATTAAACAGAGGCAATCTTCACCTTGTAACACCTAAGGTGCAGAAGCATTTCGTTCAAAAACTACCTCATTCTCACATTGAAACAATGTTCTATATGTCAATGCTTGTACAACACATGGTTGTCTTTGGAGAGATACATGTGTTTCTTCAACACAACTGAATAGGCCTATTTGGAACAAAATGAGCCTTTCTCCACCTTGAAACACAAAGGTCGCAGGAAGGATTCCTTGAAAAACTAACTCAATTCTCACTGGACAACAATGCGCTAGGTGCTCTTCCTTGTAACATCGATGGTTATCTTTCGAGAGAAACTTGTGCTCCTTCAACTTAGCTGAATAGGCCCATCTGCATCAAACAGAGCCTATCTCCACTTTGAAAACTATGATTTGAGGGAATATTCCCTTGAAAAACTAACTCAATTCTCAGTAATAAACTAGGTGCTTGCTATTCCTGCTTCTGACACAGATGGTTTTATGCCGAGAGATACAGATGTTTCTTCAGTTAGGTGAATAGGCCTATTTGAAACAAAATGAGCATTTCTCCAACTTGAAAGCTGTGATTTTTCTGGCAGTATTTCTTTCAAAAACTAACTGAATTCACACTGGGCAACAATGTCCTAGATGCTCCTGCTTCTAACACAGACAGTTTTGTTTGGAGAGATACATGTGTTCCTTCCAAGAAGCAGAACAGGCCTATCTGGAGGAACAGAGCCTATCTCCGCCTTGATCCACCCAATTTGCAGGAATTATTCCTTGAAAAGCTATCTAAGTTCCCACGGGACAACAATGCGGTAGATGCTCCTGCTTCTTACACAGATGGGTTTCTTTCGAGAGATACATGTGTTCCTTCAACTTAGCAGAATAGTCCTATCTGGAGCAAAGAGAGGCTATCTTCACCTGGAAATATATGATTTGCAGGAAGTATTACTTGCAAAAAACTAACTCAATTCTCACAGGGAAACAATGTGCTAGATACGCCTGCTTCTAACACAGACAGTTTTCGTTTTAGCAATACATGTGTTTTTTCAATATAGCTGAATAAGCCTACTTGGAGCAAGCAGAGCCTATCTCCACCTTGAAACACCTAAGTCGCAGGAAGTAGTCCCTGAAAAACTAACTCAATTCTCACTGGACAACAGTGTACTAAATGCTCCTGCATCTAATTCAGATGGTTTTTTCAAGAAATACATGTGCTCCTTCAACTTATCTGAAAAGCCTCTCTGGAGAAAACAGAGACTATCTCCTTCTTGAAAACTATTATTGGCAGGAAGGATTCCTTTAATAGGTGACTCAGTTCTCCCAGCGAAACGATGCACTTGGTGCTCCTGCTTTTAAAACAAATGGTTTTCTTTTGGGTGATACCCTGTTTCTTCAACTTAGTTGAATAGGCCTATTTGATGTAAACAGAGCCTATCTGCACCTTCAAACACCTAACATGCAAGAAGTATCCTTTGAAAAACTAACTCAGTTCTCACTGGGCAAAAATGTGCTAGATGCCCAAGTTTCTAACAAAGATGGTTTTCTTTTGAGAGATATATATGTTCCTCCTACTTCTCTGAATAGTCCTATCTGGGGCAAACTGAGCCTACCTGCACCTTGAAACACCTAGGTGGAAGAATGTATTCCTTTCCAAACCTAAATTGATTCTCACAGGGAAACGTGCTAGATGCAACAGCCTCTAACATAGATGATTTTCTTCTGAGAGATACATGTGTTTCTTCAAGTCACATGAGTAGGCCTATTTGGAGAAATCAGAGCCTATCTCCACCTTGAAAACTCCAATTGGAGGAAGTATTCCTTTCAAACACTAACTCAATTCTCACAGGGAAACAATGTGCAAGATGGTCCTGCTTCTAACATATATGGGTTTCTTTTGAGAGATACATTTCTTTCTTCAAGTCAGCTGAATACACCTATTTAGAGCCAACAGACCTTCTCCACCTTGAAACACCTAGGTTGCAGAAAGTATTCTTTCAAAAACTAACTCAATTCTCACAGGGAAACAATGCAGTAGTTGTTCCTGCTTCTAACATGGATGATTTTCTTTATAGAGGTACATGTGTTTTCTCAACTCAGATGAGTAGGCCCATCTGGGACAAAATGAGCCTTTCTCCACCGTGAAAACTATTATTTGCAGGAAGTATTCGTTTCAAGAGCTAACTCAATTCTTACAGGGAAATATAGTGCTATATGCTGCAGCATCTAACATAGATGGTTTTCTTTTGAGGGATATAATGTTCCTTCAACACAGCACAATGAGTGTATTTGGAGAAAACTGAGCCTATTTACACCAAGAAAACTATGAATTGCTGGTAGTATTCCTTTCAAAAACTAACTGAAATCTCCCATGGAAACAGTGTGCTAGGTATATGCAGCTTCAAACACAGATTTTTCTCTTTTTAGAGATACATATTTTTCTTCAACTCAACTCAATATCTCTACCTGGAATACCTAAGTTACAGGCTGTATTCCTTACAAAAACTAACTCAGTTGTCACAGGGAAACAATATGCTAGATACTCCTGCTTCTAACACAGATGGGTTCCTTTTGAACGATATATGTGTTTCTTCAACTTGGTTGCATAGACCTTTTTGGACCAAAATGAGCCTTTCTCCACCTTGAAAACTCTGAATTGCTAAATGATTACTTTCTAAAACTAACTCAACTCTCTATGGAAAACAATATGCTACGTGCTGCAACGTCTAACGTAGATGCTTTTCTTTGGAGAGATACAAGTGTTCTACCAAGCTGAATAGGCCTATTTGAAGCAAACAGAGCCTATCTCCACCTTGAAACACCTAAGTTGCAGGAAGCATTCCTTTCAAAAACTAAATAAATTCTCACTGGGCAACAATGAACTAGATGTTCCTGCTTCTAACACAGGTGGTTTTCTTTTGAGAAATACATGTGTTCCTTCAACTTAACCGAATAGGGCTATGTGGAGTAAACCGAGCCTATCTCCACCTTGTTAAACCTACTTTGCTGGATGTATTCTTTGAAAAACTAACTGAATTCTCAATGGGCAACAATGCGCCAGATGCTCCTGATTCTAACAAAATGCTTTTCTTTCAAGAGAAACATGTGTTCCTTCAACTTAGCTGAATATGCCTATCTGTAGCAAACAGAGGCTATCCTCACTTTGTAACACCTAAGTTGCAGGACATATTCCTTTCAAAAAGCTAACTCGATTCTCACCAGGAAAAAATGTGCTAGATGCGGAACCCTGCAACATAGATAGTTTTTTCTAGAGAGATATATGTGTTTCTTTAACTCAGCTGAATCGGCCATTTTGAAATTAATGAGCCTTTTTTCACCTTGGAAACTATGATTTATAGGAAGTTTTCTTTTCAAAAACTAACTGAAGCTCACAGGAAAACAATGTGCTGGATGCTCATGCATCTAACAAGATGATTTTCTTACAAGAGATATATGTTTTTATTCCACCTAGCTGAAAAGGCCTATTTGGAGCAAACAGAGCCTATCTCCAACTTGAAAGACCTAAGTTGCAGGAAGTCTTCCTTGAAAAACTCTCTCAATTCTCACTTAGCCACAATGCACTAGATGCTCATGCTTCTCACACAGATGGTTTTCTTTCCAGTAATACAAATGTTTCTTCAACTTAGCTGAATAAGTCTACTTTGAGCAAACAGAGCCTATCTCCATCTTGAAACACCTAAGTTGCAGAAAGTATTCTTTTCAAAAGCTAACTCAATTCTCACAGGGAAACAATGCACTAGATGCTCCTGCTTCTAACATAGATGGCTTTCTTTATGGAGATACATGTTTATCTTCAACCTTGCTGAGTATGCCTGTTTGAACTAAGCATAGCTTACCTCCACCTTGAAACACCCAAGTTGCAGGAAGTATTCCTTGGAAAACTAACTCAATACTCACTGGGCAACAATGAGATAGATGCTCCTGCTTCTAACACAGATGGTTGTCTTTGGAGATATACATTTGTTTCTTTACCTTAGCTGAATAGACATATTTGGAGCAAACAGAGGCTGTCTTCACCTTGTGACACCTAAGTTGCAGGAATAGTTCCTTTCAAAAGCTAACTAGAATTCTCACTTGGAAACAATGTTCTAGATGCCAAAGCTTTTAACACAGATTGTTCTCTTTGGAGAGACAAATGTGCTTCTTCAACTTAGATGAATAGGCCTATTTGGAACAAATGACCCTTTCTCCACCTGAAAAACTATGATTGTTCTGGAAGTATTGCTTTCAAAACCTAACTCACTTCTCAATCAGCAACAATTTGCTAGATGTCGTGCATCTAACATAGATGGATTTGGTTCGAGAGATATATGTGTTCCTTCAAATTAGCTGAATAGACATATTTTTAGCAAACAGAGCCAAATCTCCAAATTGAAACACCTAAGTTGCAGGAAGTATTCCTTGAAAAACTAACTCAATTGTCATTGGGCAACCAAGCCCTAACATGCCCCTGCTTCTAACACAGATGGTTTTCTTTCAAGAGACATGTGTTCCTTCAACTTAGCTGAATAGGCTTATCTGGATTAAACAGAGGCAATCTTCACCTTGTAACACCTAAGGTGCAGAAGCATTTCGTTCAAAAACTACCTCATTCTCACATTGAAACAATGTTCTATATGTCAATGCTTGTACAACACATGGTTGTCTTTGGAGAGATACATGTGTTTCTTCAACACAACTGAATAGGCCTATTTGGAACAAAATGAGCCTTTCTCCACCTTGAAACACAAAGGTCGCAGGAAGGATTCCTTGAAAAACTAACTCAATTCTCACTGGACAACAATGCGCTAGGTGCTCTTCCTTGTAACATCGATGGTTATCTTTCGAGAGAAACTTGTGCTCCTTCAACTTAGCTGAATAGGCCCATCTGCATCAAACAGAGCCTATCTCCACTTTGAAAACTATGATTTGAGGGAATATTCCCTTGAAAAACTAACTCAATTCTCAGTAATAAACTAGGTGCTTGCTATTCCTGCTTCTGACACAGATGGTTTTATGCCGAGAGATACAGATGTTTCTTCAGTTAGGTGAATAGGCCTATTTGAAACAAAATGAGCATTTCTCCAACTTGAAAGCTGTGATTTTTCTGGCAGTATTTCTTTCAAAAACTAACTGAATTCACACTGGGCAACAATGTCCTAGATGCTCCTGCTTCTAACACAGACAGTTTTGTTTGGAGAGATACATGTGTTCCTTCCAAGAAGCAGAACAGGCCTATCTGGAGGAACAGAGCCTATCTCCGCCTTGATCCACCCAATTTGCAGGAATTATTCCTTGAAAAGCTATCTAAGTTCCCACGGGACAACAATGCGGTAGATGCTCCTGCTTCTTACACAGATGGGTTTCTTTCGAGAGATACATGTGTTCCTTCAACTTAGCAGAATAGTCCTATCTGGAGCAAAGAGAGGCTATCTTCACCTGGAAATATATGATTTGCAGGAAGTATTACTTGCAAAAAACTAACTCAATTCTCACAGGGAAACAATGTGCTAGATACGCCTGCTTCTAACACAGACAGTTTTCGTTTTAGCAATACATGTGTTTTTTCAATATAGCTGAATAAGCCTACTTGGAGCAAGCAGAGCCTATCTCCACCTTGAAACACCTAAGTCGCAGGAAGTAGTCCCTGAAAAACTAACTCAATTCTCACTGGACAACAGTGTACTAAATGCTCCTGCATCTAATTCAGATGGTTTTTTCAAGAAATACATGTGCTCCTTCAACTTATCTGAAAAGCCTCTCTGGAGAAAACAGAGACTATCTCCTTCTTGAAAACTATTATTGGCAGGAAGGATTCCTTTAATAGGTGACTCAGTTCTCCCAGCGAAACGATGCACTAGGTGCTCCTGCTTTTAAAACAAATGGTTTTCTTTTGGGTGATACCCTGTTTCTTCAACTTAGTTGAATAGGCCTATTTGATGTAAACAGAGCCTATCTGCACCTTCAAACACCTAACATGCAAGAAGTATCCTTTGAAAAACTAACTCAGTTCTCACTGGGCAAAAATGTGCTAGATGCCCAAGTTTCTAACAAAGATGGTTTTCTTTTGAGAGATATATATGTTCCTCCTACTTCTCTGAATAGTCCTATCTGGGGCAAACTGAGCCTACCTGCACCTTGAAACACCTAGGTGGAAGAATGTATTCCTTTCCAAACCTAAATTGATTCTCACAGGGAAACGTGCTAGATGCAACAGCCTCTAACATAGATGATTTTCTTCTGAGAGATACATGTGTTTCTTCAAGTCACATGAGTAGGCCTATTTGGAGAAATCAGAGCCTATCTCCACCTTGAAAACTCCAATTGGAGGAAGTATTCCTTTCAAACACTAACTCAATTCTCACAGGGAAACAATGTGCAAGATGGTCCTGCTTCTAACATATATGGGTTTCTTTTGAGAGATACATTTCTTTCTTCAAGTCAGCTGAATACACCTATTTAGAGCCAACAGACCTTCTCCACCTTGAAACACCTAGGTTGCAGAAAGTATTCTTTCAAAAACTAACTCAATTCTCACAGGGAAACAATGCAGTAGTTGTTCCTGCTTCTAACATGGATGATTTTCTTTATAGAGGTACATGTGTTTTCTCAACTCAGATGAGTAGGCCCATCTGGGACAAAATGAGCCTTTCTCCACCGTGAAAACTATTATTTGCAGGAAGTATTCGTTTCAAGAGCTAACTCAATTCTTACAGGGAAATATAGTGCTATATGCTGCAGCATCTAACATAGATGGTTTTCTTTTGAGGGATATAATGTTCCTTCAACACAGCACAATGAGTGTATTTGGAGAAAACTGAGCCTATTTACACCAAGAAAACTATGAATTGCTGGTAGTATTCCTTTCAAAAACTAACTGAAATCTCCCATGGAAACAGTGTGCTAGGTATATGCAGCTTCAAACACAGATTTTTCTCTTTTTAGAGATACATATTTTTCTTCAACTCAACTCAATATCTCTACCTGGAATACCTAAGTTACAGGCTGTATTCCTTACAAAAACTAACTCAGTTGTCACAGGGAAACAATATGCTAGATACTCCTGCTTCTAACACAGATGGGTTCCTTTTGAACGATATATGTGTTTCTTCAACTTGGTTGCATAGACCTTTTTGGACCAAAATGAGCCTTTCTCCACCTTGAAAACTCTGAATTGCTAAATGATTACTTTCTAAAACTAACTCAACTCTCTATGGAAAACAATATGCTACGTGCTGCAACGTCTAACGTAGATGCTTTTCTTTGGAGAGATACAAGTGTTCTACCAAGCTGAATAGGCCTATTTGAAGCAAACAGAGCCTATCTCCACCTTGAAACACCTAAGTTGCAGGAAGCATTCCTTTCAAAAACTAAATAAATTCTCACTGGGCAACAATGAACTAGATGTTCCTGCTTCTAACACAGGTGGTTTTCTTTTGAGAAATACATGTGTTCCTTCAACTTAACCGAATAGGGCTATGTGGAGTAAACCGAGCCTATCTCCACCTTGTTAAACCTACTTTGCTGGATGTATTCTTTGAAAAACTAACTGAATTCTCAATGGGCATCAATGCGCCAGATGCTCCTGATTCTAACAAAATGCTTTTCTTTCAAGAGAAACATGTGTTCCTTCAACTTAGCTGAATATGCCTATCTGTAGCAAACAGAGGCTATCCTCACTTTGTAACACCTAAGTTGCAGGACATATTCCTTTCAAAAAGCTAACTCGATTCTCACCAGGAAAAAATGTGCTAGATGCGGAACCCTGCAACATAGATAGTTTTTTCTAGAGAGATATATGTGTTTCTTTAACTCAGCTGAATCGGCCATTTTGAAATTAATGAGCCTTTTTTCACCTTGGAAACTATGATTTATAGGAAGTTTTCTTTTCAAAAACTAACTGAAGCTCACAGGAAAACAATGTGCTGGATGCTCATGCATCTAACAAGATGATTTTCTTACAAGAGATATATGTTTTTATTCCACCTAGCTGAAAAGGCCTATTTGGAGCAAACAGAGCCTATCTCCAACTTGAAAGACCTAAGTTGCAGGAAGTCTTCCTTGAAAAACTCTCTCAATTCTCACTTAGCCACAATGCACTAGATGCTCATGCTTCTCACACAGATGGTTTTCTTTCCAGTAATACAAATGTTTCTTCAACTTAGCTGAATAAGTCTACTTTGAGCAAACAGAGCCTATCTCCATCTTGAAACACCTAAGTTGCAGAAAGTATTCTTTTCAAAAGCTAACTCAATTCTCACAGGGAAACAATGCACTAGATGCTCCTGCTTCTAACATAGATGGCTTTCTTTATGGAGATACATGTTTATCTTCAACCTTGCTGAGTATGCCTGTTTGAACTAAGCATAGCTTACCTCCACCTTGAAACACCCAAGTTGCAGGAAGTATTCCTTGGAAAACTAACTCAATACTCACTGGGCAACAATGAGCTAGATGCTCCTGCTTCTAACACAGATGGTTGTCTTTGGAGATATACATTTGTTTCTTTACCTTAGCTGAATAGACATATTTGGAGCAAACAGAGGCTGTCTTCACCTTGTGACACCTAAGTTGCAGGAATAGTTCCTTTCAAAAGCTAACTAGAATTCTCACTTGGAAACAATGTTCTAGATGCCAAAGCTTTTAACACAGATTGTTCTCTTTGGAGAGACAAATGTGCTTCTTCAACTTAGATGAATAGGCCTATTTGGAACAAATGACCCTTTCTCCACCTGAAAAACTATGATTGTTCTGGAAGTATTGCTTTCAAAACCTAACTCACTTCTCAATCAGCAACAATTTGCTAGATGTCGTGCATCTAACATAGATGGATTTGGTTCGAGAGATATATGTGTTCCTTCAAATTAGCTGAATAGACATATTTTTAGCAAACAGAGCCAAATCTCCAAATTGAAACACCTAAGTTGCAGGAAGTATTCCTTGAAAAACTAACTCAATTGTCACTGGGCAACCAAGCCCTAACATGCCCCTGCTTCTAACACAGATGGTTTTCTTTCAAGAGACATGTGTTCCTTCAACTTAGCTGAATAGGCTTATCTGGATTAAACAGAGGCAATCTTCACCTTGTAACACCTAAGGTGCAGAAGCATTTCGTTCAAAAACTACCTCATTCTCACATTGAAACAATGTTCTATATGTCAATGCTTGTACAACACATGGTTGTCTTTGGAGAGATACATGTGTTTCTTCAACACAACTGAATAGGCCTATTTGGAACAAAATGAGCCTTTCTCCACCTTGAAACACAAAGGTCGCAGGAAGGATTCCTTGAAAAACTAACTCAATTCTCACTGGACAACAATGCGCTAGGTGCTCTTCCTTGTAACATTGATGGTTATCTTTCGAGAGAAACTTGTGCTCCTTCAACTTAGCTGAATAGGCCCATCTGCATCAAACAGAGCCTATCTCCACTTTGAAAACTATGATTTGAGGGAATATTCCCTTGAAAAACTAACTCAATTCTCAGTAATAAACTAGGTGCTTGCTATTCCTGCTTCTGACACAGATGGTTTTATGCCGAGAGATACAGATGTTTCTTCAGTTAGGTGAATAGGCCTATTTGAAACAAAATGAGCATTTCTCCAACTTGAAAGCTGTGATTTTTCTGGCAGTATTTCTTTCAAAAACTAACTGAATTCACACTGGGCAACAATGTCCTAGATGCTCCTGCTTCTAACACAGACAGTTTTGTTTGGAGAGATACATGTGTTCCTTCCAAGAAGCAGAACAGGCCTATCTGGAGGAACAGAGCCTATCTCCGCCTTGATCCACCCAATTTGCAGGAATTATTCCTTGAAAAGCTATCTAAGTTCCCACGGGACAACAATGCGGTAGATGCTCCTGCTTCTTACACAGATGGGTTTCTTTCGAGAGATACATGTGTTCCTTCAACTTAGCAGAATAGTCCTATCTGGAGCAAAGAGAGGCTATCTTCACCTGGAAATATATGATTTGCAGGAAGTATTACTTGCAAAAAACTAACTCAATTCTCACAGGGAAACAATGTGCTAGATACGCCTGCTTCTAACACAGACAGTTTTCGTTTTAGCAATACATGTGTTTTTTCAATATAGCTGAATAAGCCTACTTGGAGCAAGCAGAGCCTATCTCCACCTTGAAACACCTAAGTCGCAGGAAGTAGTCCCTGAAAAACTAACTCAATTCTCACTGGACAACAGTGTACTAAATGCTCCTGCATCTAATTCAGATGGTTTTTTCAAGAAATACATGTGCTCCTTCAACTTATCTGAAAAGCCTCTCTGGAGAAAACAGAGACTATCTCCTTCTTGAAAACTATTATTGGCAGGAAGGATTCCTTTAATAGGTGACTCAGTTCTCCCAGCGAAACGATGCACTAGGTGCTCCTGCTTTTAAAACAAATGGTTTTCTTTTGGGTGATACCCTGTTTCTTCAACTTAGTTGAATAGGCCTATTTGATGTAAACAGAGCCTATCTGCACCTTCAAACACCTAACATGCAAGAAGTATCCTTTGAAAAACTAACTCAGTTCTCACTGGGCAAAAATGTGCTAGATGCCCAAGTTTCTAACAAAGATGGTTTTCTTTTGAGAGATATATATGTTCCTCCTACTTCTCTGAATAGTCCTATCTGGGGCAAACTGAGCCTACCTGCACCTTGAAACACCTAGGTGGAAGAATGTATTCCTTTCCAAACCTAAATTGATTCTCACAGGGAAACGTGCTAGATGCAACAGCCTCTAACATAGATGATTTTCTTCTGAGAGATACATGTGTTTCTTCAAGTCACATGAGTAGGCCTATTTGGAGAAATCAGAGCCTATCTCCACCTTGAAAACTCCAATTGGAGGAAGTATTCCTTTCAAACACTAACTCAATTCTCACAGGGAAACAATGTGCAAGATGGTCCTGCTTCTAACATATATGGGTTTCTTTTGAGAGATACATTTCTTTCTTCAAGTCAGCTGAATACACCTATTTAGAGCCAACAGACCTTCTCCACCTTGAAACACCTAGGTTGCAGAAAGTATTCTTTCAAAAACTAACTCAATTCTCACAGGGAAACAATGCAGTAGTTGTTCCTGCTTCTAACATGGATGATTTTCTTTATAGAGGTACATGTGTTTTCTCAACTCAGATGAGTAGGCCCATCTGGGACAAAATGAGCCTTTCTCCACCGTGAAAACTATTATTTGCAGGAAGTATTCGTTTCAAGAGCTAACTCAATTCTTACAGGGAAATATAGTGCTATATGCTGCAGCATCTAACATAGATGGTTTTCTTTTGAGGGATATAATGTTCCTTCAACACAGCACAATGAGTGTATTTGGAGAAAACTGAGCCTATTTACACCAAGAAAACTATGAATTGCTGGTAGTATTCCTTTCAAAAACTAACTGAAATCTCCCATGGAAACAGTGTGCTAGGTATATGCAGCTTCAAACACAGATTTTTCTCTTTTTAGAGATACATATTTTTCTTCAACTCAACTCAATATCTCTACCTGGAATACCTAAGTTACAGGCTGTATTCCTTACAAAAACTAACTCAGTTGTCACAGGGAAACAATATGCTAGATACTCCTGCTTCTAACACAGATGGGTTCCTTTTGAACGATATATGTGTTTCTTCAACTTGGTTGCATAGACCTTTTTGGACCAAAATGAGCCTTTCTCCACCTTGAAAACTCTGAATTGCTAAATGATTACTTTCTAAAACTAACTCAACTCTCTATGGAAAACAATATGCTACGTGCTGCAACGTCTAACGTAGATGCTTTTCTTTGGAGAGATACAAGTGTTCTACCAAGCTGAATAGGCCTATTTGAAGCAAACAGAGCCTATCTCCACCTTGAAACACCTAAGTTGCAGGAAGCATTCCTTTCAAAAACTAAATAAATTCTCACTGGGCAACAATGAACTAGATGTTCCTGCTTCTAACACAGGTGGTTTTCTTTTGAGAAATACATGTGTTCCTTCAACTTAACCGAATAGGGCTATGTGGAGTAAACCGAGCCTATCTCCACCTTGTTAAACCTACTTTGCTGGATGTATTCTTTGAAAAACTAACTGAATTCTCAATGGGCAACAATGCGCCAGATGCTCCTGATTCTAACAAAATGCTTTTCTTTCAAGAGAAACATGTGTTCCTTCAACTTAGCTGAATATGCCTATCTGTAGCAAACAGAGGCTATCCTCACTTTGTAACACCTAAGTTGCAGGACATATTCCTTTCAAAAAGCTAACTCGATTCTCACCAGGAAAAAATGTGCTAGATGCGGAACCCTGCAACATAGATAGTTTTTTCTAGAGAGATATATGTGTTTCTTTAACTCAGCTGAATCGGCCATTTTGAAATTAATGAGCCTTTTTTCACCTTGGAAACTATGATTTATAGGAAGTTTTCTTTTCAAAAACTAACTGAAGCTCACAGGAAAACAATGTGCTGGATGCTCATGCATCTAACAAGATGATTTTCTTACAAGAGATATATGTTTTTATTCCACCTAGCTGAAAAGGCCTATTTGGAGCAAACAGAGCCTATCTCCAACTTGAAAGACCTAAGTTGCAGGAAGTCTTCCTTGAAAAACTCTCTCAATTCTCACTTAGCCACAATGCACTAGATGCTCATGCTTCTCACACAGATGGTTTTCTTTCCAGTAATACAAATGTTTCTTCAACTTAGCTGAATAAGTCTACTTTGAGCAAACAGAGCCTATCTCCATCTTGAAACACCTAAGTTGCAGAAAGTATTCTTTTCAAAAGCTAACTCAATTCTCACAGGGAAACAATGCACTAGATGCTCCTGCTTCTAACATAGATGGCTTTCTTTATGGAGATACATGTTTATCTTCAACCTTGCTGAGTATGCCTGTTTGAACTAAGCATAGCTTACCTCCACCTTGAAACACCCAAGTTGCAGGAAGTATTCCTTGGAAAACTAACTCAATACTCACTGGGCAACAATGAGCTAGATGCTCCTGCTTCTAACACAGATGGTTGTCTTTGGAGATATACATTTGTTTCTTTACCTTAGCTGAATAGACATATTTGGAGCAAACAGAGGCTGTCTTCACCTTGTGACACCTAAGTTGCAGGAATAGTTCCTTTCAAAAGCTAACTAGAATTCTCACTTGGAAACAATGTTCTAGATGCCAAAGCTTTTAACACAGATTGTTCTCTTTGGAGAGACAAATGTGCTTCTTCAACTTAGATGAATAGGCCTATTTGGAACAAATGACCCTTTCTCCACCTGAAAAACTATGATTGTTCTGGAAGTATTGCTTTCAAAACCTAACTCACTTCTCAATCAGCAACAATTTGCTAGATGTCGTGCATCTAACATAGATGGATTTGGTTCGAGAGATATATGTGTTCCTTCAAATTAGCTGAATAGACATATTTTTAGCAAACAGAGCCAAATCTCCAAATTGAAACACCTAAGTTGCAGGAAGTATTCCTTGAAAAACTAACTCAATTGTCACTGGGCAACCAAGCCCTAACATGCCCCTGCTTCTAACACAGATGGTTTTCTTTCAAGAGACATGTGTTCCTTCAACTTAGCTGAATAGGCTTATCTGGATTAAACAGAGGCAATCTTCACCTTGTAACACCTAAGGTGCAGAAGCATTTCGTTCAAAAACTACCTCATTCTCACATTGAAACAATGTTCTATATGTCAATGCTTGTACAACACATGGTTGTCTTTGGAGAGATACATGTGTTTCTTCAACACAACTGAATAGGCCTATTTGGAACAAAATGAGCCTTTCTCCACCTTGAAACACAAAGGTCGCAGGAAGGATTCCTTGAAAAACTAACTCAATTCTCACTGGACAACAATGCGCTAGGTGCTCTTCCTTGTAACATTGATGGTTATCTTTCGAGAGAAACTTGTGCTCCTTCAACTTAGCTGAATAGGCCCATCTGCATCAAACAGAGCCTATCTCCACTTTGAAAACTATGATTTGAGGGAATATTCCCTTGAAAAACTAACTCAATTCTCAGTAATAAACTAGGTGCTTGCTATTCCTGCTTCTGACACAGATGGTTTTATGCCGAGAGATACAGATGTTTCTTCAGTTAGGTGAATAGGCCTATTTGAAACAAAATGAGCATTTCTCCAACTTGAAAGCTGTGATTTTTCTGGCAGTATTTCTTTCAAAAACTAACTGAATTCACACTGGGCAACAATGTCCTAGATGCTCCTGCTTCTAACACAGACAGTTTTGTTTGGAGAGATACATGTGTTCCTTCCAAGAAGCAGAACAGGCCTATCTGGAGGAACAGAGCCTATCTCCGCCTTGATCCACCCAATTTGCAGGAATTATTCCTTGAAAAGCTATCTAAGTTCCCACGGGACAACAATGCGGTAGATGCTCCTGCTTCTTACACAGATGGGTTTCTTTCGAGAGATACATGTGTTCCTTCAACTTAGCAGAATAGTCCTATCTGGAGCAAAGAGAGGCTATCTTCACCTGGAAATATATGATTTGCAGGAAGTATTACTTGCAAAAAACTAACTCAATTCTCACAGGGAAACAATGTGCTAGATACGCCTGCTTCTAACACAGACAGTTTTCGTTTTAGCAATACATGTGTTTTTTCAATATAGCTGAATAAGCCTACTTGGAGCAAGCAGAGCCTATCTCCACCTTGAAACACCTAAGTCGCAGGAAGTAGTCCCTGAAAAACTAACTCAATTCTCACTGGACAACAGTGTACTAAATGCTCCTGCATCTAATTCAGATGGTTTTTTCAAGAAATACATGTGCTCCTTCAACTTATCTGAAAAGCCTCTCTGGAGAAAACAGAGACTATCTCCTTCTTGAAAACTATTATTGGCAGGAAGGATTCCTTTAATAGGTGACTCAGTTCTCCCAGCGAAACGATGCACTAGGTGCTCCTGCTTTTAAAACAAATGGTTTTCTTTTGGGTGATACCCTGTTTCTTCAACTTAGTTGAATAGGCCTATTTGATGTAAACAGAGCCTATCTGCACCTTCAAACACCTAACATGCAAGAAGTATCCTTTGAAAAACTAACTCAGTTCTCACTGGGCAAAAATGTGCTAGATGCCCAAGTTTCTAACAAAGATGGTTTTCTTTTGAGAGATATATATGTTCCTCCTACTTCTCTGAATAGTCCTATCTGGGGCAAACTGAGCCTACCTGCACCTTGAAACACCTAGGTGGAAGAATGTATTCCTTTCCAAACCTAAATTGATTCTCACAGGGAAACGTGCTAGATGCAACAGCCTCTAACATAGATGATTTTCTTCTGAGAGATACATGTGTTTCTTCAAGTCACATGAGTAGGCCTATTTGGAGAAATCAGAGCCTATCTCCACCTTGAAAACTCCAATTGGAGGAAGTATTCCTTTCAAACACTAACTCAATTCTCACAGGGAAACAATGTGCAAGATGGTCCTGCTTCTAACATATATGGGTTTCTTTTGAGAGATACATTTCTTTCTTCAAGTCAGCTGAATACACCTATTTAGAGCCAACAGACCTTCTCCACCTTGAAACACCTAGGTTGCAGAAAGTATTCTTTCAAAAACTAACTCAATTCTCACAGGGAAACAATGCAGTAGTTGTTCCTGCTTCTAACATGGATGATTTTCTTTATAGAGGTACATGTGTTTTCTCAACTCAGATGAGTAGGCCCATCTGGGACAAAATGAGCCTTTCTCCACCGTGAAAACTATTATTTGCAGGAAGTATTCGTTTCAAGAGCTAACTCAATTCTTACAGGGAAATATAGTGCTATATGCTGCAGCATCTAACATAGATGGTTTTCTTTTGAGGGATATAATGTTCCTTCAACACAGCACAATGAGTGTATTTGGAGAAAACTGAGCCTATTTACACCAAGAAAACTATGAATTGCTGGTAGTATTCCTTTCAAAAACTAACTGAAATCTCCCATGGAAACAGTGTGCTAGGTATATGCAGCTTCAAACACAGATTTTTCTCTTTTTAGAGATACATATTTTTCTTCAACTCAACTCAATATCTCTACCTGGAATACCTAAGTTACAGGCTGTATTCCTTACAAAAACTAACTCAGTTGTCACAGGGAAACAATATGCTAGATACTCCTGCTTCTAACACAGATGGGTTCCTTTTGAACGATATATGTGTTTCTTCAACTTGGTTGCATAGACCTTTTTGGACCAAAATGAGCCTTTCTCCACCTTGAAAACTCTGAATTGCTAAATGATTACTTTCTAAAACTAACTCAACTCTCTATGGAAAACAATATGCTACGTGCTGCAACGTCTAACGTAGATGCTTTTCTTTGGAGAGATACAAGTGTTCTACCAAGCTGAATAGGCCTATTTGAAGCAAACAGAGCCTATCTCCACCTTGAAACACCTAAGTTGCAGGAAGCATTCCTTTCAAAAACTAAATAAATTCTCACTGGGCAACAATGAACTAGATGTTCCTGCTTCTAACACAGGTGGTTTTCTTTTGAGAAATACATGTGTTCCTTCAACTTAACCGAATAGGGCTATGTGGAGTAAACCGAGCCTATCTCCACCTTGTTAAACCTACTTTGCTGGATGTATTCTTTGAAAAACTAACTGAATTCTCAATGGGCAACAATGCGCCAGATGCTCCTGATTCTAACAAAATGCTTTTCTTTCAAGAGAAACATGTGTTCCTTCAACTTAGCTGAATATGCCTATCTGTAGCAAACAGAGGCTATCCTCACTTTGTAACACCTAAGTTGCAGGACATATTCCTTTCAAAAAGCTAACTCGATTCTCACCAGGAAAAAATGTGCTAGATGCGGAACCCTGCAACATAGATAGTTTTTTCTAGAGAGATATATGTGTTTCTTTAACTCAGCTGAATCGGCCATTTTGAAATTAATGAGCCTTTTTTCACCTTGGAAACTATGATTTATAGGAAGTTTTCTTTTCAAAAACTAACTGAAGCTCACAGGAAAACAATGTGCTGGATGCTCATGCATCTAACAAGATGATTTTCTTACAAGAGATATATGTTTTTATTCCACCTAGCTGAAAAGGCCTATTTGGAGCAAACAGAGCCTATCTCCAACTTGAAAGACCTAAGTTGCAGGAAGTCTTCCTTGAAAAACTCTCTCAATTCTCACTTAGCCACAATGCACTAGATGCTCATGCTTCTCACACAGATGGTTTTCTTTCCAGTAATACAAATGTTTCTTCAACTTAGCTGAATAAGTCTACTTTGAGCAAACAGAGCCTATCTCCATCTTGAAACACCTAAGTTGCAGAAAGTATTCTTTTCAAAAGCTAACTCAATTCTCACAGGGAAACAATGCACTAGATGCTCCTGCTTCTAACATAGATGGCTTTCTTTATGGAGATACATGTTTATCTTCAACCTTGCTGAGTATGCCTGTTTGAACTAAGCATAGCTTACCTCCACCTTGAAACACCCAAGTTGCAGGAAGTATTCCTTGGAAAACTAACTCAATACTCACTGGGCAACAATGAGCTAGATGCTCCTGCTTCTAACACAGATGGTTGTCTTTGGAGATATACATTTGTTTCTTTACCTTAGCTGAATAGACATATTTGGAGCAAACAGAGGCTGTCTTCACCTTGTGACACCTAAGTTGCAGGAATAGTTCCTTTCAAAAGCTAACTAGAATTCTCACTTGGAAACAATGTTCTAGATGCCAAAGCTTTTAACACAGATTGTTCTCTTTGGAGAGACAAATGTGCTTCTTCAACTTAGATGAATAGGCCTATTTGGAACAAATGACCCTTTCTCCACCTGAAAAACTATGATTGTTCTGGAAGTATTGCTTTCAAAACCTAACTCACTTCTCCATCAGCAACAATTTGCTAGATGTCGTGCATCTAACATAGATGGATTTGGTTCGAGAGATATATGTGTTCCTTCAAATTAGCTGAATAGACATATTTTTAGCAAACAGAGCCAAATCTCCAAATTGAAACACCTAAGTTGCAGGAAGTATTCCTTGAAAAACTAACTCAATTGTCACTGGGCAACCAAGCCCTAACATGCCCCTGCTTCTAACACAGATGGTTTTCTTTCAAGAGACATGTGTTCCTTCAACTTAGCTGAATAGGCTTATCTGGATTAAACAGAGGCAATCTTCACCTTGTAACACCTAAGGTGCAGAAGCATTTCGTTCAAAAACTACCTCATTCTCACATTGAAACAATGTTCTATATGTCAATGCTTGTACAACACATGGTTGTCTTTGGAGAGATACATGTGTTTCTTCAACACAACTGAATAGGCCTATTTGGAACAAAATGAGCCTTTCTCCACCTTGAAACACAAAGGTCGCAGGAAGGATTCCTTGAAAAACTAACTCCATTCTCACTGGACAACAATGCGCTAGGTGCTCTTCCTTGTGACATAGATGGTTATCTTTCGAGAGAAACTTGTGCTCCTTCAACTTAGCTGAATAGGCCCATCTGCATCAAACAGAGCCTATCTCCACTTTGAAAACTATGATTTGAGGGAATATTCCCTTGAAAAACTAACTCAATTCTCAGTAATAAACTAGGTGCTTGCTATTCCTGCTTCTGACACAGATGGTTTTATGCCGAGAGATACAGATGTTTCTTCAGTTAGGTGAATAGGCCTATTTGAAACAAAATGAGCATTTCTCCAACTTGAAAGCTGTGATTTTTCTGGCAGTATTTCTTTCAAAAACTAACTGAATTCACACTGGGCAACAATGTCCTAGATGCTCCTGCTTCTAACACAGACAGTTTTGTTTGGAGAGATACATGTGTTCCTTCCAAGAAGCAGAACAGGCCTATCTGGAGGAACAGAGCCTATCTCCGCCTTGATCCACCCAATTTGCAGGAATTATTCCTTGAAAAGCTATCTAAGTTCCCACTGGACAACAATGCGGTAGATGCTCCTGCTTCTTACACAGATGGGTTTCATTCGAGAGATACATGTGTTCCTTCAACTTAGCAGAATAGTCCTATCTGGAGCAAAGAGAGGCTATCTTCACCTGGAAATATATGATTTGCAGGAAGTATTACTTGCAAAAAACTAACTCAATTCTCACAGGGAAACAATGTGCTAGATACGCCTGCTTCTAACACAGACAGTTTTCGTTTTAGCAATACATGTGTTTTCTCAATATAGCTGAATAAGCCTACTTGGAGCAAGCAGAGCCTATCTCCACCTTGAAACACCTAAGTCGCAGGAAGTAGTCCCTGAAAAACTAACTCAATTCTCACTGGACAACAGTGTACTAAATGCTCCTGCATCTAATTCAGATGGTTTTTTCAAGAAATACATGTGCTCCTTCAACTTATCTGAAAAGCCTCTCTGGAGAAAACAGAGACTATCTCCTTCTTGAAAACTATTATTGGCAGGAAGGATTCCTTTAATAGGTGCCTCAGTTCTCCCAGCGAAACGATGCACTAGGTGCTCCTGCTTTTAAAACAAATGGTTTTCTTTTGGGTGATACCCTGTTTCTTCAACTTAGTTGAATAGGCCTATTTGATGTAAACAGAGCCTATCTGCACCTTCAAACACCTAACATGCAAGAAGTATCCTTTGAAAAACTAACTCAGTTCTCACTGGGCAAAAATGTGCTAGATGCCCAAGTTTCTAACAAAGATGGTTTTCTTTTGAGAGATATATATGTTCCTCCTACTTCTCTGAATAGTCCTATCTGGGGCAAACTGAGCCTACCTGCACCTTGAAACACCTAGGTGGAAGAATGTATTCCTTTCCAAACCTAAATTGATTCTCACAGGGAAACGTGCTAGATGCAACAGCCTCTAACATAGATGATTTTCTTCTGAGAGATACATGTGTTTCTTCAAGTCACATGAGTAGGCCTATTTGGAGAAATCAGAGCCTATCTCCACCTTGAAAACTCCAATTGGAGGAAGTATTCCTTTCAAACACTAACTCAATTCTCACAGGGAAACAATGTGCAAGATGGTCCTGCTTCTAACATATATGGGTTTCTTTTGAGAGATACATTTCTTTCTTCAAGTCCGCTGAATACACCTATTTAGAGCCAACAGACCTTCTCCACCTTGAAACACCTAGGTTGCAGAAAGTATTCTTTCAAAAACTAAGTCAATTCTCACAGGGAAACAATGCAGTAGTTGTTCCTGCTTCTAACATGGATGATTTTCTTTATAGAGGTACATGTGTTTTCTCAACTCAGATGAGTAGGCCCATCTGGGACAAAATGAGCCTTTCTCCACCGTGAAAACTATTATTTGCAGGAAGTATTCGTTTCAAGAGCTAACTCAATTCTTACAGGGAAATATAGTGCTATATGCTGCAGCATCTAACATAGATGGTTTTCTTTTGAGGGATATAATGTTTCTTCAACACAGCACAATGAGTGTATTTGGAGAAAACTGAGCCTATTTACACCAAGAAAACTATGAATTGCTGGTAGTATTCCTTTCAAAAACTAACTGAAATCTCCCATGGAAACAGTGTGCTAGGTATATGCAGCTTCAAACACAGATTTTTCTCTTTTTAGAGATACATATTTTTCTTCAACTCAACTCAATATCTCTACCTGGAATACCTAAGTTACAGGCTGTATTCCTTACAAAAACTAACTCAGTTGTCACAGGGAAACAATATGCTAGATGCTCCTGCTTCTAACACAGATGGGTTCCTTTTGAACGATATATGTGTTTCTTCAACTTGGTTGCATAGACCTTTTTGGACCAAAATGAGCCTTTCTCCACCTTGAAAACTCTGAATTGCTAAATGATTACTTTCTAAAACTAACTCAACTCTCTATGGAAAACAATATGCTACGTGCTGCAACGTCTAACGTAGATGCTTTTCTTTGGAGAGATACAAGTGTTCTACCAAGCTGAATAGGCCTATTTGAAGCAAACAGAGCTTATCTCCACCTTGAAACACCTAAGTTGCAGGAAGCATTCCTTTCAAAAACTAAATAAATTCTCACTGGGCAACAATGAACTAGATGTTCCTGCTTCTAACACAGGTGGTTTTCTTTTGAGAAATACATGTGTTCCTTCAACTTAACTGAACAGGGCTATGTGGAGTAAACCGAGCCTATCTCCACCTTGTTAAACCTACTTTGCTGGATGTATTCTTTGAAAAACTAACTGAATTCTCAATGGGCAACAATGCGCCAGATGCTCCTGATTCTAACAAAATGCTTTTCTTTCAAGAGAAACATGTGTTCCTTCAACTTAGCTGAATATGCCTATCTGTAGCAAACAGAGGCTATCCTCACTTTGTAACACCTAAGTTGCAGGACATATTCCTTTCAAAAAGCTAACTCGATTCTCACCAGGAAAAAATGTGCTAGATGCGGAACCCTGCAACATAGATAGTTTTTTCTAGAGAGATATATGTGTTTCTTTAACTCAGCTGAATCGGCCATTTTGAAATTAATGAGCCTTTTTTCACCTTGGAAACTATGATTTATAGGAAGTTTTCTTTTCAAAAACTAACTGAAGCTCACAGGAAAACAATGTGCTGGATGCTCATGCATCTAACAAGATGATTTTCTTACAAGAGATATATGTTTTTATTCCACCTAGCTGAAAAGGCCTATTTGGAGCAAACAGAGCCTATCTCCAACTAGAAAGACCTAAGTTGCAGGAAGTCTTCCTTGAAAAACTCTCTCAATTCTCACTTAGCCACAATGCACTAGATGCTCATGCTTCTCACACAGATGGTTTTCTTTCCAGTAATACAAATGTTTCTTCAACTTAGCTGAATAAGTCTACTTTGAGCAAACAGAGCCTATCTCCATCTTGAAACACCTAAGTTGCAGAAAGTATTCTTTTCAAAAGCTAACTCAATTCTCACAGGGAAACAATGCACTAGATGCTCCTGCTTCTAACATAGATGGCTTTCTTTATGGAGATACATGTTTATCTTCAACCTTGCTGAGTATGCCTGTTTGAACTAAGCATAGCTTACCTCCACCTTGAAACACCCAAGTTGCAGGAAGTATTCCTTGGAAAACTAACTCAGTACTCACTGGGCAACAATGAGCTAGATGCTCCTGCTTCTAACACAGATGGTTGTCTTTGGAGATATACATTTGTTTCTTTACCTTAGCTGAATAGACATATTTGGAGCAAACAGAGGCTGTCTTCACCTTGTGACACCTAAGTTGCAGGAATAGTTCCTTTCAAAAGCTAACTAGAATTCTCACTTGGAAACAATGTTCTAGATGCCAAAGCTTTTAACACAGATTGTTCTCTTTGGAGAGACAAATGTGCTTCTTCAACTTAGATGAATAGGCCTATTTGGAACAAATGACCCTTTCTCCACCTGAAAAACTATGATTGTTCTGGAAGTATTTCTTTCAAAACCTAACTCACTTCTCAATCAGCAACAATTTGCTAGATGTCGTGCATCTAACATAGATGGATTTGGTTCGAGAGATACATGTGTTCCTTCAAATTAGCTGAATAGACATATTTTTAGCAAACAGAGCCAAATCTCCAAATTGAAACACCTAAGTTGCAGGAAGTATTCCTTGAAAAACTAACTCAATTGTCACTGGGCAACCAAGCCCTAACATGCCCCTGCTTCTAACACAGATGGTTTTCTTTCAAGAGACATGTGTTCCTTCAACTTAGCTGAATAGGCTTATCTGGATTAAACAGAGGCAATCTTCACCTTGTAACACCTAAGGTGCAGAAGCATTTCGTTCAAAAACTACCTCATTCTCACATTGAAACAATGTTCTATATGTCAATGCTTGTACAACACATGGTTGTCTTTGGAGAGATACATGTGTTTCTTCAACACAACTGAATAGGCCTATTTGGAACAAAATGAGCCTTTCTCCACCTTGAAACACAAAGGTCGCAGGAAGGTTTCCTTGAAAAACTAACTCAATTCTCACTGGACAACAATGCGCTAGGTGCTCTTCCTTGTGACATAGATGGTTATCTTTCGAGAGAAACTTGTGCTCCTTCAACTTAGCTGAATAGGCCCATCTGCATCAAACAGAGCCTATCTCCACTTTGAAAACTATGATTTGAGGGAATATTCCCTTGAAAAACTAACTCAATTCTCAGTAATAAACTAGGTGCTTGCTATTCCTGCTTCTGACACAGATGGTTTTATGCCGAGAGATACAGATGTTTCTTCAGTTAGGTGAATAGGCCTATTTGAAACAAAATGAGCATTTCTCCAACTTGAAAGCTGTGATTTTTCTGGCAGTATTTCTTTCAAAAACTAACTGAATTCACACTGGGCAACAATGTCCTAGATGCTCCTGCTTCTAACACAGACAGTTTTGTTTGGAGAGATACATGTGTTCCTTCCAAGAAGCAGAACAGGCCTATCTGGAGGAACAGAGCCTATCTCCGCCTTGATCCACCCAATTTGCAGGAATTATTCCTTGAAAAGCTATCTAAGTTCCCACTGGACAACAATGCGGTAGATGCTCCTGCTTCTTACACAGATGGGTTTCATTCGAGAGATACATGTGTTCCTTCAACTTAGCAGAATAGTCCTATCTGGAGCAAAGAGAGGCTATCTTCACCTGGAAATATATGATTTGCAGGAAGTATTACTTGCAAAAAACTAACTCAATTCTCACAGGGAAACAATGTGCTAGATACGCCTGCTTCTAACACAGACAGTTTTCGTTTTAGCAATACATGTGTTTTCTCAATATAGCTGAATAAGCCTACTTGGAGCAAGCAGAGCCTATCTCCACCTTGAAACACCTAAGTCGCAGGAAGTAGTCCCTGAAAAACTAACTCAATTCTCACTGGACAACAGTGTACTAAATGCTCCTGCATCTAATTCAGATGGTTTTTTCAAGAAATACATGTGCTCCTTCAACTTATCTGAAAAGCCTCTCTGGAGAAAACAGAGACTATCTCCTTCTTGAAAACTATTATTGGCAGGAAGGATTCCTTTAATAGGTGCCTCAGTTCTCCCAGCGAAACGATGCACTAGGTGCTCCTGCTTTTAAAACAAATGGTTTTCTTTTGGGTGATACCCTGTTTCTTCAACTTAGTTGAATAGGCCTATTTGATGTAAACAGAGCCTATCTGCACCTTCAAACACCTAACATGCAAGAAGTATCCTTTGAAAAACTAACTCAGTTCTCACTGGGCAAAAATGTGCTAGATGCCCAAGTTTCTAACAAAGATGGTTTTCTTTTGAGAGATATATATGTTCCTCCTACTTCTCTGAATAGTCCTATCTGGGGCAAACTGAGCCTACCTGCACCTTGAAACACCTAGGTGGAAGAATGTATTCCTTTCCAAACCTAAATTGATTCTCACAGGGAAACGTGCTAGATGCAACAGCCTCTAACATAGATGATTTTCTTCTGAGAGATACATGTGTTTCTTCAAGTCACATGAGTAGGCCTATTTGGAGAAATCAGAGCCTATCTCCACCTTGAAAACTCCAATTGGAGGAAGTATTCCTTTCAAACACTAACTCAATTCTCACAGGGAAACAATGTGCAAGATGGTCCTGCTTCTAACATATATGGGTTTCTTTTGAGAGATACATTTCTTTCTTCAAGTCCGCTGAATACACCTATTTAGAGCCAACAGACCTTCTCCACCTTGAAAAACCTAGGTTGCAGAAAGTATTCTTTCAAAAACTAAGTCAATTCTCACAGGGAAACAATGCAGTAGTTGTTCCTGCTTCTAACATGGATGATTTTCTTTATAGAGGTACATGTGTTTTCTCAACTCAGATGAGTAGGCCCATCTGGGACAAAATGAGCCTTTCTCCACCGTGAAAACTATTATTTGCAGGAAGTATTCGTTTCAAGAGCTAACTCAATTCTTACAGGGAAATATAGTGCTATATGCTGCAGCATCTAACATAGATGGTTTTCTTTTGAGGGATATAATGT
Source organism: Castor canadensis (assembly GCF_047511655.1). NCBI lineage: Eukaryota > Metazoa > Chordata > Mammalia > Rodentia > Castoridae > Castor > Castor canadensis. Next base: position 19,973,367 of record NC_133403.1, read on the forward strand.
TTCTTCAACACAGCACAATGAGTGTATTTGGAGAAAACTGAGCCTATTTACACCAAGAAAACTATGAATTGCTGGTAGTATTCCTTTCAAAAACTAACTGAAATCTCCCATGGAAACAGTGTGCTAGGTATATGCAGCTTCAAACACAGATTTTTCTCTTTTTAGAGATACATATTTTTCTTCAACTCAACTCAATATCTCTACCTGGAATACCTAAGTTACAGGCTGTATTCCTTACAAAAACTAACTCAGTTGTCACAGGGAAACAATATGCTAGATGCTCCTGCTTCTAACACAGATGGGTTCCTTTTGAACGATATATGTGTTTCTTCAACTTGGTTGCATAGACCTTTTTGGACCAAAATGAGCCTTTCTCCACCTTGAAAACTCTGAATTGCTAAATGATTACTTTCTAAAACTAACTCAACTCTCTATGGAAAACAATATGCTACGTGCTGCAACGTCTAACGTAGATGCTTTTCTTTGGAGAGATACAAGTGTTCTACCAAGCTGAATAGGCCTATTTGAAGCAAACAGAGCTTATCTCCACCTTGAAACACCTAAGTTGCAGGAAGCATTCCTTTCAAAAACTAAATAAATTCTCACTGGGCAACAATGAACTAGATGTTCCTGCTTCTAACACAGGTGGTTTTCTTTTGAGAAATACATGTGTTCCTTCAACTTAACTGAACAGGGCTATGTGGAGTAAACCGAGCCTATCTCCACCTTGTTAAACCTACTTTGCTGGATGTATTCTTTGAAAAACTAACTGAATTCTCAATGGGCAACAATGCGCCAGATGCTCCTGATTCTAACAAAATGCTTTTCTTTCAAGAGAAACATGTGTTCCTTCAACTTAGCTGAATATGCCTATCTGTAGCAAACAGAGGCTATCCTCACTTTGTAACACCTAAGTTGCAGGACATATTCCTTTCAAAAAGCTAACTCGATTCTCACCAGGAAAAAATGTGCTAGATGCGGAACCCTGCAACATAGATAGTTTTTTCTAGAGAGATATATGTGTTTCTTTAACTCAGCTGAATCGGCCATTTTGAAATTAATGAGCCTTTTTTCACCTTGGAAACTATGATTTATAGGAAGTTTTCTTTTCAAAAACTAACTGAAGCTCACAGGAAAACAATGTGCTGGATGCTCATGCATCTAACAAGATGATTTTCTTACAAGAGATATATGTTTTTATTCCACCTAGCTGAAAAGGCCTATTTGGAGCAAACAGAGCCTATCTCCAACTAGAAAGACCTAAGTTGCAGGAAGTCTTCCTTGAAAAACTCTCTCAATTCTCACTTAGCCACAATGCACTAGATGCTCATGCTTCTCACACAGATGGTTTTCTTTCCAGTAATACAAATGTTTCTTCAACTTAGCTGAATAAGTCTACTTTGAGCAAACAGAGCCTATCTCCATCTTGAAACACCTAAGTTGCAGAAAGTATTCTTTTCAAAAGCTAACTCAATTCTCACAGGGAAACAATGCACTAGATGCTCCTGCTTCTAACATAGATGGCTTTCTTTATGGAGATACATGTTTATCTTCAACCTTGCTGAGTATGCCTGTTTGAACTAAGCATAGCTTACCTCCACCTTGAAACACCCAAGTTGCAGGAAGTATTCCTTGGAAAACTAACTCAGTACTCACTGGGCAACAATGAGCTAGATGCTCCTGCTTCTAACACAGATGGTTGTCTTTGGAGATATACATTTGTTTCTTTACCTTAGCTGAATAGACATATTTGGAGCAAACAGAGGCTGTCTTCACCTTGTGACACCTAAGTTGCAGGAATAGTTCCTTTCAAAAGCTAACTAGAATTCTCACTTGGAAACAATGTTCTAGATGCCAAAGCTTTTAACACAGATTGTTCTCTTTGGAGAGACAAATGTGCTTCTTCAACTTAGATGAATAGGCCTATTTGGAACAAATGACCCTTTCTCCACCTGAAAAACTATGATTGTTCTGGAAGTATTTCTTTCAAAACCTAACTCACTTCTCAATCAGCAACAATTTGCTAGATGTCGTGCATCTAACATAGATGGATTTGGTTCGAGAGATACATGTGTTCCTTCAAATTAGCTGAATAGACATATTTTTAGCAAACAGAGCCAAATCTCCAAATTGAAACACCTAAGTTGCAGGAAGTATTCCTTGAAAAACTAACTCAATTGTCACTGGGCAACCAAGCCCTAACATGCCCCTGCTTCTAACACAGATGGTTTTCTTTCAAGAGACATGTGTTCCTTCAACTTAGCTGAATAGGCTTATCTGGATTAAACAGAGGCAATCTTCACCTTGTAACACCTAAGGTGCAGAAGCATTTCGTTCAAAAACTACCTCATTCTCACATTGAAACAATGTTCTATATGTCAATGCTTGTACAACACATGGTTGTCTTTGGAGAGATACATGTGTTTCTTCAACACAACTGAATAGGCCTATTTGGAACAAAATGAGCCTTTCTCCACCTTGAAACACAAAGGTCGCAGGAAGGATTCCTTGAAAAACTAACTCCATTCTCACTGGACAACAATGCGCTAGGTGCTCTTCCTTGTGACATAGATGGTTATCTTTCGAGAGAAACTTGTGCTCCTTCAACTTAGCTGAATAGGCCCATCTGCATCAAACAGAGCCTATCTCCACTTTGAAAACTATGATTTGAGGGAATATTCCCTTGAAAAACTAACTCAATTCTCAGTAATAAACTAGGTGCTTGCTATTCCTGCTTCTGACACAGATGGTTTTATGCCGAGAGATACAGATGTTTCTTCAGTTAGGTGAATAGGCCTATTTGAAACAAAATGAGCATTTCTCCAACTTGAAAGCTGTGATTTTTCTGGCAGTATTTCTTTCAAAAACTAACTGAATTCACACTGGGCAACAATGTCCTAGATGCTCCTGCTTCTAACACAGACAGTTTTGTTTGGAGAGATACATGTGTTCCTTCCAAGAAGCAGAACAGGCCTATCTGGAGGAACAGAGCCTATCTCCGCCTTGATCCACCCAATTTGCAGGAATTATTCCTTGAAAAGCTATCTAAGTTCCCACTGGACAACAATGCGGTAGATGCTCCTGCTTCTTACACAGATGGGTTTCATTCGAGAGATACATGTGTTCCTTCAACTTAGCAGAATAGTCCTATCTGGAGCAAAGAGAGGCTATCTTCACCTGGAAATATATGATTTGCAGGAAGTATTACTTGCAAAAAACTAACTCAATTCTCACAGGGAAACAATGTGCTAGATACGCCTGCTTCTAACACAGACAGTTTTCGTTTTAGCAATACATGTGTTTTTTCAATATAGCTGAATAAGCCTACTTGGAGCAAGCAGAGCCTATCTCCACCTTGAAACACCTAAGTCGCAGGAAGTAGTCCCTGAAAAACTAACTCAATTCTCACTGGACAACAGTGTACTAAATGCTCCTGCATCTAATTCAGATGGTTTTTTCAAGAAATACATGTGCTCCTTCAACTTATCTGAAAAGCCTCTCTGGAGAAAACAGAGACTATCTCCTTCTTGAAAACTATTATTGGCAGGAAGGATTCCTTTAATAGGTGACTCAGTTCTCCCAGCGAAACGATGCACTAGGTGCTCCTGCTTTTAAAACAAATGGTTTTCTTTTGGGTGATACCCTGTTTCTTCAACTTAGTTGAATAGGCCTATTTGATGTAAACAGAGCCTATCTGCACCTTCAAACACCTAACATGCAAGAAGTATCCTTTGAAAAACTAACTCAGTTCTCACTGGGCAAAAATGTGCTAGATGCCCAAGTTTCTAACAAAGATGGTTTTCTTTTGAGAGATATATATGTTCCTCCTACTTCTCTGAATAGTCCTATCTGGGGCAAACTGAGCCTACCTGCACCTTGAAACACCTAGGTGGAAGAATGTATTCCTTTCCAAACCTAAATTGATTCTCACAGGGAAACGTGCTAGATGCAACAGCCTCTAACATAGATGATTTTCTTCTGAGAGATACATGTGTTTCTTCAAGTCACATGAGTAGGCCTATTTGGAGAAATCAGAGCCTATCTCCACCTTGAAAACTCCAATTGGAGGAAGTATTCCTTTCAAACACTAACTCAATTCTCACAGGGAAACAATGTGCAAGATGGTCCTGCTTCTAACATATATGGGTTTCTTTTGAGAGATACATTTCTTTCTTCAAGTCAGCTGAATACACCTATTTAGAGCCAACAGACCTTCTCCACCTTGAAACACCTAGGTTGCAGAAAGTATTCTTTCAAAAACTAACTCAATTCTCACAGGGAAACAATGCAGTAGTTGTTCCTGCTTCTAACATGGATGATTTTCTTTATAGAGGTACATGTGTTTTCTCAACTCAGATGAGTAGGCCCATCTGGGACAAAATGAGCCTTTCTCCACCGTGAAAACTATTATTTGCAGGAAGTATTCGTTTCAAGAGCTAACTCAATTCTTACAGGGAAATATAGTGCTATATGCTGCAGCATCTAACATAGATGGTTTTCTTTTGAGGGATATAATGTTTCTTCAACACAGCACAATGAGTGTATTTGGAGAAAACTGAGCCTATTTACACCAAGAAAACTATGAATTGCTGGTAGTATTCCTTTCAAAAACTAACTGAAATCTCCCATGGAAACAGTGTGCTAGGTATATGCAGCTTCAAACACAGATTTTTCTCTTTTTAGAGATACATATTTTTCTTCAACTCAACTCAATATCTCTACCTGGAATACCTAAGTTACAGGCTGTATTCCTTACAAAAACTAACTCAGTTGTCACAGGGAAACAATATGCTAGATGCTCCTGCTTCTAACACAGATGGGTTCCTTTTGAACGATATATGTGTTTCTTCAACTTGGTTGCATAGACCTTTTTGGACCAAAATGAGCCTTTCTCCACCTTGAAAACTCTGAATTGCTAAATGATTACTTTCTAAAACTAACTCAACTCTCTATGGAAAACAATATGCTACGTGCTGCAACGTCTAACGTAGATGCTTTTCTTTGGAGAGATACAAGTGTTCTACCAAGCTGAATAGGCCTATTTGAAGCAAACAGAGCTTATCTCCACCTTGAAACACCTAAGTTGCAGGAAGCATTCCTTTCAAAAACTAAATAAATTCTCACTGGGCAACAATGAACTAGATGTTCCTGCTTCTAACACAGGTGGTTTTCTTTTGAGAAATACATGTGTTCCTTCAACTTAACCGAATAGGGCTATGTGGAGTAAACCGAGCCTATCTCCACCTTGTTAAACCTACTTTGCTGGATGTATTCTTTGAAAAACTAACTGAATTCTCAATGGGCAACAATGCGCCAGATGCTCCTGATTCTAACAAAATGCTTTTCTTTCAAGAGAAACATGTGTTCCTTCAACTTAGCTGAATATGCCTATCTGTAGCAAACAGAGGCTATCCTCACTTTGTAACACCTAAGTTGCAGGACATATTCCTTTCAAAAAGCTAACTCGATTCTCACCAGGAAAAAATGTGCTAGATGCGGAACCCTGCAACATAGATAGTTTTTTCTAGAGAGATATATGTGTTTCTTTAACTCAGCTGAATCGGCCATTTTGAAATTAATGAGCCTTTTTTCACCTTGGAAACTATGATTTATAGGAAGTTTTCTTTTCAAAAACTAACTGAAGCTCACAGGAAAACAATGTGCTGGATGCTCATGCATCTAACAAGATGATTTTCTTACAAGAGATATATGTTTTTATTCCACCTAGCTGAAAAGGCCTATTTGGAGCAAACAGAGCCTATCTCCAACTAGAAAGACCTAAGTTGCAGGAAGTCTTCCTTGAAAAACTCTCTCAATTCTCACTTAGCCACAATGCACTAGATGCTCATGCTTCTCACACAGATGGTTTTCTTTCCAGTAATACAAATGTTTCTTCAACTTAGCTGAATAAGTCTACTTTGAGCAAACAGAGCCTATCTCCATCTTGAAACACCTAAGTTGCAGAAAGTATTCTTTTCAAAAGCTAACTCAATTCTCACAGGGAAACAATGCACTAGATGCTCCTGCTTCTAACATAGATGGCTTTCTTTATGGAGATACATGTTTATCTTCAACCTTGCTGAGTATGCCTGTTTGAACTAAGCATAGCTTACCTCCACCTTGAAACACCCAAGTTGCAGGAAGTATTCCTTGGAAAACTAACTCAGTACTCACTGGGCAACAATGAGCTAGATGCTCCTGCTTCTAACACAGATGGTTGTCTTTGGAGATATACATTTGTTTCTTTACCTTAGCTGAATAGACATATTTGGAGCAAACAGAGGCTGTCTTCACCTTGTGACACCTAAGTTGCAGGAATAGTTCCTTTCAAAAGCTAACTAGAATTCTCACTTGGAAACAATGTTCTAGATGCCAAAGCTTTTAACACAGATTGTTCTCTTTGGAGAGACAAATGTGCTTCTTCAACTTAGATGAATAGGCCTATTTGGAACAAATGACCCTTTCTCCACCTGAAAAACTATGATTGTTCTGGAAGTATTTCTTTCAAAACCTAACTCACTTCTCAATCAGCAACAATTTGCTAGATGTCGTGCATCTAACATAGATGGATTTGGTTCGAGAGATACATGTGTTCCTTCAAATTAGCTGAATAGACATATTTTTAGCAAACAGAGCCAAATCTCCAAATTGAAACACCTAAGTTGCAGGAAGTATTCCTTGAAAAACTAACTCAATTGTCACTGGGCAACCAAGCCCTAACATGCCCCTGCTTCTAACACAGATGGTTTTCTTTCAAGAGACATGTGTTCCTTCAACTTAGCTGAATAGGCTTATCTGGATTAAACAGAGGCAATCTTCACCTTGTAACACCTAAGGTGCAGAAGCATTTCGTTCAAAAACTACCTCATTCTCACATTGAAACAATGTTCTATATGTCAATGCTTGTACAACACATGGTTGTCTTTGGAGAGATACATGTGTTTCTTCAACACAACTGAATAGGCCTATTTGGAACAAAATGAGCCTTTCTCCACCTTGAAACACAAAGGTCGCAGGAAGGATTCCTTGAAAAACTAACTCAATTCTCACTGGACAACAATGCGCTAGGTGCTCTTCCTTGTGACATAGATGGTTATCTTTCGAGAGAAACTTGTGCTCCTTCAACTTAGCTGAATAGGCCCATCTGCATCAAACAGAGCCTATCTCCACTTTGAAAACTATGATTTGAGGGAATATTCCCTTGAAAAACTAACTCAATTCTCAGTAATAAACTAGGTGCTTGCTATTCCTGCTTCTGACACAGATGGTTTTATGCCGAGAGATACAGATGTTTCTTCAGTTAGGTGAATAGGCCTATTTGAAACAAAATGAGCATTTCTCCAACTTGAAAGCTGTGATTTTTCTGGCAGTATTTCTTTCAAAAACTAACTGAATTCACACTGGGCAACAATGTCCTAGATGCTCCTGCTTCTAACACAGACAGTTTTGTTTGGAGAGATACATGTGTTCCTTCCAAGAAGCAGAACAGGCCTATCTGGAGGAACAGAGCCTATCTCCGCCTTGATCCACCCAATTTGCAGGAATTATTCCTTGAAAAGCTATCTAAGTTCCCACTGGACAACAATGCGGTAGATGCTCCTGCTTCTTACACAGATGGGTTTCATTCGAGAGATACATGTGTTCCTTCAACTTAGCAGAATAGTCCTATCTGGAGCAAAGAGAGGCTATCTTCACCTGGAAATATATGATTTGCAGGAAGTATTACTTGCAAAAAACTAACTCAATTCTCACAGGGAAACAATGTGCTAGATACGCCTGCTTCTAACACAGACAGTTTTCGTTTTAGCAATACATGTGTTTTTTCAATATAGCTGAATAAGCCTACTTGGAGCAAGCAGAGCCTATCTCCACCTTGAAACACCTAAGTCGCAGGAAGTAGTCCCTGAAAAACTAACTCAATTCTCACTGGACAACAGTGTACTAAATGCTCCTGCATCTAATTCAGATGGTTTTTTCAAGAAATACATGTGCTCCTTCAACTTATCTGAAAAGCCTCTCTGGAGAAAACAGAGACTATCTCCTTCTTGAAAACTATTATTGGCAGGAAGGATTCCTTTAATAGGTGACTCAGTTCTCCCAGCGAAACGATGCACTAGGTGCTCCTGCTTTTAAAACAAATGGTTTTCTTTTGGGTGATACCCTGTTTCTTCAACTTAGTTGAATAGGCCTATTTGATGTAAACAGAGCCTATCTGCACCTTCAAACACCTAACATGCAAGAAGTATCCTTTGAAAAACTAACTCAGTTCTCACTGGGCAAAAATGTGCTAGATGCCCAAGTTTCTAACAAAGATGGTTTTCTTTTGAGAGATATATATGTTCCTCCTACTTCTCTGAATAGTCCTATCTGGGGCAAACTGAGCCTACCTGCACCTTGAAACACCTAGGTGGAAGAATGTATTCCTTTCCAAACCTAAATTGATTCTCACAGGGAAACGTGCTAGATGCAACAGCCTCTAACATAGATGATTTTCTTCTGAGAGATACATGTGTTTCTTCAAGTCACATGAGTAGGCCTATTTGGAGAAATCAGAGCCTATCTCCACCTTGAAAACTCCAATTGGAGGAAGTATTCCTTTCAAACACTAACTCAATTCTCACAGGGAAACAATGTGCAAGATGGTCCTGCTTCTAACATATATGGGTTTCTTTTGAGAGATACATTTCTTTCTTCAAGTCAGCTGAATACACCTATTTAGAGCCAACAGACCTTCTCCACCTTGAAACACCTAGGTTGCAGAAAGTATTCTTTCAAAAACTAACTCAATTCTCACAGGGAAACAATGCAGTAGTTGTTCCTGCTTCTAACATGGATGATTTTCTTTATAGAGGTACATGTGTTTTCTCAACTCAGATGAGTAGGCCCATCTGGGACAAAATGAGCCTTTCTCCACCGTGAAAACTATTATTTGCAGGAAGTATTCGTTTCAAGAGCTAACTCAATTCTTACAGGGAAATATAGTGCTATATGCTGCAGCATCTAACATAGATGGTTTTCTTTTGAGGGATATAATGTTTCTTCAACACAGCACAATGAGTGTATTTGGAGAAAACTGAGCCTATTTACACCAAGAAAACTATGAATTGCTGGTAGTATTCCTTTCAAAAACTAACTGAAATCTCCCATGGAAACAGTGTGCTAGGTATATGCAGCTTCAAACACAGATTTTTCTCTTTTTAGAGATACATATTTTTCTTCAACTCAACTCAATATCTCTACCTGGAATACCTAAGTTACAGGCTGTATTCCTTACAAAAACTAACTCAGTTGTCACAGGGAAACAATATGCTAGATGCTCCTGCTTCTAACACAGATGGGTTCCTTTTGAACGATATATGTGTTTCTTCAACTTGGTTGCATAGACCTTTTTGGACCAAAATGAGCCTTTCTCCACCTTGAAAACTCTGAATTGCTAAATGATTACTTTCTAAAACTAACTCAACTCTCTATGGAAAACAATATGCTACGTGCTGCAACGTCTAACGTAGATGCTTTTCTTTGGAGAGATACAAGTGTTCTACCAAGCTGAATAGGCCTATTTGAAGCAAACAGAGCTTATCTCCACCTTGAAACACCTAAGTTGCAGGAAGCATTCCTTTCAAAAACTAAATAAATTCTCACTGGGCAACAATGAACTAGATGTTCCTGCTTCTAACACAGGTGGTTTTCTTTTGAGAAATACATGTGTTCCTTCAACTTAACCGAATAGGGCTAGGTGGAGTAAATCGAGCCTATCTCCACCTTGTTAAACCTACTTTGCTGGATGTATTCTTTGAAAAACTAACTGAATTCTCAATGGGCAACAATGCGCCAGATGCTCCTGATTCTAACAAAATGCTTTTCTTTCAAGAGAAACATGTGTTCCTTCAACTTAGCTGAATATGCCTATCTGTAGCAAACAGAGGCTATCCTCACTTTGTAACACCTAAGTTGCAGGACATATTCCTTTCAAAAAGCTAACTCGATTCTCACCAGGAAAAAATGTGCTAGATGCGGAACCCTGCAACATAGATAGTTTTTTCTAGAGAGATATATGTGTTTCTTTAACTCAGCTGAATCGGCCATTTTGAAATTAATGAGCCTTTTTTCACCTTGGAAACTATGATTTATAGGAAGTTTTCTTTTCAAAAACTAACTGAAGCTCACAGGAAAACAATGTGCTGGATGCTCATGCATCTAACAAGATGATTTTCTTACAAGAGATATATGTTTTTATTCCACCTAGCTGAAAAGCCTATTTGGAGCAAACAGAGCCTAACTCCAACTTGAAAGACCTAAGTTGCAGGAAGTCTTCCTTGAAAAACTCTCTCAATTCTCACTTAGCCACAATGCACTAGATGCTCATGCTTCTCACACAGATGGTTTTCTTTCCAGTAATACAAATGTTTCTTCAACTTAGCTGAATAAGTCTACTTTGAGCAAACAGAGCCTATCTCCATCTTGAAACACCTAAGTTGCAGAAAGTATTCTTTTCAAAAGCTAACTCAATTCTCACAGGGAAACAATGCACTAGATGCTCCTGCTTCTAACATAGATGGCTTTCTTTATGGAGATACATGTTTATCTTCAACCTTGCTGAGTATGCCTGTTTGAACTAAGCATAGCTTACCTCCACCTTGAAACACCCAAGTTGCAGGAAGTATTCCTTGGAAAACTAACTCAGTACTCACTGGGCAACAATGAGCTAGATGCTCCTGCTTCTAACACAGATGGTTGTCTTTGGAGATATACATTTGTTTCTTTACCTTAGCTGAATAGACATATTTGGAGCAAACAGAGGCTGTCTTCACCTTGTGACACCTAAGTTGCAGGAATAGTTCCTTTCAAAAGCTAACTAGAATTCTCACTTGGAAACAATGTTCTAGATGCCAAAGCTTTTAACACAGATTGTTCTCTTTGGAGAGACAAATGTGCTTCTTCAACTTAGATGAATAGGCCTATTTGGAACAAATGACCCTTTCTCCACCTGAAAAACTATGATTGTTCTGGAAGTATTTCTTTCAAAACCTAACTCACTTCTCCATCAGCAACAATTTGCTAGATGTCGTGCATCTAACATAGATGGATTTGGTTCGAGAGATATATGTGTTCCTTCAAATTAGCTGAATAGACATATTTTTAGCAAACAGAGCCAAATCTCCACCTTGAAACACCTAAGTTGCAGGAAGTATTCCTTGAAAAACTAACTCAATTGTCACTGGGCAACCAAGCCCTAACATGCCCCTGCTTCTAACACAGATGGTTTTCTTTCAAGAGACATGTGTTCCTTCAACTTAGCTGAATAGGCTTATCTGGATTAAACAGAGGCAATCTTCACCTTGTAACACCTAAGGTGCAGAAGCATTTCGTTCAAAAACTACCTCATTCTCACATTGAAACAATGTTCTATATGTCAATGCTTGTACAACACATGGTTGTCTTTGGAGAGATACATGTGTTTCTTCAACACAACTGAATAGGCCTATTTGGAACAAAATGAGCCTTTCTCCACCTTGAAACACAAAGGTCGCAGGAAGGATTCCTTGAAAAACTAACTCCATTCTCACTGGACAACAATGCGCTAGGTGCTCTTCCTTGTGACATAGATGGTTATCTTTCGAGAGAAACTTGTGCTCCTTCAACTTAGCTGAATAGGCCCATCTGCATCAAACAGAGCCTATCTCCACTTTGAAAACTATGATTTGAGGGAATATTCCCTTGAAAAACTAACTCAATTCTCAGTAATAAACTAGGTGCTTGCTATTCCTGCTTCTGACACAGATGGTTTTATGCCGAGAGATACAGATGTTTCTTCAGTTAGGTGAATAGGCCTATTTGAAACAAAATGAGCATTTCTCCAACTTGAAAGCTGTGATTTTTCTGGCAGTATTTCTTTCAAAAACTAACTGAATTCACACTGGGCAACAATGTCCTAGATGCTCCTGCTTCTAACACAGACAGTTTTGTTTGGAGAGATACATGTGTTCCTTCCAAGAAGCAGAACAGGCCTATCTGGAGGAACAGAGCCTATCTCCGCCTTGATCCACCCAATTTGCAGGAATTGTTCCTTGAAAAGCTATCTAAGTTCCCACTGGACAACAATGCGGTAGATGCTCCTGCTTCTTACACAGATGGGTTTCATTCGAGAGATACATGTGTTCCTTCAACTTAGCAGAATAGTCCTATCTGGAGCAAAGAGAGGCTATCTTCACCTGGAAATATATGATTTGCAGGAAGTATTACTTGCAAAAAACTAACTCAATTCTCACAGGGAAACAATGTGCTAGATACGCCTGCTTCTAACACAGACAGTTTTCGTTTTAGCAATACATGTGTTTTTTCAATATAGCTGAATAAGCCTACTTGGAGCAAGCAGAGCCTATCTCCACCTTGAAACACCTAAGTCGCAGGAAGTAGTCCCTGAAAAACTAACTCAATTCTCACTGGACAACAGTGTACTAAATGCTCCTGCATCTAATTCAGATGGTTTTTTCAAGAAATACATGTGCTCCGTCAACTTATCTGAAAAGCCTCTCTGGAGAAAACAGAGACTATCTCCTTCTTGAAAACTATTATTGGCAGGAAGGATTCCTTTAATAGGTGACTCAGTTCTCCCAGCGAAACGATGCACTAGGTGCTCCTGCTTTTAAAACAAATGGTTTTCTTTTGGGTGATACCCTGTTTCTTCAACTTAGTTGAATAGGCCTATTTGATGTAAACAGAGCCTATCTGCACCTTCAAACACCTAACATGCAAGAAGTATCCTTTGAAAAACTAACTCAGTTCTCACTGGGCAAAAATGTGCTAGATGCCCAAGTTTCTAACAAAGATGGTTTTCTTTTGAGAGATATATATGTTCCTCCTACTTCTCTGAATAGTCCTATCTGGGGCAAACTGAGCCTACCTGCACCTTGAAACACCTAGGTGGAAGAATGTATTCCTTTCCAAACCTAAATTGATTCTCACAGGGAAACGTGCTAGATGCAACAGCCTCTAACATAGATGATTTTCTTCTGAGAGATACATGTGTTTCTTCAAGTCACATGAGTAGGCCTATTTGGAGAAATCAGAGCCTATCTCCACCTTGAAAACTCCAATTGGAGGAAGTATTCCTTTCAAACACTAACTCAATTCTCACAGGGAAACAATGTGCAAGATGGTCCTGCTTCTAACATATATGGGTTTCTTTTGAGAGATACATTTCTTTCTTCAAGTCAGCTGAATACACCTATTTAGAGCCAACAGACCTTCTCCACCTTGAAACACCTAGGTTGCAGAAAGTATTCTTTCAAAAACTAACTCAATTCTCACAGGGAAACAATGCAGTAGTTGTTCCTGCTTCTAACATGGATGATTTTCTTTATAGAGGTACATGTGTTTTCCCAACTCAGATGAGTAGGCCCATCTGGGACAAAATGAGCCTTTCTCCACCGTGAAAACTATTATTTGCAGGAAGTATTCGTTTCAAGAGCTAACTCAATTCTTACAGGGAAATATAGTGCTATATGCTGCAGCATCTAACATAGATGGTTTTCTTTTGAGGGATATAATGTTTCTTCAACACAGCACAATGAGTGTATTTGGAGAAAACTGAGCCTATTTACACCAAGAAAACTATGAATTGCTGGTAGTATTCCTTTCAAAAACTAACTGAAATCTCCCATGGAAACAGTGTGCTAGGTATATGCAGCTTCAAACACAGATTTTTCTCTTTTTAGAGATACATATTTTTCTTCAACTCAACTCAATATCTCTACCTGGAATACCTAAGTTACAGGCTGTATTCCTTACAAAAACTAACTCAGTTGTCACAGGGAAACAATATGCTAGATGCTCCTGCTTCTAACACAGATGGGTTCCTTTTGAACGATATATGTGTTTCTTCAACTTGGTTGCATAGACCTTTTTGGACCAAAATGAGCCTTTCTCCACCTTGAAAACTCTGAATTGCTAAATGATTACTTTCTAAAACTAACTCAACTCTCTATGGAAAACAATATGCTACGTGCTGCAACGTCTAACGTAGATGCTTTTCTTTGGAGAGATACAAGTGTTCTACCAAGCTGAATAGGCCTATTTGAAGCAAACAGAGCTTATCTCCACCTTGAAACACCTAAGTTGCAGGAAGCATTCCTTTCAAAAACTAAATAAATTCTCACGGGGCAACAATGAACTAGATGTTCCTGCTTCTAACACAGGTGGTTTTCTTTTGAGAAATACATGTGTTCCTTCAACTTAACCGAATAGGGCTAGGTGGAGTAAACCGAGCCTATCTCCACCTTGTTAAACCTACTTTGCTGGATGTATTCTTTGAAAAACTAACTGAATTCTCAATGGGCAACAATGCGCCAGATGCTCCTGATTCTAACAAAATGCTTTTCTTTCAAGAGAAACATGTGTTCCTTCAACTTAGCTGAATATGCCTATCTGTAGCAAACAGAGGCTATCCTCACTTTGTAACACCTAAGTTGCAGGACATATTCCTTTCAAAAAGCTAACTCGATTCTCACCAGGAAAAAATGTGCTAGATGCGGAACCCTGCAACATAGATAGTTTTTTCTAGAGAGATATATGTGTTTCTTTAACTCAGCTGAATCGGCCATTTTGAAATTAATGAGCCTTTTTTCACCTTGGAAACTATGATTTATAGGAAGTTTTCTTTTCAAAAACTAACTGAAGCTCACAGGAAAACAATGTGCTGGATGCTCATGCATCTAACAAGATGATTTTCTTACAAGAGATATATGTTTTTATTCCACCTAGCTGAAAAGGCCTATTTGGAGCAAACAGAGCCTAACTCCAACTTGAAAGACCTAAGTTGCAGGAAGTCTTCCTTGAAAAACTCTCTCAATTCTCACTTAGCCACAATGCACTAGATGCTCATGCTTCTCACACAGATGGTTTTCTTTCCAGTAATACAAATGTTTCTTCAACTTAGCTGAATAAGTCTACTTTGAGCAAACAGAGCCTATCTCCATCTTGAAACACCTAAGTTGCAGAAAGTATTCTTTTCAAAAGCTAACTCAATTCTCACAGGGAAACAATGCACTAGATGCTCCTGCTTCTAACATAGATGGCTTTCTTTATGGAGATACATGTTTATCTTCAACCTTGCTGAGTATGCCTGTTTGAACTAAGCATAGCTTACCTCCACCTTGAAACACCCAAGTTGCAGGAAGTATTCCTTGGAAAACTAACTCAGTACTCACTGGGCAACAATGAGCTAGATGCTCCTGCTTCTAACACAGATGGTTGTCTTTGGAGATATACATTTGTTTCTTTACCTTAGCTGAATAGACATATTTGGAGCAAACAGAGGCTGTCTTCACCTTGTGACACCTAAGTTGCAGGAATAGTTCCTTTCAAAAGCTAACTAGAATTCTCACTTGGAAACAATGTTCTAGATGCCAAAGCTTTTAACACAGATTGTTCTCTTTGGAGAGACAAATGTGCTTCTTCAACTTAGATGAATAGGCCTATTTGGAACAAATGACCCTTTCTCCACCTGAAAAACTATGATTGTTCTGGAAGTATTTCTTTCAAAACCTAACTCACTTCTCCATCAGCAACAATTTGCTAGATGTCGTGCATCTAACATAGATGGATTTGGTTCGAGAGATATATGTGTTCCTTCAAATTAGCTGAATAGACATATTTTTAGCAAACAGAGCCAAATCTCCACCTTGAAACACCTAAGTTGCAGGAAGTATTCCTTGAAAAACTAACTCAATTGTCACTGGGCAACCAAGCCCTAACATGCCCCTGCTTCTAACACAGATGGTTTTCTTTCAAGAGACATGTGTTCCTTCAACTTAGCTGAATAGGCTTATCTGGATTAAACAGAGGCAATCTTCACCTTGTAACACCTAAGGTGCAGAAGCATTTCGTTCAAAAACTACCTCATTCTCACATTGAAACAATGTTCTATATGTCAATGCTTGTACAACACATGGTTGTCTTTGGAGAGATACATGTGTTTCTTCAACACAACTGAATAGGCCTATTTGGAACAAAATGAGCCTTTCTCCACCTTGAAACACAAAGGTCGCAGGAAGGATTCCTTGAAAAACTAACTCCATTCTCACTGGACAACAATGCGCTAGGTGCTCTTCCTTGTGACATAGATGGTTATCTTTCGAGAGAAACTTGTGCTCCTTCAACTTAGCTGAATAGGCCCATCTGCATCAAACAGAGCCTATCTCCACTTTGAAAACTATGATTTGAGGGAATATTCCCTTGAAAAACTAACTCAATTCTCAGTAAAAAACTAGGTGCTTGCTATTCCTGCTTCTGACACAGATGGTTTTATGCCGAGAGATACAGATGTTTCTTCAGTTAGGTGAATAGGCCTATTTGAAACAAAATGAGCATTTCTCCAACTTGAAAGCTGTGATTTTTCTGGCAGTATTTCTTTCAAAAACTAACTGAATTCACACTGGGCAACAATGTCCTAGATGCTCCTGCTTCTAACACAGACAGTTTTGTTTGGAGAGATACATGTGTTCCTTCCAAGAAGCAGAACAGGCCTATCTGGAGGAACAGAGCCTATCTCCGCCTTGATCCACCCAATTTGCAGGAATTGTTCCTTGAAAAGCTATCTAAGTTCCCACTGGACAACAATGCGGTAGATGCTCCTGCTTCTTACACAGATGGGTTTCATTCGAGAGATACATGTGTTCCTTCAACTTAGCAGAATAGTCCTATCTGGAGCAAAGAGAGGCTATCTTCACCTGGAAATATATGATTTGCAGGAAGTATTACTTGCAAAAAACTAACTCAATTCTCACAGGGAAACAATGTGCTAGATACGCCTGCTTCTAACACAGACAGTTTTCGTTTTAGCAATACATGTGTTTTTTCAATATAGCTGAATAAGCCTACTTGGAGCAAGCAGAGCCTATCTCCACCTTGAAACACCTAAGTCGCAGGAAGTAGTCCCTGAAAAACTAACTCAATTCTCACTGGACAACAGTGTACTAAATGCTCCTGCATCTAATTCAGATGGTTTTTTCAAGAAATACATGTGCTCCTTCAACTTATCTGAAAAGCCTCTCTGGAGAAAACAGAGACTATCTCCTTCTTGAAAACTATTATTGGCAGGAAGGATTCCTTTAATAGGTGACTCAGTTCTCCCAGCGAAACGATGCACTAGGTGCTCCTGCTTTTAAAACAAATGGTTTTCTTTTGGGTGATACCCTGTTTCTTCAACTTAGTTGAATAGGCCTATTTGATGTAAACAGAGCCTATCTGCACCTTCAAACACCTAACATGCAAGAAGTATCCTTTGAAAAACTAACTCAGTTCTCACTGGGCAAAAATGTGCTAGATGCCCAAGTTTCTAACAAAGATGGTTTTCTTTTGAGAGATATATATGTTCCTCCTACTTCTCTGAATAGTCCTATCTGGGGCAAACTGAGCCTACCTGCACCTTGAAACACCTAGGTGGAAGAATGTATTCCTTTCCAAACCTAAATTGATTCTCACAGGGAAACGTGCTAGATGCAACAGCCTCTAACATAGATGATTTTCTTCTGAGAGATACATGTGTTTCTTCAAGTCACATGAGTAGGCCTATTTGGAGAAATCAGAGCCTATCTCCACCTTGAAAACTCCAATTGGAGGAAGTATTCCTTTCAAACACTAACTCAATTCTCACAGGGAAACAATGTGCAAGATGGTCCTGCTTCTAACATATATGGGTTTCTTTTGAGAGATACATTTCTTTCTTCAAGTCAGCTGAATACACCTATTTAGAGCCAACAGACCTTCTCCACCTTGAAACACCTAGGTTGCAGAAAGTATTCTTTCAAAAACTAACTCAATTCTCACAGGGAAACAATGCAGTAGTTGTTCCTGCTTCTAACATGGATGATTTTCTTTATAGAGGTACATGTGTTTTCTCAACTCAGATGAGTAGGCCCATCTGGGACAAAATGAGCCTTTCTCCACCGTGAAAACTATTATTTGCAGGAAGTATTCGTTTCAAGAGCTAACTCAATTCTTACAGGGAAATATAGTGCTATATGCTGCAGCATCTAACATAGATGGTTTTCTTTTGAGGGATATAATGTTTCTTCAACACAGCACAATGAGTGTATTTGGAGAAAACTGAGCCTATTTACACCAAGAAAACTATGAATTGCTGGTAGTATTCCTTTCAAAAACTAACTGAAATCTCCCATGGAAACAGTGTGCTAGGTATATGCAGCTTCAAACACAGATTTTTCTCTTTTTAGAGATACATATTTTTCTTCAACTCAACTCAATATCTCTACCTGGAATACCTAAGTTACAGGCTGTATTCCTTACAAAAACTAACTCAGTTGTCACAGGGAAACAATATGCTAGATGCTCCTGCTTCTAACACAGATGGGTTCCTTTTGAACGATATATGTGTTTCTTCAACTTGGTTGCATAGACCTTTTTGGACCAAAATGAGCCTTTCTCCACCTTGAAAACTCTGAATTGCTAAATGATTACTTTCTAAAACTAACTCAACTCTCTATGGAAAACAATATGCTACGTGCTGCAACGTCTAACGTAGATGCTTTTCTTTGGAGAGATACAAGTGTTCTACCAAGCTGAATAGGCCTATTTGAAGCAAACAGAGCTTATCTCCACCTTGAAACACCTAAGTTGCAGGAAGCATTCCTTTCAAAAACTAAATAAATTCTCACGGGGCAACAATGAACTAGATGTTCCTGCTTCTAACACAGGTGGTTTTCTTTTGAGAAATACATGTGTTCCTTCAACTTAACCGAATAGGGCTAGGTGGAGTAAACCGAGCCTATCTCCACCTTGTTAAACCTACTTTGCTGGATGTATTCTTTGAAAAACTAACTGAATTCTCAATGGGCAACAATGCGCCAGATGCTCCTGATTCTAACAAAATGCTTTTCTTTCAAGAGAAACATGTGTTCCTTCAACTTAGCTGAATATGCCTATCTGTAGCAAACAGAGGCTATCCTCACTTTGTAACACCTAAGTTGCAGGACATATTCCTTTCAAAAAGCTAACTCGATTCTCACCAGGAAAAAATGTGCTAGATGCGGAACCCTGCAACATAGATAGTTTTTTCTAGAGAGATATATGTGTTTCTTTAACTCAGCTGAATCGGCCATTTTGAAATTAATGAGCCTTTTTTCACCTTGGAAACTATGATTTATAGGAAGTTTTCTTTTCAAAAACTAACTGAAGCTCACAGGAAAACAATGTGCTGGATGCTCATGCATCTAACAAGATGATTTTCTTACAAGAGATATATGTTTTTATTCCACCTAGCTGAAAAGGCCTATTTGGAGCAAACAGAGCCTAACTCCAACTTGAAAGACCTAAGTTGCAGGAAGTCTTCCTTGAAAAACTCTCTCAATTCTCACTTAGCCACAATGCACTAGATGCTCATGCTTCTCACACAGATGGTTTTCTTTCCAGTAATACAAATGTTTCTTCAACTTAGCTGAATAAGTCTACTTTGAGCAAACAGAGCCTATCTCCATCTTGAAACACCTAAGTTGCAGAAAGTATTCTTTTCAAAAGCTAACTCAATTCTCACAGGGAAACAATGCACTAGATGCTCCTGCTTCTAACATAGATGGCTTTCTTTATGGAGATACATGTTTATCTTCAACCTTGCTGAGTATGCCTGTTTGAACTAAGCATAGCTTACCTCCACCTTGAAACACCCAAGTTGCAGGAAGTATTCCTTGGAAAACTAACTCAGTACTCACTGGGCAACAATGAGCTAGATGCTCCTGCTTCTAACACAGATGGTTGTCTTTGGAGATATACATTTGTTTCTTTACCTTAGCTGAATAGACATATTTGGAGCAAACAGAGGCTGTCTTCACCTTGTGACACCTAAGTTGCAGGAATAGTTCCTTTCAAAAGCTAACTAGAATTCTCACTTGGAAACAATGTTCTAGATGCCAAAGCTTTTAACACAGATTGTTCTCTTTGGAGAGACAAATGTGCTTCTTCAACTTAGATGAATAGGCCTATTTGGAACAAATGACCCTTTCTCCACCTGAAAAACTATGATTGTTCTGGAAGTATTTCTTTCAAAACCTAACTCACTTCTCCATCAGCAACAATTTGCTAGATGTCGTGCATCTAACATAGATGGATTTGGTTCGAGAGATATATGTGTTCCTTCAAATTAGCTGAATAGACATATTTTTAGCAAACAGAGCCAAATCTCCACCTTGAAACACCTAAGTTGCAGGAAGTATTCCTTGAAAAACTAACTCAATTGTCACTGGGCAACCAAGCCCTAACATGCCCCTGCTTCTAACACAGATGGTTTTCTTTCAAGAGACATGTGTTCCTTCAACTTAGCTGAATAGGCTTATCTGGATTAAACAGAGGCAATCTTCACCTTGTAACACCTAAGGTGCAGAAGCATTTCGTTCAAAAACTACCTCATTCTCACATTGAAACAATGTTCTATATGTCAATGCTTGTACAACACATGGTTGTCTTTGGAGAGATACATGTGTTTCTTCAACACAACTGAATAGGCCTATTTGGAACAAAATGAGCCTTTCTCCACCTTGAAACACAAAGGTCGCAGGAAGGATTCCTTGAAAAACTAACTCCATTCTCACTGGACAACAATGCGCTAGGTGCTCTTCCTTGTGACATAGATGGTTATCTTTCGAGAGAAACTTGTGCTCCTTCAACTTAGCTGAATAGGCCCATCTGCATCAAACAGAGCCTATCTCCACTTTGAAAACTATGATTTGAGGGAATATTCCCTTGAAAAACTAACTCAATTCTCAGTAAAAAACTAGGTGCTTGCTATTCCTGCTTCTGACACAGATGGTTTTATGCCGAGAGATACAGATGTTTCTTCAGTTAGGTGAATAGGCCTATTTGAAACAAAATGAGCATTTCTCCAACTTGAAAGCTGTGATTTTTCTGGCAGTATTTCTTTCAAAAACTAACTGAATTCACACTGGGCAACAATGTCCTAGATGCTCCTGCTTCTAACACAGACAGTTTTGTTTGGAGAGATACATGTGTTCCTTCCAAGAAGCAGAACAGGCCTATCTGGAGGAACAGAGCCTATCTCCGCCTTGATCCACCCAATTTGCAGGAATTGTTCCTTGAAAAGCTATCTAAGTTCCCACTGGACAACAATGCGGTAGATGCTCCTGCTTCTTACACAGATGGGTTTCATTCGAGAGATACATGTGTTCCTTCAACTTAGCAGAATAGTCCTATCTGGAGCAAAGAGAGGCTATCTTCACCTGGAAATATATGATTTGCAGGAAGTATTACTTGCAAAAAACTAACTCAATTCTCACAGGGAAACAATGTGCTAGATACGCCTGCTTCTAACACAGACAGTTTTCGTTTTAGCAATACATGTGTTTTTTCAATATAGCTGAATAAGCCTACTTGGAGCAAGCAGAGCCTATCTCCACCTTGAAACACCTAAGTCGCAGGAAGTAGTCCCTGAAAAACTAACTCAATTCTCACTGGACAACAGTGTACTAAATGCTCCTGCATCTAATTCAGATGGTTTTTTCAAGAAATACATGTGCTCCTTCAACTTATCTGAAAAGCCTCTCTGGAGAAAACAGAGACTATCTCCTTCTTGAAAACTATTATTGGCAGGAAGGATTCCTTTAATAGGTGACTCAGTTCTCCCAGCGAAACGATGCACTAGGTGCTCCTGCTTTTAAAACAAATGGTTTTCTTTTGGGTGATACCCTGTTTCTTCAACTTAGTTGAATAGGCCTATTTGATGTAAACAGAGCCTATCTGCACCTTCAAACACCTAACATGCAAGAAGTATCCTTTGAAAAACTAACTCAGTTCTCACTGGGCAAAAATGTGCTAGATGCCCAAGTTTCTAACAAAGATGGTTTTCTTTTGAGAGATATATATGTTCCTCCTACTTCTCTGAATAGTCCTATCTGGGGCAAACTGAGCCTACCTGCACCTTGAAACACCTAGGTGGAAGAATGTATTCCTTTCCAAACCTAAATTGATTCTCACAGGGAAACGTGCTAGATGCAACAGCCTCTAACATAGATGATTTTCTTCTGAGAGATACATGTGTTTCTTCAAGTCACATGAGTAGGCCTATTTGGAGAAATCAGAGCCTATCTCCACCTTGAAAACTCCAATTGGAGGAAGTATTCCTTTCAAACACTAACTCAATTCTCACAGGGAAACAATGTGCAAGATGGTCCTGCTTCTAACATATATGGGTTTCTTTTGAGAGATACATTTCTTTCTTCAAGTCAGCTGAATACACCTATTTAGAGCCAACAGACCTTCTCCACCTTGAAACACCTAGGTTGCAGAAAGTATTCTTTCAAAAACTAACTCAATTCTCACAGGGAAACAATGCAGTAGTTGTTCCTGCTTCTAACATGGATGATTTTCTTTATAGAGGTACATGTGTTTTCTCAACTCAGATGAGTAGGCCCATCTGGGACAAAATGAGCCTTTCTCCACCGTGAAAACTATTATTTGCAGGAAGTATTCGTTTCAAGAGCTAACTCAATTCTTACAGGGAAATATAGTGCTATATGCTGCAGCATCTAACATAGATGGTTTTCTTTTGAGGGATATAATGTTTCTTCAACACAGCACAATGAGTGTATTTGGAGAAAACTGAGCCTATTTACACCAAGAAAACTATGAATTGCTGGTAGTATTCCTTTCAAAAACTAACTGAAATCTCCCATGGAAACAGTGTGCTAGGTATATGCAGCTTCAAACACAGATTTTTCTCTTTTTAGAGATACATATTTTTCTTCAACTCAACTCAATATCTCTACCTGGAATACCTAAGTTACAGGCTGTATTCCTTACAAAAACTAACTCAGTTGTCACAGGGAAACAATATGCTAGATGCTCCTGCTTCTAACACAGATGGGTTCCTTTTGAACGATATATGTGTTTCTTCAACTTGGTTGCATAGACCTTTTTGGACCAAAATGAGCCTTTCTCCACCTTGAAAACTCTGAATTGCTAAATGATTACTTTCTAAAACTAACTCAACTCTCTATGGAAAACAATATGCTACGTGCTGCAACGTCTAACGTAGATGCTTTTCTTTGGAGAGATACAAGTGTTCTACCAAGCTGAATAGGCCTATTTGAAGCAAACAGAGCTTATCTCCACCTTGAAACACCTAAGTTGCAGGAAGCATTCCTTTCAAAAACTAAATAAATTCTCACGGGGCAACAATGAACTAGATGTTCCTGCTTCTAACACAGGTGGTTTTCTTTTGAGAAATACATGTGTTCCTTCAACTTAACCGAATAGGGCTAGGTGGAGTAAACCGAGCCTATCTCCACCTTGTTAAACCTACTTTGCTGGATGTATTCTTTGAAAAACTAACTGAATTCTCAATGGGCAACAATGCGCCAGATGCTCCTGATTCTAACAAAATGCTTTTCTTTCAAGAGAAACATGTGTTCCTTCAACTTAGCTGAATATGCCTATCTGTAGCAAACAGAGGCTATCCTCACTTTGTAACACCTAAGTTGCAGGACATATTCCTTTCAAAAAGCTAACTCGATTCTCACCAGGAAAAAATGTGCTAGATGCGGAACCCTGCAACATAGATAGTTTTTTCTAGAGAGATATATGTGTTTCTTTAACTCAGCTGAATCGGCCATTTTGAAATTAATGAGCCTTTTTTCACCTTGGAAACTATGATTTATAGGAAGTTTTCTTTTCAAAAACTAACTGAAGCTCACAGGAAAACAATGTGCTGGATGCTCATGCATCTAACAAGATGATTTTCTTACAAGAGATATATGTTTTTATTCCACCTAGCTGAAAAGGCCTATTTGGAGCAAACAGAGCCTAACTCCAACTTGAAAGACCTAAGTTGCAGGAAGTCTTCCTTGAAAAACTCTCTCAATTCTCACTTAGCCACAATGCACTAGATGCTCATGCTTCTCACACAGATGGTTTTCTTTCCAGTAATACAAATGTTTCTTCAACTTAGCTGAATAAGTCTACTTTGAGCAAACAGAGCCTATCTCCATCTTGAAACACCTAAGTTGCAGAAAGTATTCTTTTCAAAAGCTAACTCAATTCTCACAGGGAAACAATGCACTAGATGCTCCTGCTTCTAACATAGATGGCTTTCTTTATGGAGATACATGTTTATCTTCAACCTTGCTGAGTATGCCTGTTTGAACTAAGCATAGCTTACCTCCACCTTGAAACACCCAAGTTGCAGGAAGTATTCCTTGGAAAACTAACTCAGTACTCACTGGGCAACAATGAGCTAGATGCTCCTGCTTCTAACACAGATGGTTGTCTTTGGAGATATACATTTGTTTCTTTACCTTAGCTGAATAGACATATTTGGAGCAAACAGAGGCTGTCTTCACCTTGTGACACCTAAGTTGCAGGAATAGTTCCTTTCAAAAGCTAACTAGAATTCTCACTTGGAAACAATGTTCTAGATGCCAAAGCTTTTAACACAGATTGTTCTCTTTGGAGAGACAAATGTGCTTCTTCAACTTAGATGAATAGGCCTATTTGGAACAAATGACCCTTTCTCCACCTGAAAAACTATGATTGTTCTGGAAGTATTTCTTTCAAAACCTAACTCACTTCTCCATCAGCAACAATTTGCTAGATGTCGTGCATCTAACATAGATGGATTTGGTTCGAGAGATATATGTGTTCCTTCAAATTAGCTGAATAGACATATTTTTAGCAAACAGAGCCAAATCTCCACCTTGAAACACCTAAGTTGCAGGAAGTATTCCTTGAAAAACTAACTCAATTGTCACTGGGCAACCAAGCCCTAACATGCCCCTGCTTCTAACACAGATGGTTTTCTTTCAAGAGACATGTGTTCCTTCAACTTAGCTGAATAGGCTTATCTGGATTAAACAGAGGCAATCTTCACCTTGTAACACCTAAGGTGCAGAAGCATTTCGTTCAAAAACTACCTCATTCTCACATTGAAACAATGTTCTATATGTCAATGCTTGTACAACACATGGTTGTCTTTGGAGAGATACATGTGTTTCTTCAACACAACTGAATAGGCCTATTTGGAACAAAATGAGCCTTTCTCCACCTTGAAACACAAAGGTCGCAGGAAGGATTCCTTGAAAAACTAACTCCATTCTCACTGGACAACAATGCGCTAGGTGCTCTTCCTTGTGACATAGATGGTTATCTTTCGAGAGAAACTTGTGCTCCTTCAACTTAGCTGAATAGGCCCATCTGCATCAAACAGAGCCTATCTCCACTTTGAAAACTATGATTTGAGGGAATATTCCCTTGAAAAACTAACTCAATTCTCAGTAATAAACTAGGTGCTTGCTATTCCTGCTTCTGACACAGATGGTTTTATGCCGAGAGATACAGATGTTTCTTCAGTTAGGTGAATAGGCCTATTTGAAACAAAATGAGCATTTCTCCAACTTGAAAGCTGTGATTTTTCTGGCAGTATTTCTTTCAAAAACTAACTGAATTCACACTGGGCAACAATGTCCTAGATGCTCCTGCTTCTAACACAGACAGTTTTGTTTGGAGAGATACATGTGTTCCTTCCAAGAAGCAGAACAGGCCTATCTGGAGGAACAGAGCCTATCTCCGCCTTGATCCACCCAATTTGCAGGAATTGTTCCTTGAAAAGCTATCTAAGTTCCCACTGGACAACAATGCGGTAGATGCTCCTGCTTCTTACACAGATGGGTTTCATTCGAGAGATACATGTGTTCCTTCAACTTAGCAGAATAGTCCTATCTGGAGCAAAGAGAGGCTATCTTCACCTGGAAATATATGATTTGCAGGAAGTATTACTTGCAAAAAACTAACTCAATTCTCACAGGGAAACAATGTGCTAGATACGCCTGCTTCTAACACAGACAGTTTTCGTTTTAGCAATACATGTGTTTTTTCAATATAGCTGAATAAGCCTACTTGGAGCAAGCAGAGCCTATCTCCACCTTGAAACACCTAAGTCGCAGGAAGTAGTCCCTGAAAAACTAACTCAATTCTCACTGGACAACAGTGTACTAAATGCTCCTGCATCTAATTCAGATGGTTTTTTCAAGAAATACATGTGCTCCGTCAACTTATCTGAAAAGCCTCTCTGGAGAAAACAGAGACTATCTCCTTCTTGAAAACTATTATTGGCAGGAAGGATTCCTTTAATAGGTGACTCAGTTCTCCCAGCGAAACGATGCACTAGGTGCTCCTGCTTTTAAAACAAATGGTTTTCTTTTGGGTGATACCCTGTTTCTTCAACTTAGTTGAATAGGCCTATTTGATGTAAACAGAGCCTATCTGCACCTTCAAACACCTAACATGCAAGAAGTATCCTTTGAAAAACTAACTCAGTTCTCACTGGGCAAAAATGTGCTAGATGCCCAAGTTTCTAACAAAGATGGTTTTCTTTTGAGAGATATATATGTTCCTCCTACTTCTCTGAATAGTCCTATCTGGGGCAAACTGAGCCTACCTGCACCTTGAAACACCTAGGTGGAAGAATGTATTCCTTTCCAAACCTAAATTGATTCTCACAGGGAAACGTGCTAGATGCAACAGCCTCTAACATAGATGATTTTCTTCTGAGAGATACATGTGTTTCTTCAAGTCACATGAGTAGGCCTATTTGGAGAAATCAGAGCCTATCTCCACCTTGAAAACTCCAATTGGAGGAAGTATTCCTTTCAAACACTAACTCAATTCTCACAGGGAAACAATGTGCAAGATGGTCCTGCTTCTAACATATATGGGTTTCTTTTGAGAGATACATTTCTTTCTTCAAGTCAGCTGAATACACCTATTTAGAGCCAACAGACCTTCTCCACCTTGAAACACCTAGGTTGCAGAAAGTATTCTTTCAAAAACTAACTCAATTCTCACAGGGAAACAATGCAGTAGTTGTTCCTGCTTCTAACATGGATGATTTTCTTTATAGAGGTACATGTGTTTTCTCAACTCAGATGAGTAGGCCCATCTGGGACAAAATGAGCCTTTCTCCACCGTGAAAACTATTATTTGCAGGAAGTATTCGTTTCAAGAGCTAACTCAATTCTTACAGGGAAATATAGTGCTATATGCTGCAGCATCTAACATAGATGGTTTTCTTTTGAGGGATATAATGTTTCTTCAACACAGCACAATGAGTGTATTTGGAGAAAACTGAGCCTATTTACACCAAGAAAACTATGAATTGCTGGTAGTATTCCTTTCAAAAACTAACTGAAATCTCCCATGGAAACAGTGTGCTAGGTATATGCAGCTTCAAACACAGATTTTTCTCTTTTTAGAGATACATATTTTTCTTCAACTCAACTCAATATCTCTACCTGGAATACCTAAGTTACAGGCTGTATTCCTTACAAAAACTAACTCAGTTGTCACAGGGAAACAATATGCTAGATGCTCCTGCTTCTAACACAGATGGGTTCCTTTTGAACGATATATGTGTTTCTTCAACTTGGTTGCATAGACCTTTTTGGACCAAAATGAGCCTTTCTCCACCTTGAAAACTCTGAATTGCTAAATGATTACTTTCTAAAACTAACTCAACTCTCTATGGAAAACAATATGCTACGTGCTGCAACGTCTAACGTAGATGCTTTTCTTTGGAGAGATACAAGTGTTCTACCAAGCTGAATAGGCCTATTTGAAGCAAACAGAGCTTATCTCCACCTTGAAACACCTAAGTTGCAGGAAGCATTCCTTTCAAAAACTAAATAAATTCTCACGGGGCAACAATGAACTAGATGTTCCTGCTTCTAACACAGGTGGTTTTCTTTTGAGAAATACATGTGTTCCTTCAACTTAACCGAATAGGGCTAGGTGGAGTAAACCGAGCCTATCTCCACCTTGTTAAACCTACTTTGCTGGATGTATTCTTTGAAAAACTAACTGAATTCTCAATGGGCAACAATGCGCCAGATGCTCCTGATTCTAACAAAATGCTTTTCTTTCAAGAGAAACATGTGTTCCTTCAACTTAGCTGAATATGCCTATCTGTAGCAAACAGAGGCTATCCTCACTTTGTAACACCTAAGTTGCAGGACATATTCCTTTCAAAAAGCTAACTCGATTCTCACCAGGAAAAAATGTGCTAGATGCGGAACCCTGCAACATAGATAGTTTTTTCTAGAGAGATATATGTGTTTCTTTAACTCAGCTGAATCGGCCATTTTGAAATTAATGAGCCTTTTTTCACCTTGGAAACTATGATTTATAGGAAGTTTTCTTTTCAAAAACTAACTGAAGCTCACAGGAAAACAATGTGCTGGATGCTCATGCATCTAACAAGATGATTTTCTTACAAGAGATATATGTTTTTATTCCACCTAGCTGAAAAGGCCTATTTGGAGCAAACAGAGCCTAACTCCAACTTGAAAGACCTAAGTTGCAGGAAGTCTTCCTTGAAAAACTCTCTCAATTCTCACTTAGCCACAATGCACTAGATGCTCATGCTTCTCACACAGATGGTTTTCTTTCCAGTAATACAAATGTTTCTTCAACTTAGCTGAATAAGTCTACTTTGAGCAAACAGAGCCTATCTCCATCTTGAAACACCTAAGTTGCAGAAAGTATTCTTTTCAAAAGCTAACTCAATTCTCACAGGGAAACAATGCACTAGATGCTCCTGCTTCTAACATAGATGGCTTTCTTTATGGAGATACATGTTTATCTTCAACCTTGCTGAGTATGCCTGTTTGAACTAAGCATAGCTTACCTCCACCTTGAAACACCCAAGTTGCAGGAAGTATTCCTTGGAAAACTAACTCAGTACTCACTGGGCAACAATGAGCTAGATGCTCCTGCTTCTAACACAGATGGTTGTCTTTGGAGATATACATTTGTTTCTTTACCTTAGCTGAATAGACATATTTGGAGCAAACAGAGGCTGTCTTCACCTTGTGACACCTAAGTTGCAGGAATAGTTCCTTTCAAAAGCTAACTAGAATTCTCACTTGGAAACAATGTTCTAGATGCCAAAGCTTTTAACACAGATTGTTCTCTTTGGAGAGACAAATGTGCTTCTTCAACTTAGATGAATAGGCCTATTTGGAACAAATGACCCTTTCTCCACCTGAAAAACTATGATTGTTCTGGAAGTATTTCTTTCAAAACCTAACTCACTTCTCCATCAGCAACAATTTGCTAGATGTCGTGCATCTAACATAGATGGATTTGGTTCGAGAGATATATGTGTTCCTTCAAATTAGCTGAATAGACATATTTTTAGCAAACAGAGCCAAATCTCCACCTTGAAACACCTAAGTTGCAGGAAGTATTCCTTGAAAAACTAACTCAATTGTCACTGGGCAACCAAGCCCTAACATGCCCCTGCTTCTAACACAGATGGTTTTCTTTCAAGAGACATGTGTTCCTTCAACTTAGCTGAATAGGCTTATCTGGATTAAACAGAGGCAATCTTCACCTTGTAACACCTAAGGTGCAGAAGCATTTCGTTCAAAAACTACCTCATTCTCACATTGAAACAATGTTCTATATGTCAATGCTTGTACAACACATGGTTGTCTTTGGAGAGATACATGTGTTTCTTCAACACAACTGAATAGGCCTATTTGGAACAAAATGAGCCTTTCTCCACCTTGAAACACAAAGGTCGCAGGAAGGATTCCTTGAAAAACTAACTCCATTCTCACTGGACAACAATGCGCTAGGTGCTCTTCCTTGTGACATAGATGGTTATCTTTCGAGAGAAACTTGTGCTCCTTCAACTTAGCTGAATAGGCCCATCTGCATCAAACAGAGCCTATCTCCACTTTGAAAACTATGATTTGAGGGAATATTCCCTTGAAAAACTAACTCAATTCTCAGTAATAAACTAGGTGCTTGCTATTCCTGCTTCTGACACAGATGGTTTTATGCCGAGAGATACAGATGTTTCTTCAGTTAGGTGAATAGGCCTATTTGAAACAAAATGAGCATTTCTCCAACTTGAAAGCTGTGATTTTTCTGGCAGTATTTCTTTCAAAAACTAACTGAATTCACACTGGGCAACAATGTCCTAGATGCTCCTGCTTCTAACACAGACAGTTTTGTTTGGAGAGATACATGTGTTCCTTCCAAGAAGCAGAACAGGCCTATCTGGAGGAACAGAGCCTATCTCCGCCTTGATCCACCCAATTTGCAGGAATTGTTCCTTGAAAAGCTATCTAAGTTCCCACTGGACAACAATGCGGTAGATGCTCCTGCTTCTTACACAGATGGGTTTCATTCGAGAGATACATGTGTTCCTTCAACTTAGCAGAATAGTCCTATCTGGAGCAAAGAGAGGCTATCTTCACCTGGAAATATATGATTTGCAGGAAGTATTACTTGCAAAAAACTAACTCAATTCTCACAGGGAAACAATGTGCTAGATACGCCTGCTTCTAACACAGACAGTTTTCGTTTTAGCAATACATGTGTTTTTTCAATATAGCTGAATAAGCCTACTTGGAGCAAGCAGAGCCTATCTCCACCTTGAAACACCTAAGTCGCAGGAAGTAGTCCCTGAAAAACTAACTCAATTCTCACTGGACAACAGTGTACTAAATGCTCCTGCATCTAATTCAGATGGTTTTTTCAAGAAATACATGTGCTCCGTCAACTTATCTGAAAAGCCTCTCTGGAGAAAACAGAGACTATCTCCTTCTTGAAAACTATTATTGGCAGGAAGGATTCCTTTAATAGGTGACTCAGTTCTCCCAGCGAAACGATGCACTAGGTGCTCCTGCTTTTAAAACAAATGGTTTTCTTTTGGGTGATACCCTGTTTCTTCAACTTAGTTGAATAGGCCTATTTGATGTAAACAGAGCCTATCTGCACCTTCAAACACCTAACATGCAAGAAGTATCCTTTGAAAAACTAACTCAGTTCTCACTGGGCAAAAATGTGCTAGATGCCCAAGTTTCTAACAAAGATGGTTTTCTTTTGAGAGATATATATGTTCCTCCTACTTCTCTGAATAGTCCTATCTGGGGCAAACTGAGCCTACCTGCACCTTGAAACACCTAGGTGGAAGAATGTATTCCTTTCCAAACCTAAATTGATTCTCACAGGGAAACGTGCTAGATGCAACAGCCTCTAACATAGATGATTTTCTTCTGAGAGATACATGTGTTTCTTCAAGTCACATGAGTAGGCCTATTTGGAGAAATCAGAGCCTATCTCCACCTTGAAAACTCCAATTGGAGGAAGTATTCCTTTCAAACACTAACTCAATTCTCACAGGGAAACAATGTGCAAGATGGTCCTGCTTCTAACATATATGGGTTTCTTTTGAGAGATACATTTCTTTCTTCAAGTCAGCTGAATACACCTATTTAGAGCCAACAGACCTTCTCCACCTTGAAACACCTAGGTTGCAGAAAGTATTCTTTCAAAAACTAACTCAATTCTCACAGGGAAACAATGCAGTAGTTGTTCCTGCTTCTAACATGGATGATTTTCTTTATAGAGGTACATGTGTTTCCTCAACTCAGATGAGTAGGCCCATCTGGGACAAAATGAGCCTTTCTCCACCGTGAAAACTATTATTTGCAGGAAGTATTCGTTTCAAGAGCTAACTCAATTCTTACAGGGAAATATAGTGCTATATGCTGCAGCATCTAACATAGATGGTTTTCTTTTGAGGGATATAATGTTTCTTCAACACAGCACAATGAGTGTATTTGGAGAAAACTGAGCCTATTTACACCAAGAAAACTATGAATTGCTGGTAGTATTCCTTTCAAAAACTAACTGAAATCTCCCATGGAAACAGTGTGCTAGGTATATGCAGCTTCAAACACAGATTTTTCTCTTTTTAGAGATACATATTTTTCTTCAACTCAACTCAATATCTCTACCTGGAATACCTAAGTTACAGGCTGTATTCCTTACAAAAACTAACTCAGTTGTCACAGGGAAACAATATGCTAGATGCTCCTGCTTCTAACACAGATGGGTTCCTTTTGAACGATATATGTGTTTCTTCAACTTGGTTGCATAGACCTTTTTGGACCAAAATGAGCCTTTCTCCACCTTGAAAACTCTGAATTGCTAAATGATTACTTTCTAAAACTAACTCAACTCTCTATGGAAAACAATATGCTACGTGCTGCAACGTCTAACGTAGATGCTTTTCTTTGGAGAGATACAAGTGTTCTACCAAGCTGAATAGGCCTATTTGAAGCAAACAGAGCTTATCTCCACCTTGAAACACCTAAGTTGCAGGAAGCATTCCTTTCAAAAACTAAATAAATTCTCACGGGGCAACAATGAACTAGATGTTCCTGCTTCTAACACAGGTGGTTTTCTTTTGAGAAATACATGTGTTCCTTCAACTTAACCGAATAGGGCTAGGTGGAGTAAACCGAGCCTATCTCCACCTTGTTAAACCTACTTTGCTGGATGTATTCTTTGAAAAACTAACTGAATTCTCAATGGGCAACAATGCGCCAGATGCTCCTGATTCTAACAAAATGCTTTTCTTTCAAGAGAAACATGTGTTCCTTCAACTTAGCTGAATATGCCTATCTGTAGCAAACAGAGGCTATCCTCACTTTGTAACACCTAAGTTGCAGGACATATTCCTTTCAAAAAGCTAACTCGATTCTCACCAGGAAAAAATGTGCTAGATGCGGAACCCTGCAACATAGATAGTTTTTTCTAGAGAGATATATGTGTTTCTTTAACTCAGCTGAATCGGCCATTTTGAAATTAATGAGCCTTTTTTCACCTTGGAAACTATGATTTATAGGAAGTTTTCTTTTCAAAAACTAACTGAAGCTCACAGGAAAACAATGTGCTGGATGCTCATGCATCTAACAAGATGATTTTCTTACAAGAGATATATGTTTTTATTCCACCTAGCTGAAAAGGCCTATTTGGAGCAAACAGAGCCTAACTCCAACTTGAAAGACCTAAGTTGCAGGAAGTCTTCCTTGAAAAACTCTCTCAATTCTCACTTAGCCACAATGCACTAGATGCTCATGCTTCTCACACAGATGGTTTTCTTTCCAGTAATACAAATGTTTCTTCAACTTAGCTGAATAAGTCTACTTTGAGCAAACAGAGCCTATCTCCATCTTGAAACACCTAAGTTGCAGAAAGTATTCTTTTCAAAAGCTAACTCAATTCTCACAGGGAAACAATGCACTAGATGCTCCTGCTTCTAACATAGATGGCTTTCTTTATGGAGATACATGTTTATCTTCAACCTTGCTGAGTATGCCTGTTTGAACTAAGCATAGCTTACCTCCACCTTGAAACACCCAAGTTGCAGGAAGTATTCCTTGGAAAACTAACTCAGTACTCACTGGGCAACAATGAGCTAGATGCTCCTGCTTCTAACACAGATGGTTGTCTTTGGAGATATACATTTGTTTCTTTACCTTAGCTGAATAGACATATTTGGAGCAAACAGAGGCTGTCTTCACCTTGTGACACCTAAGTTGCAGGAATAGTTCCTTTCAAAAGCTAACTAGAATTCTCACTTGGAAACAATGTTCTAGATGCCAAAGCTTTTAACACAGATTGTTCTCTTTGGAGAGACAAATGTGCTTCTTCAACTTAGATGAATAGGCCTATTTGGAACAAATGACCCTTTCTCCACCTGAAAAACTATGATTGTTCTGGAAGTATTTCTTTCAAAACCTAACTCACTTCTCAATCAGCAACAATTTGCTAGATGTCGTGCATCTAACATAGATGGATTTGGTTCGAGAGATATATGTGTTCCTTCAAATTAGCTGAATAGACATATTTTTAGCAAACAGAGCCAAATCTCCACCTTGAAACACCTAAGTTGCAGGAAGTATTCCTTGAAAAACTAACTCAATTGTCACTGGGCAACCAAGCCCTAACATGCCCCTGCTTCTAACACAGATGGTTTTCTTTCAAGAGACATGTGTTCCTTCAACTTAGCTGAATAGGCTTATCTGGATTAAACAGAGGCAATCTTCACCTTGTAACACCTAAGGTGCAGAAGCATTTCGTTCAAAAACTACCTCATTCTCACATTGAAACAATGTTCTATATGTCAATGCTTGTACAACACATGGTTGTCTTTGGAGAGATACATGTGTTTCTTCAACACAACTGAATAGGCCTATTTGGAACAAAATGAGCCTTTCTCCACCTTGAAACACAAAGGTCGCAGGAAGGATTCCTTGAAAAACTAACTCCATTCTCACTGGACAACAATGCGCTAGGTGCTCTTCCTTGTGACATAGATGGTTATCTTTCGAGAGAAACTTGTGCTCCTTCAACTTAGCTGAATAGGCCCATCTGCATCAAACAGAGCCTATCTCCACTTTGAAAACTATGATTTGAGGGAATATTCCCTTGAAAAACTAACTCAATTCTCAGTAATAAACTAGGTGCTTGCTATTCCTGCTTCTGACACAGATGGTTTTATGCCGAGAGATACAGATGTTTCTTCAGTTAGGTGAATAGGCCTATTTGAAACAAAATGAGCATTTCTCCAACTTGAAAGCTGTGATTTTTCTGGCAGTATTTCTTTCAAAAACTAACTGAATTCACACTGGGCAACAATGTCCTAGATGCTCCTGCTTCTAACACAGACAGTTTTGTTTGGAGAGATACATGTGTTCCTTCCAAGAAGCAGAACAGGCCTATCTGGAGGAACAGAGCCTATCTCCGCCTTGATCCACCCAATTTGCAGGAATTGTTCCTTGAAAAGCTATCTAAGTTCCCACTGGACAACAATGCGGTAGATGCTCCTGCTTCTTACACAGATGGGTTT
This sequence comes from Castor canadensis, assembly GCF_047511655.1. NCBI lineage: Eukaryota > Metazoa > Chordata > Mammalia > Rodentia > Castoridae > Castor > Castor canadensis. The sequence continues at coordinate 20,008,096 of NC_133403.1, forward strand.
CATTCGAGAGATACATGTGTTCCTTCAACTTAGCAGAATAGTCCTATCTGGAGCAAAGAGAGGCTATCTTCACCTGGAAATATATGATTTGCAGGAAGTATTACTTGCAAAAAACTAACTCAATTCTCACAGGGAAACAATGTGCTAGATACGCCTGCTTCTAACACAGACAGTTTTCGTTTTAGCAATACATGTGTTTTTTCAATATAGCTGAATAAGCCTACTTGGAGCAAGCAGAGCCTATCTCCACCTTGAAACACCTAAGTCGCAGGAAGTAGTCCCTGAAAAACTAACTCAATTCTCACTGGACAACAGTGTACTAAATGCTCCTGCATCTAATTCAGATGGTTTTTTCAAGAAATACATGTGCTCCTTCAACTTATCTGAAAAGCCTCTCTGGAGAAAACAGAGACTATCTCCTTCTTGAAAACTATTATTGGCAGGAAGGATTCCTTTAATAGGTGACTCAGTTCTCCCAGCGAAACGATGCACTAGGTGCTCCTGCTTTTAAAACAAATGGTTTTCTTTTGGGTGATACCCTGTTTCTTCAACTTAGTTGAATAGGCCTATTTGATGTAAACAGAGCCTATCTGCACCTTCAAACACCTAACATGCAAGAAGTATCCTTTGAAAAACTAACTCAGTTCTCACTGGGCAAAAATGTGCTAGATGCCCAAGTTTCTAACAAAGATGGTTTTCTTTTGAGAGATATATATGTTCCTCCTACTTCTCTGAATAGTCCTATCTGGGGCAAACTGAGCCTACCTGCACCTTGAAACACCTAGGTGGAAGAATGTATTCCTTTCCAAACCTAAATTGATTCTCACAGGGAAACGTGCTAGATGCAACAGCCTCTAACATAGATGATTTTCTTCTGAGAGATACATGTGTTTCTTCAAGTCACATGAGTAGGCCTATTTGGAGAAATCAGAGCCTATCTCCACCTTGAAAACTCCAATTGGAGGAAGTATTCCTTTCAAACACTAACTCAATTCTCACAGGGAAACAATGTGCAAGAGGGTCCTGCTTCTAACATATATGGGTTTCTTTTGAGAGATACATTTCTTTCTTCAAGTCAGCTGAATACACCTATTTAGAGCCAACAGACCTTCTCCACCTTGAAACACCTAGGTTGCAGAAAGTATTCTTTCAAAAACTAACTCAATTCTCACAGGGAAACAATGCAGTAGTTGTTCCTGCTTCTAACATGGATGATTTTCTTTATAGAGGTACATGTGTTTTCTCAACTCAGATGAGTAGGCCCATCTGGGACAAAATGAGCCTTTCTCCACCGTGAAAACTATTATTTGCAGGAAGTATTCGTTTCAAGAGCTAACTCAATTCTTACAGGGAAATATAGTGCTATATGCTGCAGCATCTAACATAGATGGTTTTCTTTTGAGGGATATAATGTTTCTTCAACACAGCACAATGAGTGTATTTGGAGAAAACTGAGCCTATTTACACCAAGAAAACTATGAATTGCTGGTAGTATTCCTTTCAAAAACTAACTGAAATCTCCCATGGAAACAGTGTGCTAGGTATATGCAGCTTCAAACACAGATTTTTCTCTTTTTAGAGATACATATTTTTCTTCAACTCAACTCAATATCTCTACCTGGAATACCTAAGTTACAGGCTGTATTCCTTACAAAAACTAACTCAGTTGTCACAGGGAAACAATATGCTAGATGCTCCTGCTTCTAACACAGATGGGTTCCTTTTGAACGATATATGTGTTTCTTCAACTTGGTTGCATAGACCTTTTTGGACCAAAATGAGCCTTTCTCCACCTTGAAAACTCTGAATTGCTAAATGATTACTTTCTAAAACTAACTCAACTCTCTATGGAAAACAATATGCTACGTGCTGCAACGTCTAACGTAGATGCTTTTCTTTGGAGAGATACAAGTGTTCTACCAAGCTGAATAGGCCTATTTGAAGCAAACAGAGCTTATCTCCACCTTGAAACACCTAAGTTGCAGGAAGCATTCCTTTCAAAAACTAAATAAATTCTCACGGGGCAACAATGAACTAGATGTTCCTGCTTCTAACACAGGTGGTTTTCTTTTGAGAAATACATGTGTTCCTTCAACTTAACCGAATAGGGCTAGGTGGAGTAAACCGAGCCTATCTCCACCTTGTTAAACCTACTTTGCTGGATGTATTCTTTGAAAAACTAACTGAATTCTCAATGGGCAACAATGCGCCAGATGCTCCTGATTCTAACAAAATGCTTTTCTTTCAAGAGAAACATGTGTTCCTTCAACTTAGCTGAATATGCCTATCTGTAGCAAACAGAGGCTATCCTCACTTTGTAACACCTAAGTTGCAGGACATATTCCTTTCAAAAAGCTAACTCGATTCTCACCAGGAAAAAATGTGCTAGATGCGGAACCCTGCAACATAGATAGTTTTTTCTAGAGAGATATATGTGTTTCTTTAACTCAGCTGAATCGGCCATTTTGAAATTAATGAGCCTTTTTTCACCTTGGAAACTATGATTTATAGGAAGTTTTCTTTTCAAAAACTAACTGAAGCTCACAGGAAAACAATGTGCTGGATGCTCATGCATCTAACAAGATGATTTTCTTACAAGAGATATATGTTTTTATTCCACCTAGCTGAAAAGGCCTATTTGGAGCAAACAGAGCCTAACTCCAACTTGAAAGACCTAAGTTGCAGGAAGTCTTCCTTGAAAAACTCTCTCAATTCTCACTTAGCCACAATGCACTAGATGCTCATGCTTCTCACACAGATGGTTTTCTTTCCAGTAATACAAATGTTTCTTCAACTTAGCTGAATAAGTCTACTTTGAGCAAACAGAGCCTATCTCCATCTTGAAACACCTAAGTTGCAGAAAGTATTCTTTTCAAAAGCTAACTCAATTCTCACAGGGAAACAATGCACTAGATGCTCCTGCTTCTAACATAGATGGCTTTCTTTATGGAGATACATGTTTATCTTCAACCTTGCTGAGTATGCCTGTTTGAACTAAGCATAGCTTACCTCCACCTTGAAACACCCAAGTTGCAGGAAGTATTCCTTGGAAAACTAACTCAGTACTCACTGGGCAACAATGAGCTAGATGCTCCTGCTTCTAACACAGATGGTTGTCTTTGGAGATATACATTTGTTTCTTTACCTTAGCTGAATAGACATATTTGGAGCAAACAGAGGCTGTCTTCACCTTGTGACACCTAAGTTGCAGGAATAGTTCCTTTCAAAAGCTAACTAGAATTCTCACTTGGAAACAATGTTCTAGATGCCAAAGCTTTTAACACAGATTGTTCTCTTTGGAGAGACAAATGTGCTTCTTCAACTTAGATGAATAGGCCTATTTGGAACAAATGACCCTTTCTCCACCTGAAAAACTATGATTGTTCTGGAAGTATTTCTTTCAAAACCTAACTCACTTCTCCATCAGCAACAATTTGCTAGATGTCGTGCATCTAACATAGATGGATTTGGTTCGAGAGATATATGTGTTCCTTCAAATTAGCTGAATAGACATATTTTTAGCAAACAGAGCCAAATCTCCACCTTGAAACACCTAAGTTGCAGGAAGTATTCCTTGAAAAACTAACTCAATTGTCACTGGGCAACCAAGCCCTAACATGCCCCTGCTTCTAACACAGATGGTTTTCTTTCAAGAGACATGTGTTCCTTCAACTTAGCTGAATAGGCTTATCTGGATTAAACAGAGGCAATCTTCACCTTGTAACACCTAAGGTGCAGAAGCATTTCGTTCAAAAACTACCTCATTCTCACATTGAAACAATGTTCTATATGTCAATGCTTGTACAACACATGGTTGTCTTTGGAGAGATACATGTGTTTCTTCAACACAACTGAATAGGCCTATTTGGAACAAAATGAGCCTTTCTCCACCTTGAAACACAAAGGTCGCAGGAAGGATTCCTTGAAAAACTAACTCCATTCTCACTGGACAACAATGCGCTAGGTGCTCTTCCTTGTGACATAGATGGTTATCTTTCGAGAGAAACTTGTGCTCCTTCAACTTAGCTGAATAGGCCCATCTGCATCAAACAGAGCCTATCTCCACTTTGAAAACTATGATTTGAGGGAATATTCCCTTGAAAAACTAACTCAATTCTCAGTAATAAACTAGGTGCTTGCTATTCCTGCTTCTGACACAGATGGTTTTATGCCGAGAGATACAGATGTTTCTTCAGTTAGGTGAATAGGCCTATTTGAAACAAAATGAGCATTTCTCCAACTTGAAAGCTGTGATTTTTCTGGCAGTATTTCTTTCAAAAACTAACTGAATTCACACTGGGCAACAATGTCCTAGATGCTCCTGCTTCTAACACAGACAGTTTTGTTTGGAGAGATACATGTGTTCCTTCCAAGAAGCAGAACAGGCCTATCTGGAGGAACAGAGCCTATCTCCGCCTTGATCCACCCAATTTGCATGAATTGTTCCTTGAAAAGCTATCTAAGTTCCCACTGGACAACAATGCGGTAGATGCTCCTGCTTCTTACACAGATGGGTTTCATTCGAGAGATACATGTGTTCCTTCAACTTAGCAGAATAGTCCTATCTGGAGCAAAGAGAGGCTATCTTCACCTGGAAATATATGATTTGCAGGAAGTATTACTTGCAAAAAACTAACTCAATTCTCACAGGGAAACAATGTGCTAGATACGCCTGCTTCTAACACAGACAGTTTTCGTTTTAGCAATACATGTGTTTTTTCAATATAGCTGAATAAGCCTACTTGGAGCAAGCAGAGCCTATCTCCACCTTGAAACACCTAAGTCGCAGGAAGTAGTCCCTGAAAAACTAACTCAATTCTCACTGGACAACAGTGTACTAAATGCTCCTGCATCTAATTCAGATGGTTTTTTCAAGAAATACATGTGCTCCGTCAACTTATCTGAAAAGCCTCTCTGGAGAAAACAGAGACTATCTCCTTCTTGAAAACTATTATTGGCAGGAAGGATTCCTTTAATAGGTGACTCAGTTCTCCCAGCGAAACGATGCACTAGGTGCTCCTGCTTTTAAAACAAATGGTTTTCTTTTGGGTGATACCCTGTTTCTTCAACTTAGTTGAATAGGCCTATTTGATGTAAACAGAGCCTATCTGCACCTTCAAACACCTAACATGCAAGAAGTATCCTTTGAAAAACTAACTCAGTTCTCACTGGGCAAAAATGTGCTAGATGCCCAAGTTTCTAACAAAGATGGTTTTCTTTTGAGAGATATATATGTTCCTCCTACTTCTCTGAATAGTCCTATCTGGGGCAAACTGAGCCTACCTGCACCTTGAAACACCTAGGTGGAAGAATGTATTCCTTTCCAAACCTAAATTGATTCTCACAGGGAAACGTGCTAGATGCAACAGCCTCTAACATAGATGATTTTCTTCTGAGAGATACATGTGTTTCTTCAAGTCACATGAGTAGGCCTATTTGGAGAAATCAGAGCCTATCTCCACCTTGAAAACTCCAATTGGAGGAAGTATTCCTTTCAAACACTAACTCAATTCTCACAGGGAAACAATGTGCAAGATGGTCCTGCTTCTAACATATATGGGTTTCTTTTGAGAGATACATTTCTTTCTTCAAGTCAGCTGAATACACCTATTTAGAGCCAACAGACCTTCTCCACCTTGAAACACCTAGGTTGCAGAAAGTATTCTTTCAAAAACTAACTCAATTCTCACAGGGAAACAATGCAGTAGTTGTTCCTGCTTCTAACATGGATGATTTTCTTTATAGAGGTACATGTGTTTTCTCAACTCAGATGAGTAGGCCCATCTGGGACAAAATGAGCCTTTCTCCACCGTGAAAACTATTATTTGCAGGAAGTATTCGTTTCAAGAGCTAACTCAATTCTTACAGGGAAATATAGTGCTATATGCTGCAGCATCTAACATAGATGGTTTTCTTTTGAGGGATATAATGTTTCTTCAACACAGCACAATGAGTGTATTTGGAGAAAACTGAGCCTATTTACACCAAGAAAACTATGAATTGCTGGTAGTATTCCTTTCAAAAACTAACTGAAATCTCCCATGGAAACAGTGTGCTAGGTATATGCAGCTTCAAACACAGATTTTTCTCTTTTTAGAGATACATATTTTTCTTCAACTCAACTCAATATCTCTACCTGGAATACCTAAGTTACAGGCTGTATTCCTTACAAAAACTAACTCAGTTGTCACAGGGAAACAATATGCTAGATGCTCCTGCTTCTAACACAGATGGGTTCCTTTTGAACGATATATGTGTTTCTTCAACTTGGTTGCATAGACCTTTTTGGACCAAAATGAGCCTTTCTCCACCTTGAAAACTCTGAATTGCTAAATGATTACTTTCTAAAACTAACTCAACTCTCTATGGAAAACAATATGCTACGTGCTGCAACGTCTAACGTAGATGCTTTTCTTTGGAGAGATACAAGTGTTCTACCAAGCTGAATAGGCCTATTTGAAGCAAACAGAGCTTATCTCCACCTTGAAACACCTAAGTTGCAGGAAGCATTCCTTTCAAAAACTAAATAAATTCTCACGGGGCAACAATGAACTAGATGTTCCTGCTTCTAACACAGGTGGTTTTCTTTTGAGAAATACATGTGTTCCTTCAACTTAACCGAATAGGGCTAGGTGGAGTAAACCGAGCCTATCTCCACCTTGTTAAACCTACTTTGCTGGATGTATTCTTTGAAAAACTAACTGAATTCTCAATGGGCAACAATGCGCCAGATGCTCCTGATTCTAACAAAATGCTTTTCTTTCAAGAGAAACATGTGTTCCTTCAACTTAGCTGAATATGCCTATCTGTAGCAAACAGAGGCTATCCTCACTTTGTAACACCTAAGTTGCAGGACATATTCCTTTCAAAAAGCTAACTCGATTCTCACCAGGAAAAAATGTGCTAGATGCGGAACCCTGCAACATAGATAGTTTTTTCTAGAGAGATATATGTGTTTCTTTAACTCAGCTGAATCGGCCATTTTGAAATTAATGAGCCTTTTTTCACCTTGGAAACTATGATTTATAGGAAGTTTTCTTTTCAAAAACTAACTGAAGCTCACAGGAAAACAATGTGCTGGATGCTCATGCATCTAACAAGATGATTTTCTTACAAGAGATATATGTTTTTATTCCACCTAGCTGAAAAGGCCTATTTGGAGCAAACAGAGCCTAACTCCAACTTGAAAGACCTAAGTTGCAGGAAGTCTTCCTTGAAAAACTCTCTCAATTCTCACTTAGCCACAATGCACTAGATGCTCATGCTTCTCACACAGATGGTTTTCTTTCCAGTAATACAAATGTTTCTTCAACTTAGCTGAATAAGTCTACTTTGAGCAAACAGAGCCTATCTCCATCTTGAAACACCTAAGTTGCAGAAAGTATTCTTTTCAAAAGCTAACTCAATTCTCACAGGGAAACAATGCACTAGATGCTCCTGCTTCTAACATAGATGGCTTTCTTTATGGAGATACATGTTTATCTTCAACCTTGCTGAGTATGCCTGTTTGAACTAAGCATAGCTTACCTCCACCTTGAAACACCCAAGTTGCAGGAAGTATTCCTTGGAAAACTAACTCAGTACTCACTGGGCAACAATGAGCTAGATGCTCCTGCTTCTAACACAGATGGTTGTCTTTGGAGATATACATTTGTTTCTTTACCTTAGCTGAATAGACATATTTGGAGCAAACAGAGGCTGTCTTCACCTTGTGACACCTAAGTTGCAGGAATAGTTCCTTTCAAAAGCTAACTAGAATTCTCACTTGGAAACAATGTTCTAGATGCCAAAGCTTTTAACACAGATTGTTCTCTTTGGAGAGACAAATGTGCTTCTTCAACTTAGATGAATAGGCCTATTTGGAACAAATGACCCTTTCTCCACCTGAAAAACTATGATTGTTCTGGAAGTATTTCTTTCAAAACCTAACTCACTTCTCCATCAGCAACAATTTGCTAGATGTCGTGCATCTAACATAGATGGATTTGGTTCGAGAGATATATGTGTTCCTTCAAATTAGCTGAATAGACATATTTTTAGCAAACAGAGCCAAATCTCCACCTTGAAACACCTAAGTTGCAGGAAGTATTCCTTGAAAAACTAACTCAATTGTCACTGGGCAACCAAGCCCTAACATGCCCCTGCTTCTAACACAGATGGTTTTCTTTCAAGAGACATGTGTTCCTTCAACTTAGCTGAATAGGCTTATCTGGATTAAACAGAGGCAATCTTCACCTTGTAACACCTAAGGTGCAGAAGCATTTCGTTCAAAAACTACCTCATTCTCACATTGAAACAATGTTCTATATGTCAATGCTTGTACAACACATGGTTGTCTTTGGAGAGATACATGTGTTTCTTCAACACAACTGAATAGGCCTATTTGGAACAAAATGAGCCTTTCTCCACCTTGAAACACAAAGGTCGCAGGAAGGATTCCTTGAAAAACTAACTCCATTCTCACTGGACAACAATGCGCTAGGTGCTCTTCCTTGTGACATAGATGGTTATCTTTCGAGAGAAACTTGTGCTCCTTCAACTTAGCTGAATAGGCCCATCTGCATCAAACAGAGCCTATCTCCACTTTGAAAACTATGATTTGAGGGAATATTCCCTTGAAAAACTAACTCAATTCTCAGTAATAAACTAGGTGCTTGCTATTCCTGCTTCTGACACAGATGGTTTTATGCCGAGAGATACAGATGTTTCTTCAGTTAGGTGAATAGGCCTATTTGAAACAAAATGAGCATTTCTCCAACTTGAAAGCTGTGATTTTTCTGGCAGTATTTCTTTCAAAAACTAACTGAATTCACACTGGGCAACAATGTCCTAGATGCTCCTGCTTCTAACACAGACAGTTTTGTTTGGAGAGATACATGTGTTCCTTCCAAGAAGCAGAACAGGCCTATCTGGAGGAACAGAGCCTATCTCCGCCTTGATCCACCCAATTTGCAGGAATTGTTCCTTGAAAAGCTATCTAAGTTCCCACTGGACAACAATGCGGTAGATGCTCCTGCTTCTTACACAGATGGGTTTCATTCGAGAGATACATGTGTTCCTTCAACTTAGCAGAATAGTCCTATCTGGAGCAAAGAGAGGCTATCTTCACCTGGAAATATATGATTTGCAGGAAGTATTACTTGCAAAAAACTAACTCAATTCTCACAGGGAAACAATGTGCTAGATACGCCTGCTTCTAACACAGACAGTTTTCGTTTTAGCAATACATGTGTTTTTTCAATATAGCTGAATAAGCCTACTTGGAGCAAGCAGAGCCTATCTCCACCTTGAAACACCTAAGTCGCAGGAAGTAGTCCCTGAAAAACTAACTCAATTCTCACTGGACAACAGTGTACTAAATGCTCCTGCATCTAATTCAGATGGTTTTTTCAAGAAATACATGTGCTCCTTCAACTTATCTGAAAAGCCTCTCTGGAGAAAACAGAGACTATCTCCTTCTTGAAAACTATTATTGGCAGGAAGGATTCCTTTAATAGGTGACTCAGTTCTCCCAGCGAAACGATGCACTAGGTGCTCCTGCTTTTAAAACAAATGGTTTTCTTTTGGGTGATACCCTGTTTCTTCAACTTAGTTGAATAGGCCTATTTGATGTAAACAGAGCCTATCTGCACCTTCAAACACCTAACATGCAAGAAGTATCCTTTGAAAAACTAACTCAGTTCTCACTGGGCAAAAATGTGCTAGATGCCCAAGTTTCTAACAAAGATGGTTTTCTTTTGAGAGATATATATGTTCCTCCTACTTCTCTGAATAGTCCTATCTGGGGCAAACTGAGCCTACCTGCACCTTGAAACACCTAGGTGGAAGAATGTATTCCTTTCCAAACCTAAATTGATTCTCACAGGGAAACGTGCTAGATGCAACAGCCTCTAACATAGATGATTTTCTTCTGAGAGATACATGTGTTTCTTCAAGTCACATGAGTAGGCCTATTTGGAGAAATCAGAGCCTATCTCCACCTTGAAAACTCCAATTGGAGGAAGTATTCCTTTCAAACACTAACTCAATTCTCACAGGGAAACAATGTGCAAGATGGTCCTGCTTCTAACATATATGGGTTTCTTTTGAGAGATACATTTCTTTCTTCAAGTCAGCTGAATACACCTATTTAGAGCCAACAGACCTTCTCCACCTTGAAACACCTAGGTTGCAGAAAGTATTCTTTCAAAAACTAACTCAATTCTCACAGGGAAACAATGCAGTAGTTGTTCCTGCTTCTAACATGGATGATTTTCTTTATAGAGGTACATGTGTTTTCTCAACTCAGATGAGTAGGCCCATCTGGGACAAAATGAGCCTTTCTCCACCGTGAAAACTATTATTTGCAGGAAGTATTCGTTTCAAGAGCTAACTCAATTCTTACAGGGAAATATAGTGCTATATGCTGCAGCATCTAACATAGATGGTTTTCTTTTGAGGGATATAATGTTTCTTCAACACAGCACAATGAGTGTATTTGGAGAAAACTGAGCCTATTTACACCAAGAAAACTATGAATTGCTGGTAGTATTCCTTTCAAAAACTAACTGAAATCTCCCATGGAAACAGTGTGCTAGGTATATGCAGCTTCAAACACAGATTTTTCTCTTTTTAGAGATACATATTTTTCTTCAACTCAACTCAATATCTCTACCTGGAATACCTAAGTTACAGGCTGTATTCCTTACAAAAACTAACTCAGTTGTCACAGGGAAACAATATGCTAGATGCTCCTGCTTCTAACACAGATGGGTTCCTTTTGAACGATATATGTGTTTCTTCAACTTGGTTGCATAGACCTTTTTGGACCAAAATGAGCCTTTCTCCACCTTGAAAACTCTGAATTGCTAAATGATTACTTTCTAAAACTAACTCAACTCTCTATGGAAAACAATATGCTACGTGCTGCAACGTCTAACGTAGATGCTTTTCTTTGGAGAGATACAAGTGTTCTACCAAGCTGAATAGGCCTATTTGAAGCAAACAGAGCTTATCTCCACCTTGAAACACCTAAGTTGCAGGAAGCATTCCTTTCAAAAACTAAATAAATTCTCACGGGGCAACAATGAACTAGATGTTCCTGCTTCTAACACAGGTGGTTTTCTTTTGAGAAATACATGTGTTCCTTCAACTTAACCGAATAGGGCTAGGTGGAGTAAACCGAGCCTATCTCCACCTTGTTAAACCTACTTTGCTGGATGTATTCTTTGAAAAACTAACTGAATTCTCAATGGGCAACAATGCGCCAGATGCTCCTGATTCTAACAAAATGCTTTTCTTTCAAGAGAAACATGTGTTCCTTCAACTTAGCTGAATATGCCTATCTGTAGCAAACAGAGGCTATCCTCACTTTGTAACACCTAAGTTGCAGGACATATTCCTTTCAAAAAGCTAACTCGATTCTCACCAGGAAAAAATGTGCTAGATGCGGAACCCTGCAACATAGATAGTTTTTTCTAGAGAGATATATGTGTTTCTTTAACTCAGCTGAATCGGCCATTTTGAAATTAATGAGCCTTTTTTCACCTTGGAAACTATGATTTATAGGAAGTTTTCTTTTCAAAAACTAACTGAAGCTCACAGGAAAACAATGTGCTGGATGCTCATGCATCTAACAAGATGATTTTCTTACAAGAGATATATGTTTTTATTCCACCTAGCTGAAAAGGCCTATTTGGAGCAAACAGAGCCTAACTCCAACTTGAAAGACCTAAGTTGCAGGAAGTCTTCCTTGAAAAACTCTCTCAATTCTCACTTAGCCACAATGCACTAGATGCTCATGCTTCTCACACAGATGGTTTTCTTTCCAGTAATACAAATGTTTCTTCAACTTAGCTGAATAAGTCTACTTTGAGCAAACAGAGCCTATCTCCATCTTGAAACACCTAAGTTGCAGAAAGTATTCTTTTCAAAAGCTAACTCAATTCTCACAGGGAAACAATGCACTAGATGCTCCTGCTTCTAACATAGATGGCTTTCTTTATGGAGATACATGTTTATCTTCAACCTTGCTGAGTATGCCTGTTTGAACTAAGCATAGCTTACCTCCACCTTGAAACACCCAAGTTGCAGGAAGTATTCCTTGGAAAACTAACTCAGTACTCACTGGGCAACAATGAGCTAGATGCTCCTGCTTCTAACACAGATGGTTGTCTTTGGAGATATACATTTGTTTCTTTACCTTAGCTGAATAGACATATTTGGAGCAAACAGAGGCTGTCTTCACCTTGTGACACCTAAGTTGCAGGAATAGTTCCTTTCAAAAGCTAACTAGAATTCTCACTTGGAAACAATGTTCTAGATGCCAAAGCTTTTAACACAGATTGTTCTCTTTGGAGAGACAAATGTGCTTCTTCAACTTAGATGAATAGGCCTATTTGGAACAAATGACCCTTTCTCCACCTGAAAAACTATGATTGTTCTGGAAGTATTTCTTTCAAAACCTAACTCACTTCTCAATCAGCAACAATTTGCTAGATGTCGTGCATCTAACATAGATGGATTTGGTTCGAGAGATATATGTGTTCCTTCAAATTAGCTGAATAGACATATTTTTAGCAAACAGAGCCAAATCTCCACCTTGAAACACCTAAGTTGCAGGAAGTATTCCTTGAAAAACTAACTCAATTGTCACTGGGCAACCAAGCCCTAACATGCCCCTGCTTCTAACACAGATGGTTTTCTTTCAAGAGACATGTGTTCCTTCAACTTAGCTGAATAGGCTTATCTGGATTAAACAGAGGCAATCTTCACCTTGTAACACCTAAGGTGCAGAAGCATTTCGTTCAAAAACTACCTCATTCTCACATTGAAACAATGTTCTATATGTCAATGCTTGTACAACACATGGTTGTCTTTGGAGAGATACATGTGTTTCTTCAACACAACTGAATAGGCCTATTTGGAACAAAATGAGCCTTTCTCCACCTTGAAACACAAAGGTCGCAGGAAGGATTCCTTGAAAAACTAACTCCATTCTCACTGGACAACAATGCGCTAGGTGCTCTTCCTTGTGACATAGATGGTTATCTTTCGAGAGAAACTTGTGCTCCTTCAACTTAGCTGAATAGGCCCATCTGCATCAAACAGAGCCTATCTCCACTTTGAAAACTATGATTTGAGGGAATATTCCCTTGAAAAACTAACTCAATTCTCAGTAATAAACTAGGTGCTTGCTATTCCTGCTTCTGACACAGATGGTTTTATGCCGAGAGATACAGATGTTTCTTCAGTTAGGTGAATAGGCCTATTTGAAACAAAATGAGCATTTCTCCAACTTGAAAGCTGTGATTTTTCTGGCAGTATTTCTTTCAAAAACTAACTGAATTCACACTGGGCAACAATGTCCTAGATGCTCCTGCTTCTAACACAGACAGTTTTGTTTGGAGAGATACATGTGTTCCTTCCAAGAAGCAGAACAGGCCTATCTGGAGGAACAGAGCCTATCTCCGCCTTGATCCACCCAATTTGCATGAATTGTTCCTTGAAAAGCTATCTAAGTTCCCACTGGACAACAATGCGGTAGATGCTCCTGCTTCTTACACAGATGGGTTTCATTCGAGAGATACATGTGTTCCTTCAACTTAGCAGAATAGTCCTATCTGGAGCAAAGAGAGGCTATCTTCACCTGGAAATATATGATTTGCAGGAAGTATTACTTGCAAAAAACTAACTCAATTCTCACAGGGAAACAATGTGCTAGATACGCCTGCTTCTAACACAGACAGTTTTCGTTTTAGCAATACATGTGTTTTCTCAATATAGCTGAATAAGCCTACTTGGAGCAAGCAGAGCCTATCTCCACCTTGAAACACCTAAGTCGCAGGAAGTAGTCCCTGAAAAACTAACTCAATTCTCACTGGACAACAGTGTACTAAATGCTCCTGCATCTAATTCAGATGGTTTTTTCAAGAAATACATGTGCTCCGTCAACTTATCTGAAAAGCCTCTCTGGAGAAAACAGAGACTATCTCCTTCTTGAAAACTATTATTGGCAGGAAGGATTCCTTTAATAGGTGACTCAGTTCTCCCAGCGAAACGATGCACTAGGTGCTCCTGCTTTTAAAACAAATGGTTTTCTTTTGGGTGATACCCTGTTTCTTCAACTTAGTTGAATAGGCCTATTTGATGTAAACAGAGCCTATCTGCACCTTCAAACACCTAACATGCAAGAAGTATCCTTTGAAAAACTAACTCAGTTCTCACTGGGCAAAAATGTGCTAGATGCCCAAGTTTCTAACAAAGATGGTTTTCTTTTGAGAGATATATATGTTCCTCCTACTTCTCTGAATAGTCCTATCTGGGGCAAACTGAGCCTACCTGCACCTTGAAACACCTAGGTGGAAGAATGTATTCCTTTCCAAACCTAAATTGATTCTCACAGGGAAACGTGCTAGATGCAACAGCCTCTAACATAGATGATTTTCTTCTGAGAGATACATGTGTTTCTTCAAGTCACATGAGTAGGCCTATTTGGAGAAATCAGAGCCTATCTCCACCTTGAAAACTCCAATTGGAGGAAGTATTCCTTTCAAACACTAACTCAATTCTCACAGGGAAACAATGTGCAAGATGGTCCTGCTTCTAACATATATGGGTTTCTTTTGAGAGATACATTTCTTTCTTCAAGTCAGCTGAATACACCTATTTAGAGCCAACAGACCTTCTCCACCTTGAAACACCTAGGTTGCAGAAAGTATTCTTTCAAAAACTAACTCAATTCTCACAGGGAAACAATGCAGTAGTTGTTCCTGCTTCTAACATGGATGATTTTCTTTATAGAGGTACATGTGTTTTCTCAACTCAGATGAGTAGGCCCATCTGGGACAAAATGAGCCTTTCTCCACCGTGAAAACTATTATTTGCAGGAAGTATTCGTTTCAAGAGCTAACTCAATTCTTACAGGGAAATATAGTGCTATATGCTGCAGCATCTAACATAGATGGTTTTCTTTTGAGGGATATAATGTTTCTTCAACACAGCACAATGAGTGTATTTGGAGAAAACTGAGCCTATTTACACCAAGAAAACTATGAATTGCTGGTAGTATTCCTTTCAAAAACTAACTGAAATCTCCCATGGAAACAGTGTGCTAGGTATATGCAGCTTCAAACACAGATTTTTCTCTTTTTAGAGATACATATTTTTCTTCAACTCAACTCAATATCTCTACCTGGAATACCTAAGTTACAGGCTGTATTCCTTACAAAAACTAACTCAGTTGTCACAGGGAAACAATATGCTAGATGCTCCTGCTTCTAACACAGATGGGTTCCTTTTGAACGATATATGTGTTTCTTCAACTTGGTTGCATAGACCTTTTTGGACCAAAATGAGCCTTTCTCCACCTTGAAAACTCTGAATTGCTAAATGATTACTTTCTAAAACTAACTCAACTCTCTATGGAAAACAATATGCTACGTGCTGCAACGTCTAACGTAGATGCTTTTCTTTGGAGAGATACAAGTGTTCTACCAAGCTGAATAGGCCTATTTGAAGCAAACAGAGCTTATCTCCACCTTGAAACACCTAAGTTGCAGGAAGCATTCCTTTCAAAAACTAAATAAATTCTCACGGGGCAACAATGAACTAGATGTTCCTGCTTCTAACACAGGTGGTTTTCTTTTGAGAAATACATGTGTTCCTTCAACTTAACCGAATAGGGCTAGGTGGAGTAAACCGAGCCTATCTCCACCTTGTTAAACCTACTTTGCTGGATGTATTCTTTGAAAAACTAACTGAATTCTCAATGGGCAACAATGCGCCAGATGCTCCTGATTCTAACAAAATGCTTTTCTTTCAAGAGAAACATGTGTTCCTTCAACTTAGCTGAATATGCCTATCTGTAGCAAACAGAGGCTATCCTCACTTTGTAACACCTAAGTTGCAGGACATATTCCTTTCAAAAAGCTAACTCGATTCTCACCAGGAAAAAATGTGCTAGATGCGGAACCCTGCAACATAGATAGTTTTTTCTAGAGAGATATATGTGTTTCTTTAACTCAGCTGAATCGGCCATTTTGAAATTAATGAGCCTTTTTTCACCTTGGAAACTATGATTTATAGGAAGTTTTCTTTTCAAAAACTAACTGAAGCTCACAGGAAAACAATGTGCTGGATGCTCATGCATCTAACAAGATGATTTTCTTACAAGAGATATATGTTTTTATTCCACCTAGCTGAAAAGGCCTATTTGGAGCAAACAGAGCCTAACTCCAACTTGAAAGACCTAAGTTGCAGGAAGTCTTCCTTGAAAAACTCTCTCAATTCTCACTTAGCCACAATGCACTAGATGCTCATGCTTCTCACACAGATGGTTTTCTTTCCAGTAATACAAATGTTTCTTCAACTTAGCTGAATAAGTCTACTTTGAGCAAACAGAGCCTATCTCCATCTTGAAACACCTAAGTTGCAGAAAGTATTCTTTTCAAAAGCTAACTCAATTCTCACAGGGAAACAATGCACTAGATGCTCCTGCTTCTAACATAGATGGCTTTCTTTATGGAGATACATGTTTATCTTCAACCTTGCTGAGTATGCCTGTTTGAACTAAGCATAGCTTACCTCCACCTTGAAACACCCAAGTTGCAGGAAGTATTCCTTGGAAAACTAACTCAGTACTCACTGGGCAACAATGAGCTAGATGCTCCTGCTTCTAACACAGATGGTTGTCTTTGGAGATATACATTTGTTTCTTTACCTTAGCTGAATAGACATATTTGGAGCAAACAGAGGCTGTCTTCACCTTGTGACACCTAAGTTGCAGGAATAGTTCCTTTCAAAAGCTAACTAGAATTCTCACTTGGAAACAATGTTCTAGATGCCAAAGCTTTTAACACAGATTGTTCTCTTTGGAGAGACAAATGTGCTTCTTCAACTTAGATGAATAGGCCTATTTGGAACAAATGACCCTTTCTCCACCTGAAAAACTATGATTGTTCTGGAAGTATTTCTTTCAAAACCTAACTCACTTCTCCATCAGCAACAATTTGCTAGATGTCGTGCATCTAACATAGATGGATTTGGTTCGAGAGATATATGTGTTCCTTCAAATTAGCTGAATAGACATATTTTTAGCAAACAGAGCCAAATCTCCACCTTGAAACACCTAAGTTGCAGGAAGTATTCCTTGAAAAACTAACTCAATTGTCACTGGGCAACCAAGCCCTAACATGCCCCTGCTTCTAACACAGATGGTTTTCTTTCAAGAGACATGTGTTCCTTCAACTTAGCTGAATAGGCTTATCTGGATTAAACAGAGGCAATCTTCACCTTGTAACACCTAAGGTGCAGAAGCATTTCGTTCAAAAACTACCTCATTCTCACATTGAAACAATGTTCTATATGTCAATGCTTGTACAACACATGGTTGTCTTTGGAGAGATACATGTGTTTCTTCAACACAACTGAATAGGCCTATTTGGAACAAAATGAGCCTTTCTCCACCTTGAAACACAAAGGTCGCAGGAAGGATTCCTTGAAAAACTAACTCCATTCTCACTGGACAACAATGCGCTAGGTGCTCTTCCTTGTGACATAGATGGTTATCTTTCGAGAGAAACTTGTGCTCCTTCAACTTAGCTGAATAGGCCCATCTGCATCAAACAGAGCCTATCTCCACTTTGAAAACTATGATTTGAGGGAATATTCCCTTGAAAAACTAACTCAATTCTCAGTAATAAACTAGGTGCTTGCTATTCCTGCTTCTGACACAGATGGTTTTATGCCGAGAGATACAGATGTTTCTTCAGTTAGGTGAATAGGCCTATTTGAAACAAAATGAGCATTTCTCCAACTTGAAAGCTGTGATTTTTCTGGCAGTATTTCTTTCAAAAACTAACTGAATTCACACTGGGCAACAATGTCCTAGATGCTCCTGCTTCTAACACAGACAGTTTTGTTTGGAGAGATACATGTGTTCCTTCCAAGAAGCAGAACAGGCCTATCTGGAGGAACAGAGCCTATCTCCGCCTTGATCCACCCAATTTGCAGGAATTGTTCCTTGAAAAGCTATCTAAGTTCCCACTGGACAACAATGCGGTAGATGCTCCTGCTTCTTACACAGATGGGTTTCATTCGAGAGATACATGTGTTCCTTCAACTTAGCAGAATAGTCCTATCTGGAGCAAAGAGAGGCTATCTTCACCTGGAAATATATGATTTGCAGGAAGTATTACTTGCAAAAAACTAACTCAATTCTCACAGGGAAACAATGTGCTAGATACGCCTGCTTCTAACACAGACAGTTTTCGTTTTAGCAATACATGTGTTTTTTCAATATAGCTGAATAAGCCTACTTGGAGCAAGCAGAGCCTATCTCCACCTTGAAACACCTAAGTCGCAGGAAGTAGTCCCTGAAAAACTAACTCAATTCTCACTGGACAACAGTGTACTAAATGCTCCTGCATCTAATTCAGATGGTTTTTTCAAGAAATACATGTGCTCCTTCAACTTATCTGAAAAGCCTCTCTGGAGAAAACAGAGACTATCTCCTTCTTGAAAACTATTATTGGCAGGAAGGATTCCTTTAATAGGTGACTCAGTTCTCCCAGCGAAACGATGCACTAGGTGCTCCTGCTTTTAAAACAAATGGTTTTCTTTTGGGTGATACCCTGTTTCTTCAACTTAGTTGAATAGGCCTATTTGATGTAAACAGAGCCTATCTGCACCTTCAAACACCTAACATGCAAGAAGTATCCTTTGAAAAACTAACTCAGTTCTCACTGGGCAAAAATGTGCTAGATGCCCAAGTTTCTAACAAAGATGGTTTTCTTTTGAGAGATATATATGTTCCTCCTACTTCTCTGAATAGTCCTATCTGGGGCAAACTGAGCCTACCTGCACCTTGAAACACCTAGGTGGAAGAATGTATTCCTTTCCAAACCTAAATTGATTCTCACAGGGAAACGTGCTAGATGCAACAGCCTCTAACATAGATGATTTTCTTCTGAGAGATACATGTGTTTCTTCAAGTCACATGAGTAGGCCTATTTGGAGAAATCAGAGCCTATCTCCACCTTGAAAACTCCAATTGGAGGAAGTATTCCTTTCAAACACTAACTCAATTCTCACAGGGAAACAATGTGCAAGAGGGTCCTGCTTCTAACATATACGGGTTTCTTTTGAGAGATACATTTCTTTCTTCAAGTCAGCTGAATACACCTATTTAGAGCCAACAGACCTTCTCCACCTTGAAACACCTAGGTTGCAGAAAGTATTCTTTCAAAAACTAACTCAATTCTCACAGGGAAACAATGCAGTAGTTGTTCCTGCTTCTAACATGGATGATTTTCTTTATAGAGGTACATGTGTTTTCTCAACTCAGATGAGTAGGCCCATCTGGGACAAAATGAGCCTTTCTCCACCGTGAAAACTATTATTTGCAGGAAGTATTCGTTTCAAGAGCTAACTCAATTCTTACAGGGAAATATAGTGCTATATGCTGCAGCATCTAACATAGATGGTTTTCTTTTGAGGGATATAATGTTTCTTCAACACAGCACAATGAGTGTATTTGGAGAAAACTGAGCCTATTTACACCAAGAAAACTATGAATTGCTGGTAGTATTCCTTTCAAAAACTAACTGAAATCTCCCATGGAAACAGTGTGCTAGGTATATGCAGCTTCAAACACAGATTTTTCTCTTTTTAGAGATACATATTTTTCTTCAACTCAACTCAATATCTCTACCTGGAATACCTAAGTTACAGGCTGTATTCCTTACAAAAACTAACTCAGTTGTCACAGGGAAACAATATGCTAGATGCTCCTGCTTCTAACACAGATGGGTTCCTTTTGAACGATATATGTGTTTCTTCAACTTGGTTGCATAGACCTTTTTGGACCAAAATGAGCCTTTCTCCACCTTGAAAACTCTGAATTGCTAAATGATTACTTTCTAAAACTAACTCAACTCTCTATGGAAAACAATATGCTACGTGCTGCAACGTCTAACGTAGATGCTTTTCTTTGGAGAGATACAAGTGTTCTACCAAGCTGAATAGGCCTATTTGAAGCAAACAGAGCTTATCTCCACCTTGAAACACCTAAGTTGCAGGAAGCATTCCTTTCAAAAACTAAATAAATTCTCACGGGGCAACAATGAACTAGATGTTCCTGCTTCTAACACAGGTGGTTTTCTTTTGAGAAATACATGTGTTCCTTCAACTTAACCGAATAGGGCTAGGTGGAGTAAACCGAGCCTATCTCCACCTTGTTAAACCTACTTTGCTGGATGTATTCTTTGAAAAACTAACTGAATTCTCAATGGGCAACAATGCGCCAGATGCTCCTGATTCTAACAAAATGCTTTTCTTTCAAGAGAAACATGTGTTCCTTCAACTTAGCTGAATATGCCTATCTGTAGCAAACAGAGGCTATCCTCACTTTGTAACACCTAAGTTGCAGGACATATTCCTTTCAAAAAGCTAACTCGATTCTCACCAGGAAAAAATGTGCTAGATGCGGAACCCTGCAACATAGATAGTTTTTTCTAGAGAGATATATGTGTTTCTTTAACTCAGCTGAATCGGCCATTTTGAAATTAATGAGCCTTTTTTCACCTTGGAAACTATGATTTATAGGAAGTTTTCTTTTCAAAAACTAACTGAAGCTCACAGGAAAACAATGTGCTGGATGCTCATGCATCTAACAAGATGATTTTCTTACAAGAGATATATGTTTTTATTCCACCTAGCTGAAAAGGCCTATTTGGAGCAAACAGAGCCTAACTCCAACTTGAAAGACCTAAGTTGCAGGAAGTCTTCCTTGAAAAACTCTCTCAATTCTCACTTAGCCACAATGCACTAGATGCTCATGCTTCTCACACAGATGGTTTTCTTTCCAGTAATACAAATGTTTCTTCAACTTAGCTGAATAAGTCTACTTTGAGCAAACAGAGCCTATCTCCATCTTGAAACACCTAAGTTGCAGAAAGTATTCTTTTCAAAAGCTAACTCAATTCTCACAGGGAAACAATGCACTAGATGCTCCTGCTTCTAACATAGATGGCTTTCTTTATGGAGATACATGTTTATCTTCAACCTTGCTGAGTATGCCTGTTTGAACTAAGCATAGCTTACCTCCACCTTGAAACACCCAAGTTGCAGGAAGTATTCCTTGGAAAACTAACTCAGTACTCACTGGGCAACAATGAGCTAGATGCTCCTGCTTCTAACACAGATGGTTGTCTTTGGAGATATACATTTGTTTCTTTACCTTAGCTGAATAGACATATTTGGAGCAAACAGAGGCTGTCTTCACCTTGTGACACCTAAGTTGCAGGAATAGTTCCTTTCAAAAACTAACTAGAATTCTCACTTGGAAACAATGTTCTAGATGCCAAAGCTTTTAACACAGATTGTTCTCTTTGGAGAGACAAATGTGCTTCTTCAACTTAGATGAATAGGCCTATTTGGAACAAATGACCCTTTCTCCACCTGAAAAACTATGATTGTTCTGGAAGTATTTCTTTCAAAACCTAACTCACTTCTCAATCAGCAACAATTTGCTAGATGTCGTGCATCTAACATAGATGGATTTGGTTCGAGAGATATATGTGTTCCTTCAAATTAGCTGAATAGACATATTTTTAGCAAACAGAGCCAAATCTCCACCTTGAAACACCTAAGTTGCAGGAAGTATTCCTTGAAAAACTAACTCAATTGTCACTGGGCAACCAAGCCCTAACATGCCCCTGCTTCTAACACAGATGGTTTTCTTTCAAGAGACATGTGTTCCTTCAACTTAGCTGAATAGGCTTATCTGGATTAAACAGAGGCAATCTTCACCTTGTAACACCTAAGGTGCAGAAGCATTTCGTTCAAAAACTACCTCATTCTCACATTGAAACAATGTTCTATATGTCAATGCTTGTACAACACATGGTTGTCTTTGGAGAGATACATGTGTTTCTTCAACACAACTGAATAGGCCTATTTGGAACAAAATGAGCCTTTCTCCACCTTGAAACACAAAGGTCGCAGGAAGGTTTCCTTGAAAAACTAACTCAATTCTCACTGGACAACAATGCGCTAGGTGCTCTTCCTTGTGACATAGATGGTTATCTTTCGAGAGAAACTTGTGCTCCTTCAACTTAGCTGAATAGGCCCATCTGCATCAAACAGAGCCTATCTCCACTTTGAAAACTATGATTTGAGGGAATATTCCCTTGAAAAACTAACTCAATTCTCAGTAATAAACTAGGTGCTTGCTATTCCTGCTTCTGACACAGATGGTTTTATGCCGAGAGATACAGATGTTTCTTCAGTTAGGTGAATAGGCCTATTTGAAACAAAATGAGCATTTCTCCAACTTGAAAGCTGTGATTTTTCTGGCAGTATTTCTTTCAAAAACTAACTGAATTCACACTGGGCAACAATGTCCTAGATGCTCCTGCTTCTAACACAGACAGTTTTGTTTGGAGAGATACATGTGTTCCTTCCAAGAAGCAGAACAGGCCTATCTGGAGGAACAGAGCCTATCTCCGCCTTGATCCACCCAATTTGCAGGAATTGTTCCTTGAAAAGCTATCTAAGTTCCCACTGGACAACAATGCGGTAGATGCTCCTGCTTCTTACACAGATGGGTTTCATTCGAGAGATACATGTGTTCCTTCAGCTTAGCAGAATAGTCCTATCTGGAGCAAAGAGAGGCTATCTTCACCTGGAAATATATGATTTGCAGGAAGTATTACTTGCAAAAAACTAACTCAATTCTCACAGGGAAACAATGTGCTAGATACGCCTGCTTCTAACACAGACAGTTTTCGTTTTAGCAATACATGTGTTTTCTCAATATAGCTGAATAAGCCTACTTGGAGCAAGCAGAGCCTATCTCCACCTTGAAACACCTAAGTCGCAGGAAGTAGTCCCTGAAAAACTAACTCAATTCTCACTGGACAACAGTGTACTAAATGCTCCTGCATCTAATTCAGATGGTTTTTTCAAGAAATACATGTGCTCCTTCAACTTATCTGAAAAGCCTCTCTGGAGAAAACAGAGACTATCTCCTTCTTGAAAACTATTATTGGCAGGAAGTATTCCTTTAATAGGTGACTCAGTTCTCCCAGCGAAACGATGCACTAGGTGCTCCTGCTTTTAAAACAAATGGTTTTCTTTTGGGTGATACCCTGTTTCTTCAACTTAGTTGAATAGGCCTATTTGATGTAAACAGAGCCTATCTGCACCTTCAAACACCTAACATGCAAGAAGTATCCTTTGAAAAACTAACTCAGTTCTCACTGGGCAAAAATGTGCTAGATGCCCAAGTTTCTAACAAAGATGGTTTCTTTTGAGAGATATATATGTTCCTCCTACTTCTCTGAATAGTCCTATCTGGGGCAAACTGAGCCTACCTGCACCTTGAAACACCTAGGTGGAAGAATGTATTCCTTTCCAAACCTAAATTGATTCTCACAGGGAAACGTGCTAGATGCAACAGCCTCTAACATAGATGATTTTCTTCTGAGAGATACATGTGTTTCTTCAAGTCACATGAGTAGGCCTATTTGGAGAAATCAGAGCCTATCTCCACCTTGAAAACTCCAATTGGAGGAAGTATTCCTTTCAAACACTAACTCAATTCTCACAGGGAAACAATGTGCAAGAGGGTCCTGCTTCTAACATATATGGGTTTCTTTTGAGAGATACATTTCTTTCTTCAAGTCAGCTGAATACACCTATTTAGAGCCAACAGACCTTCTCCACCTTGAAACACCTAGGTTGCAGAAAGTATTCTTTCAAAAACTAACTCAATTCTCACAGGGAAACAATGCAGTAGTTGTTCCTGCTTCTAACATGGATGATTTTCTTTATAGAGGTACATGTGTTTTCTCAACTCAGATGAGTAGGCCCATCTGGGACAAAATGAGCCTTTCTCCACCGTGAAAACTATTATTTGCAGGAAGTATTCGTTTCAAGAGCTAACTCAATTCTTACAGGGAAATATAGTGCTATATGCTGCAGCATCTAACATAGATGGTTTTCTTTTGAGGGATATAATGTTTCTTCAACACAGCACAATGAGTGTATTTGGAGAAAACTGAGCCTATTTACACCAAGAAAACTATGAATTGCTGGTAGTATTCCTTTCAAAAACTAACTGAAATCTCCCATGGAAACAGTGTGCTAGGTATATGCAGCTTCAAACACAGATTTTTCTCTTTTTAGAGATACATATTTTTCTTCAACTCAACTCAATATCTCTACCTGGAATACCTAAGTTACAGGCTGTATTCCTTACAAAAACTAACTCAGTTGTCACAGGGAAACAATATGCTAGATGCTCCTGCTTCTAACACAGATGGGTTCCTTTTGAACGATATATGTGTTTCTTCAACTTGGTTGCATAGACCTTTTTGGACCAAAATGAGCCTTTCTCCACCTTGAAAACTCTGAATTGCTAAATGATTACTTTCTAAAACTAACTCAACTCTCTATGGAAAACAATATGCTACGTGCTGCAACGTCTAACGTAGATGCTTTTCTTTGGAGAGATACAAGTGTTCTACCAAGCTGAATAGGCCTATTTGAAGCAAACAGAGCTTATCTCCACCTTGAAACACCTAAGTTGCAGGAAGCATTCCTTTCAAAAACTAAATAAATTCTCACGGGGCAACAATGAACTAGATGTTCCTGCTTCTAACACAGGTGGTTTTCTTTTGAGAAATACATGTGTTACTTCAACTTAACCGAACAGGGCTATGTGGAGTAAACCGAGCCTATCTCCACCTTGTTAAACCTACTTTGCTGGATGTATTCTTTGAAAAACTAACTGAATTCTCAATGGGCAACAATGCGCCAGATGCTCCTGATTCTAACAAAATGCTTTTCTTTCAAGAGAAACATGTGTTCCTTCAACTTAGCTGAATATGCCTATCTGTAGCAAACAGAGGCTATCCTCACTTTGTAACACCTAAGTTGCAGGACATATTCCTTTCAAAAAGCTAACTCGATTCTCACCAGGAAAAAATGTGCTAGATGCGGAACCCTGCAACATAGATAGTTTTTTCTAGAGAGATATATGTGTTTCTTTAACTCAGCTGAATCGGCCATTTTGAAATTAATGAGCCTTTTTTCACCTTGGAAACTATGATTTATAGGAAGTTTTCTTTTCAAAAACTAACTGAAGCTCACAGGAAAACAATGTGCTGGATGCTCATGCATCTAACAAGATGATTTTCTTACAAGAGATATATGTTTTTATTCCACCTAGCTGAAAAGGCCTATTTGGAGCAAACAGAGCCTAACTCCAACTTGAAAGACCTAAGTTGCAGGAAGTCTTCCTTGAAAAACTCTCTCAATTCTCACTTAGCCACAATGCACTAGATGCTCATGCTTCTCACACAGATGGTTTTCTTTCCAGTAATACAAATGTTTCTTCAACTTAGCTGAATAAGTCTACTTTGAGCAAACAGAGCCTATCTCCATCTTGAAACACCTAAGTTGCAGAAAGTATTCTTTTCAAAAGCTAACTCAATTCTCACAGGGAAACAATGCACTAGATGCTCCTGCTTCTAACATAGATGGCTTTCTTTATGGAGATACATGTTTATCTTCAACCTTGCTGAGTATGCCTGTTTGAACTAAGCATAGCTTACCTCCACCTTGAAACACCCAAGTTGCAGGAAGTATTCCTTGGAAAACTAACTCAGTACTCACTGGGCAACAATGAGCTAGATGCTCCTGCTTCTAACACAGATGGTTGTCTTTGGAGATATACATTTGTTTCTTTACCTTAGCTGAATAGACATATTTGGAGCAAACAGAGGCTGTCTTCACCTTGTGACACCTAAGTTGCAGGAATAGTTCCTTTCAAAAGCTAACTAGAATTCTCACTTGGAAACAATGTTCTAGATGCCAAAGCTTTTAACACAGATTGTTCTCTTTGGAGAGACAAATGTGCTTCTTCAACTTAGATGAATAGGCCTATTTGGAACAAATGACCCTTTCTCCACCTGAAAAACTATGATTGTTCTGGAAGTATTTCTTTCAAAACCTAACTCACTTCTCCATCAGCAACAATTTGCTAGATGTCGTGCATCTAACATAGATGGATTTGGTTCGAGAGATATATGTGTTCCTTCAAATTAGCTGAATAGACATATTTTTAGCAAACAGAGCCAAATCTCCACCTTGAAACACCTAAGTTGCAGGAAGTATTCCTTGAAAAACTAACTCAATTGTCACTGGGCAACCAAGCCCTAACATGCCCCTGCTTCTAACACAGATGGTTTTCTTTCAAGAGACATGTGTTCCTTCAACTTAGCTGAATAGGCTTATCTGGATTAAACAGAGGCAATCTTCACCTTGTAACACCTAAGGTGCAGAAGCATTTCGTTCAAAAACTACCTCATTCTCACATTGAAACAATGTTCTATATGTCAATGCTTGTACAACACATGGTTGTCTTTGGAGAGATACATGTGTTTCTTCAACACAACTGAATAGGCCTATTTGGAACAAAATGAGCCTTTCTCCACCTTGAAACACAAAGGTCGCAGGAAGGATTCCTTGAAAAACTAACTCCATTCTCACTGGACAACAATGCGCTAGGTGCTCTTCCTTGTGACATAGATGGTTATCTTTCGAGAGAAACTTGTGCTCCTTCAACTTAGCTGAATAGGCCCATCTGCATCAAACAGAGCCTATCTCCACTTTGAAAACTATGATTTGAGGGAATATTCCCTTGAAAAACTAACTCAATTCTCAGTAATAAACTAGGTGCTTGCTATTCCTGCTTCTGACACAGATGGTTTTATGCCGAGAGATACAGATGTTTCTTCAGTTAGGTGAATAGGCCTATTTGAAACAAAATGAGCATTTCTCCAACTTGAAAGCTGTGATTTTTCTGGCAGTATTTCTTTCAAAAACTAACTGAATTCACACTGGGCAACAATGTCCTAGATGCTCCTGCTTCTAACACAGACAGTTTTGTTTGGAGAGATACATGTGTTCCTTCCAAGAAGCAGAACAGGCCTATCTGGAGGAACAGAGCCTATCTCCGCCTTGATCCACCCAATTTGCAGGAATTATTCCTTGAAAAGCTATCTAAGTTCCCACTGGACAACAATGCGGTAGATGCTCCTGCTTCTTACACAGATGGGTTTCATTCGAGAGATACATGTGTTCCTTCAACGTAGCAGAATAGTCCTATCTGGAGCAAAGAGAGGCTATCTTCACCTGGAAATATATGATTTGCAGGAAGTATTACTTGCAAAAAACTAACTCAATTCTCACAGGGAAACAATGTCCTAGATACGCCTGCTTCTAACACAGACAGTTTTCGTTTTAGCAATACATGTGTTTTCTCAATATAGCTGAATAAGCCTACTTGAAGCAAGCAGAGCCTATCTCCACCTTGAAACACCTAAGTCGCAGGAAGTAGTCCCTGAAAAACTAACTCAATTCTCACTGGACAACAGTGTACTAAATGCTCCTGCATCTAATTCAGATGGTTTTTTCAAGAAATACATGTGCTCCTTCAACTTATCTGAAAAGCCTCTCTGGAGAAAACAGAGACTATCTCCTTCTTGAAAACTATTATTGGCAGGAAGGATTCCTTTAATAGGTGCCTCAGTTCTCCCAGCGAAACGATGCACTAGGTGCTCCTGCTTTTAAAACAAATGGTTTTCTTTTGGGTGATACCCTGTTTCTTCAACTTAGTTGAATAGGCCTATTTGATGTAAACAGAGCCTATCTGCACCTTCAAACACCTAACATGCAAGAAGTATCCTTTGAAAAACTAACTCAGTTCTCACTGGGCAAAAATGTGCTAGATGCCCAAGTTTCTAACAAAGATGGTTTTCTTTTGAGAGATATATATGTTCCTCCTACTTCTCTGAATAGTCCTATCTGGGGCAAACTGAGCCTACCTGCACCTTGAAACACCTAGGTGGAAGAATGTATTCCTTTCCAAACCTAAATTGATTCTCACAGGGAAACGTGCTAGATGCAACAGCCTCTAACATAGATGATTTTCTTCTGAGAGATACATGTGTTTCTTCAAGTCACATGAGTAGGCCTATTTGGAGAAATCAGAGCCTATCTCCACCTTGAAAACTCCAATTGGAGGAAGTATTCCTTTCAAACACTAACTCAATTCTCACAGGGAAACAATGTGCAAGAGGGTCCTGCTTCTAACATATATGGGTTTCTTTTGAGAGATACATTTCTTTCTTCAAGTCAGCTGAATACACCTATTTAGAGCCAACAGACCTTCTCCACCTTGAAACACCTAGGTTGCAGAAAGTATTCTTTCAAAAACTAACTCAATTCTCACAGGGAAACAATGCAGTAGTTGTTCCTGCTTCTAACATGGATGATTTTCTTTATAGAGGTACATGTGTTTTCTCAACTCAGATGAGTAGGCCCATCTGGGACAAAATGAGCCTTTCTCCACCGTGAAAACTATTATTTGCAGGAAGTATTCGTTTCAAGAGCTAACTCAATTCTTACAGGGAAATATAGTGCTATATGCTGCAGCATCTAACATAGATGGTTTTCTTTTGAGGGATATAATGTTTCTTCAACACAGCACAATGAGTGTATTTGGAGAAAACTGAGCCTATTTACACCAAGAAAACTATGAATTGCTGGTAGTATTCCTTTCAAAAACTAACTGAAATCTCCCATGGAAACAGTGTGCTAGGTATATGCAGCTTCAAACACAGATTTTTCTCTTTTTAGAGATACATATTTTTCTTCAACTCAACTCAATATCTCTACCTGGAATACCTAAGTTACAGGCTGTATTCCTTACAAAAACTAACTCAGTTGTCACAGGGAAACAATATGCTAGATGCTCCTGCTTCTAACACAGATGGGTTCCTTTTGAACGATATATGTGTTTCTTCAACTTGGTTGCATAGACCTTTTTGGACCAAAATGAGCCTTTCTCCACCTTGAAAACTCTGAATTGCTAAATGATTACTTTCTAAAACTAACTCAACTCTCTATGGAAAACAATATGCTACGTGCTGCAACGTCTAACGTAGATGCTTTTCTTTGGAGAGATACAAGTGTTCTACCAAGCTGAATAGGCCTATTTGAAGCAAACAGAGCTTATCTCCACCTTGAAACACCTAAGTTGCAGGAAGCATTCCTTTCAAAAACTAAATAAATTCTCACGGGGCAACAATGAACTAGATGTTCCTGCTTCTAACACAGGTGGTTTTCTTTTGAGAAATACATGTGTTACTTCAACTTAACCGAACAGGGCTATGTGGAGTAAACCGAGCCTATCTCCACCTTGTTAAACCTACTTTGCTGGATGTATTCTTTGAAAAACTAACTGAATTCTCAATGGGCAACAATGCGCCAGATGCTCCTGATTCTAACAAAATGCTTTTCTTTCAAGAGAAACATGTGTTCCTTCAACTTAGCTGAATATGCCTATCTGTAGCAAACAGAGGCTATCCTCACTTTGTAACACCTAAGTTGCAGGACATATTCCTTTCAAAAAGCTAACTCGATTCTCACCAGGAAAAAATGTGCTAGATGCGGAACCCTGCAACATAGATAGTTTTTTCTAGAGAGATATATGTGTTTCTTTAACTCAGCTGAATCGGCCATTTTGAAATTAATGAGCCTTTTTTCACCTTGGAAACTATGATTTATAGGAAGTTTTCTTTTCAAAAACTAACTGAAGCTCACAGGAAAACAATGTGCTGGATGCTCATGCATCTAACAAGATGATTTTCTTACAAGAGATATATGTTTTTATTCCACCTAGCTGAAAAGGCCTATTTGGAGCAAACAGAGCCTAACTCCAACTTGAAAGACCTAAGTTGCAGGAAGTCTTCCTTGAAAAACTCTCTCAATTCTCACTTAGCCACAATGCACTAGATGCTCATGCTTCTCACACAGATGGTTTTCTTTCCAGTAATACAAATGTTTCTTCAACTTAGCTGAATAAGTCTACTTTGAGCAAACAGAGCCTATCTCCATCTTGAAACACCTAAGTTGCAGAAAGTATTCTTTTCAAAAGCTAACTCAATTCTCACAGGGAAACAATGCACTAGATGCTCCTGCTTCTAACATAGATGGCTTTCTTTATGGAGATACATGTTTATCTTCAACCTTGCTGAGTATGCCTGTTTGAACTAAGCATAGCTTACCTCCACCTTGAAACACCCAAGTTGCAGGAAGTATTCCTTGGAAAACTAACTCAGTACTCACTGGGCAACAATGAGCTAGATGCTCCTGCTTCTAACACAGATGGTTGTCTTTGGAGATATACATTTGTTTCTTTACCTTAGCTGAATAGACATATTTGGAGCAAACAGAGGCTGTCTTCACCTTGTGACACCTAAGTTGCAGGAATAGTTCCTTTCAAAAGCTAACTAGAATTCTCACTTGGAAACAATGTTCTAGATGCCAAAGCTTTTAACACAGATTGTTCTCTTTGGAGAGACAAATGTGCTTCTTCAACTTAGATGAATAGGCCTATTTGGAACAAATGACCCTTTCTCCACCTGAAAAACTATGATTGTTCTGGAAGTATTTCTTTCAAAACCTAACTCACTTCTCAATCAGCAACAATTTGCTAGATGTCGTGCATCTAACATAGATGGATTTGGTTCGAGAGATATATGTGTTCCTTCAAATTAGCTGAATAGACATATTTTTAGCAAACAGAGCCAAATCTCCACCTTGAAACACCTAAGTTGCAGGAAGTATTCCTTGAAAAACTAACTCAATTGTCACTGGGCAACCAAGCCCTAACATGCCCCTGCTTCTAACACAGATGGTTTTCTTTCAAGAGACATGTGTTCCTTCAACTTAGCTGAATAGGCTTATCTGGATTAAACAGAGGCAATCTTCACCTTGTAACACCTAAGGTGCAGAAGCATTTCGTTCAAAAACTACCTCATTCTCACATTGAAACAATGTTCTATATGTCAATGCTTGTACAACACATGGTTGTCTTTGGAGAGATACATGTGTTTCTTCAACACAACTGAATAGGCCTATTTGGAACAAAATGAGCCTTTCTCCACCTTGAAACACAAAGGTCGCAGGAAGGATTCCTTGAAAAACTAACTCCATTCTCACTGGACAACAATGCGCTAGGTGCTCTTCCTTGTGACATAGATGGTTATCTTTCGAGAGAAACTTGTGCTCCTTCAACTTAGCTGAATAGGCCCATCTGCATCAAACAGAGCCTATCTCCACTTTGAAAACTATGATTTGAGGGAATATTCCCTTGAAAAACTAACTCAATTCTCAGTAATAAACTAGGTGCTTGCTATTCCTGCTTCTGACACAGATGGTTTTATGCCGAGAGATACAGATGTTTCTTCAGTTAGGTGAATAGGCCTATTTGAAACAAAATGAGCATTTCTCCAACTTGAAAGCTGTGATTTTTCTGGCAGTATTTCTTTCAAAAACTAACTGAATTCACACTGGGCAACAATGTCCTAGATGCTCCTGCTTCTAACACAGACAGTTTTGTTTGGAGAGATACATGTGTTCCTTCCAAGAAGCAGAACAGGCCTATCTGGAGGAACAGAGCCTATCTCCGCCTTGATCCACCCAATTTGCAGGAATTGTTCCTTGAAAAGCTATCTAAGTTCCCACTGGACAACAATGCGGTAGATGCTCCTGCTTCTTACACAGATGGGTTTCATTCGAGAGATACATGTGTTCCTTCAACTTAGCAGAATAGTCCTATCTGGAGCAAAGAGAGGCTATCTTCACCTGGAAATATATGATTTGCAGGAAGTATTACTTGCAAAAAACTAACTCAATTCTCACAGGGAAACAATGTGCTAGATACGCCTGCTTCTAACACAGACAGTTTTCCTTTTAGCAATACATGTGTTTTTTCAATATAGCTGAATAAGCCTACTTGGAGCAAGCAGAGCCTATCTCCACCTTGAAACACCTAAGTCGCAGGAAGTAGTCCCTGAAAAACTAACTCAATTCTCACTGGACAACAGTGTACTAAATGCTCCTGCATCTAATTCAGATGGTTTTTTCAAGAAATACATGTGCTCCTTCAACTTATCTGAAAAGCCTCTCTGGAGAAAACAGAGACTATCTCCTTCTTGAAAACTATTATTGGCAGGAAGGATTCCTTTAATAGGTGACTCAGTTCTCCCAGCGAAACGATGCACTAGGTGCTCCTGCTTTTAAAACAAATGGTTTTCTTTTGGGTGATACCCTGTTTCTTCAACTTAGTTGAATAGGCCTATTTGATGTAAACAGAGCCTATCTGCACCTTCAAACACCTAACATGCAAGAAGTATCCTTTGAAAAACTAACTCAGTTCTCACTGGGCAAAAATGTGCTAGATGCCCAAGTTTCTAACAAAGATGGTTTTCTTTTGAGAGATATATATGTTCCTCCTACTTCTCTGAATAGTCCTATCTGGGGCAAACTGAGCCTACCTGCACCTTGAAACACCTAGGTGGAAGAATGTATTCCTTTCCAAACCTAAATTGATTCTCACAGGGAAACGTGCTAGATGCAACAGCCTCTAACATAGATGATTTTCTTCTGAGAGATACATGTGTTTCTTCACGTCACATGAGTAGGCCTATTTGGAGAAATCAGAGCCTATCTCCACCTTGAAAACTCCAATTGGAGGAAGTATTCCTTTCAAACACTAACTCAATTCTCACAGGGAAACAATGTGCAAGATGGTCCTGCTTCTAACATATATGGGTTTCTTTTGAGAGATACATTTCTTTCTTCAAGTCAGCTGAATACACCTATTTAGAGCCAACAGACCTTCTCCACCTTGAAACACCTAGGTTGCAGAAAGTATTCTTTCAAAAACTAACTCAATTCTCACAGGGAAACAATGCAGTAGTTGTTCCTGCTTCTAACATGGATGATTTTCTTTATAGAGGTACATGTGTTTTCTCAACTCAGATGAGTAGGCCCATCTGGGACAAAATGAGCCTTTCTCCACCGTGAAAACTATTATTTGCAGGAAGTATTCGTTTCAAGAGCTAACTCAATTCTTACAGGGAAATATAGTGCTATATGCTGCAGCATCTAACATAGATGGTTTTCTTTTGAGGGATATAATGTTTCTTCAACACAGCACAATGAGTGTATTTGGAGAAAACTGAGCCTATTTACACCAAGAAAACTATGAATTGCTGGTAGTATTCCTTTCAAAAACTAACTGAAATCTCCCATGGAAACAGTGTGCTAGGTATATGCAGCTTCAAACACAGATTTTTCTCTTTTTAGAGATACATATTTTTCTTCAACTCAACTCAATATCTCTACCTGGAATACCTAAGTTACAGGCTGTATTCCTTACAAAAACTAACTCAGTTGTCACAGGGAAACAATATGCTAGATGCTCCTGCTTCTAACACAGATGGGTTCCTTTTGAACGATATATGTGTTTCTTCAACTTGGTTGCATAGACCTTTTTGGACCAAAATGAGCCTTTCTCCACCTTGAAAACTCTGAATTGCTAAATGATTACTTTCTAAAACTAACTCAACTCTCTATGGAAAACAATATGCTACGTGCTGCAACGTCTAACGTAGATGCTTTTCTTTGGAGAGATACAAGTGTTCTACCAAGCTGAATAGGCCTATTTGAAGCAAACAGAGCTTATCTCCACCTTGAAACACCTAAGTTGCAGGAAGCATTCCTTTCAAAAACTAAATAAATTCTCACTGGGCAACAATGAACTAGATGTTCCTGCTTCTAACACAGGTGGTTTTCTTTTGAGAAATACATGTGTTCCTTCAACTTAACCGAATAGGGCTATGTGGAGTAAACCGAGCCTATCTCCACCTTGTTAAACCTACTTTGCTGGATGTATTCTTTGAAAAACTAACTGAATTCTCAATGGGCAACAATGCGCCAGATGCTCCTGATTCTAACAAAATGCTTTTCTTTCAAGAGAAACATGTGTTCCTTCAACTTAGCTGAATATGCCTATCTGTAGCAAACAGAGGCTATCCTCACTTTGTAACACCTAAGTTGCAGGACATATTCCTTTCAAAAAGCTAACTCGATTCTCACCAGGAAAAAATGTGCTAGATGCGGAACCCTGCAACATAGATAGTTTTTTCTAGAGAGATATATGTGTTTCTTTAACTCAGCTGAATCGGCCATTTTGAAATTAATGAGCCTTTTTTCACCTTGGAAACTATGATTTATAGGAAGTTTTCTTTTCAAAAACTAACTGAAGCTCACAGGAAAACAATGTGCTGGATGCTCATGCATCTAACAAGATGATTTTCTTACAAGAGATATATGTTTTTATTCCACCTAGCTGAAAAGGCCTATTTGGAGCAAACAGAGCCTAACTCCAACTTGAAAGACCTAAGTTGCAGGAAGTCTTCCTTGAAAAACTCTCTCAATTCTCACTTAGCCACAATGCACTAGATGCTCATGCTTCTCACACAGATGGTTTTCTTTCCAGTAATACAAATGTTTCTTCAACTTAGCTGAATAAGTCTACTTTGAGCAAACAGAGCCTATCTCCATCTTGAAACACCTAAGTTGCAGAAAGTATTCTTTTCAAAAGCTAACTCAATTCTCACAGGGAAACAATGCACTAGATGCTCCTGCTTCTAACATAGATGGCTTTCTTTATGGAGATACATGTTTATCTTCAACCTTGCTGAGTATGCCTGTTTGAACTAAGCATAGCTTACCTCCACCTTGAAACACCCAAGTTGCAGGAAGTATTCCTTGGAAAACTAACTCAATACTCACTGGGCAACAATGAGCTAGATGCTCCTGCTTCTAACACAGATGGTTGTCTTTGGAGATATACATTTGTTTCTTTACCTTAGCTGAATAGACATATTTGGAGCAAACAGAGGCTGTCTTCACCTTGTGACACCTAAGTTGCAGGAATAGTTCCTTTCAAAAGCTAACTAGAATTCTCACTTGGAAACAATGTTCTAGATGCCAAAGCTTTTAACACAGATTGTTCTCTTTGGAGAGACAAATGTGCTTCTTCAACTTAGATGAATAGGCCTATTTGGAACAAATGACCCTTTCTCCACCTGAAAAACTATGATTGTTCTGGAAGTATTTCTTTCAAAACCTAACTCACTTCTCAATCAGCAACAATTTGCTAGATGTCGTGCATCTAACATAGATGGATTTGGTTCGAGAGATATATGTGTTCCTTCAAATTAGCTGAATAGACATATTTTTAGCAAACAGAGCCAAATCTCCACCTTGAAACACCTAAGTTGCAGGAAGTATTCCTTGAAAAACTAACTCAATTGTCACTGGGCAACCAAGCCCTAACATGCCCCTGCTTCTAACACAGATGGTTTTCTTTCAAGAGACATGTGTTCCTTCAACTTAGCTGAATAGGCTTATCTGGATTAAACAGAGGCAATCTTCACCTTGTAACACCTAAGGTGCAGAAGCATTTCGTTCAAAAACTACCTCATTCTCACATTGAAACAATGTTCTATATGTCAATGCTTGTACAACACATGGTTGTCTTTGGAGAGATACATGTGTTTCTTCAACACAACTGAATAGGCCTATTTGGAACAAAATGAGGCTTCCTCCACCTTGAAACACAAAGGTCGCAGGAAGGATTCCTGGAGAAACTAACTCAATTCTCACTGGACAACAATGCGCTAGGTGCTCTTCCTTGTGACATAGATGGTTATCTTTCGAGAGATACTTGTGCTCCTTCAACTTAGCTGAATAGGCCCATCTGCATCAAACAGAGCCTATCTCCACTTTGAAAACTATGATTTGAGGGAATATTCCCTTGAAAAACTAACTCAATTCTCAGTAATAAACTAGGTGCTTGCTATTCCTGCTTCTGACACAGATGGTTTTATGCCGAGAGATACAGATGTTTCTTCAGTTAGGTGAATAGGCCTATTTGAAACAAAATGAGCATTTCTCCAACTTGAAAGCTGTGATTTTTCTGGCAGTATTTCTTTCAAAAACTAACTGAATTCACACTGGGCAACAATGTCCTAGATGCTCCTGCTTCTAACACAGACAGTTTTGTTTGGAGAGATACATGTGTTCCTTCCAAGAAGCAGAACAGGCCTATCTGGAGGAACAGAGCCTATCTCCGCCTTGATCCACCCAATTTGCAGGAATTATTCCTTGAAAAGCTATCTAAGTTCCCACTGGACAACAATGCGGTAGATGCTCCTGCTTCTTACACAGATGGGTTTCTTTCGAGAGATACATGTGTTCCTTCAACTTAGCAGAATAGTCCTATCTGGAGCAAAGAGAGGCTATCTTCACCTGGAAATATATGATTTGCAGGAAGTATTACTTGCAAAAAACTAACTCAATTCTCACAGGGAAACAATGTGCTAGATACGCCTGCTTCTAACACAGACAGTTTTCGTTTTAGCAATACATGTGTTTTTTCAATATAGCTGAATAAGCCTACTTGGAGCAAGCAGAGCCTATCTCCACCTTGAAACACCTAAGTCGCAGGAAGTAGTCCCTGAAAAACTAACTCAATTCTCACTGGACAACAGTGTACTAAATGCTCCTGCATCTAATTCAGATGGTTTTTTCAAGAAATACATGTGCTCCTTCAACTTATCTGAAAAGCCTCTCTGGAGAAAACAGAGACTATCTCCTTCTTGAAAACTATTATTGGCAGGAAGGATTCCTTTAATAGGTGACTCAGTTCTCCCAGCGAAACGATGCACTAGGTGCTCCTGCTTTTAAAACAAATGGTTTTCTTTTGGGTGATACCCTGTTTCTTCAACTTAGTTGAATAGGCCTATTTGATGTAAACAGAGCCTATCTGCACCTTCAAACACCTAACATGCAAGAAGTATCCTTTGAAAAACTAACTCAGTTCTCACTGGGCAAAAATGTGCTAGATGCCCAAGTTTCTAACAAAGATGGTTTTCTTTTGAGAGATATATATGTTCCTCCTACTTCTCTGAATAGTCCTATCTGGGGCAAACTGAGCCTACCTGCACCTTGAAACACCTAGGTGGAAGAATGTATTCCTTTCCAAACCTAAATTGATTCTCACAGGGAAACGTGCTAGATGCAACAGCCTCTAACATAGATGATTTTCTTCTGAGAGATACATGTGTTTCTTCAAGTCACATGAGTAGGCCTATTTGGAGAAATCAGAGCCTATCTCCACCTTGAAAACTCCAATTGGAGGAAGTATTCCTTTCAAACACTAACTCAATTCTCACAGGGAAACAATGTGCAAGAGGGTCCTGCTTCTAACATATATGGGTTTCTTTTGAGAGATACATTTCTTTCTTCAAGTCAGCTGAATACACCTATTTAGAGCCAACAGACCTTCTCCACCTTGAAACACCTAGGTTGCAGAAAGTATTCTTTCAAAAACTAACTCAATTCTCACAGGGAAACAATGCAGTAGTTGTTCCTGCTTCTAACATGGATGATTTTCTTTATAGAGGTACATGTGTTTTCTCAACTCAGATGAGTAGGCCCATCTGGGACAAAATGAGCCTTTCTCCACCGTGAAAACTATTATTTGCAGGAAGTATTCGTTTCAAGAGCTAACTCAATTCTTACAGGGAAATATAGTGCTATATGCTGCAGCATCTAACATAGATGGTTTTCTTTTGAGGGATATAATGTTTCTTCAACACAGCACAATGAGTGTATTTGGAGAAAACTGAGCCTATTTACACCAAGAAAACTATGAATTGCTGGTAGTATTCCTTTCAAAAACTAACTGAAATCTCCCATGGAAACAGTGTGCTAGGTATATGCAGCTTCAAACACAGATTTTTCTCTTTTTAGAGATACATATTTTTCT
Source organism: Castor canadensis (assembly GCF_047511655.1). NCBI lineage: Eukaryota > Metazoa > Chordata > Mammalia > Rodentia > Castoridae > Castor > Castor canadensis. The sequence continues at coordinate 20,045,834 of NC_133403.1, forward strand.
TCAACTCAACTCAATATCTCTACCTGGAATACCTAAGTTACAGGCTGTATTCCTTACAAAAACTAACTCAGTTGTCACAGGGAAACAATATGCTAGATGCTCCTGCTTCTAACACAGATGGGTTCCTTTTGAACGATATATGTGTTTCTTCAACTTGGTTGCATAGACCTTTTTGGACCAAAATGAGCCTTTCTCCACCTTGAAAACTCTGAATTGCTAAATGATTACTTTCTAAAACTAACTCAACTCTCTATGGAAAACAATATGCTACGTGCTGCAACGTCTAACGTAGATGCTTTTCTTTGGAGAGATACAAGTGTTCTACCAAGCTGAATAGGCCTATTTGAAGCAAACAGAGCTTATCTCCACCTTGAAACACCTAAGTTGCAGGAAGCATTCCTTTCAAAAACTAAATAAATTCTCACTGGGCAACAATGAACTAGATGTTCCTGCTTCTAACACAGGTGGTTTTCTTTTGAGAAATACATGTGTTCCTTCAACTTAACCGAATAGGGCTATGTGGAGTAAACCGAGCCTATCTCCACCTTGTTAAACCTACTTTGCTGGATGTATTCTTTGAAAAACTAACTGAATTCTCAATGGGCAACAATGCGCCAGATGCTCCTGATTCTAACAAAATGCTTTTCTTTCAAGAGAAACATGTGTTCCTTCAACTTAGCTGAATATGCCTATCTGTAGCAAACAGAGGCTATCCTCACTTTGTAACACCTAAGTTGCAGGACATATTCCTTTCAAAAAGCTAACTCGATTCTCACCAGGAAAAAATGTGCTAGATGCGGAACCCTGCAACATAGATAGTTTTTTCTAGAGAGATATATGTGTTTCTTTAACTCAGCTGAATCGGCCATTTTGAAATTAATGAGCCTTTTTTCACCTTGGAAACTATGATTTATAGGAAGTTTTCTTTTCAAAAACTAACTGAAGCTCACAGGAAAACAATGTGCTGGATGCTCATGCATCTAACAAGATGATTTTCTTACAAGAGATATATGTTTTTATTCCACCTAGCTGAAAAGGCCTATTTGGAGCAAACAGAGCCTAACTCCAACTTGAAAGACCTAAGTTGCAGGAAGTCTTCCTTGAAAAACTCTCTCAATTCTCACTTAGCCACAATGCACTAGATGCTCATGCTTCTCACACAGATGGTTTTCTTTCCAGTAATACAAATGTTTCTTCAACTTAGCTGAATAAGTCTACTTTGAGCAAACAGAGCCTATCTCCATCTTGAAACACCTAAGTTGCAGAAAGTATTCTTTTCAAAAGCTAACTCAATTCTCACAGGGAAACAATGCACTAGATGCTCCTGCTTCTAACATAGATGGCTTTCTTTATGGAGATACATGTTTATCTTCAACCTTGCTGAGTATGCCTGTTTGAACTAAGCATAGCTTACCTCCACCTTGAAACACCCAAGTTGCAGGAAGTATTCCTTGGAAAACTAACTCAGTACTCACTGGGCAACAATGAGCTAGATGCTCCTGCTTCTAACACAGATGGTTGTCTTTGGAGATATACATTTGTTTCTTTACCTTAGCTGAATAGACATATTTGGAGCAAACAGAGGCTGTCTTCACCTTGTGACACCTAAGTTGCAGGAATAGTTCCTTTCAAAAGCTAACTAGAATTCTCACTTGGAAACAATGTTCTAGATGCCAAAGCTTTTAACACAGATTGTTCTCTTTGGAGAGACAAATGTGCTTCTTCAACTTAGATGAATAGGCCTATTTGGAACAAATGACCCTTTCTCCACCTGAAAAACTATGATTGTTCTGGAAGTATTTCTTTCAAAACCTAACTCACTTCTCAATCAGCAACAATTTGCTAGATGTCGTGCATCTAACATAGATGGATTTGGTTCGAGAGATATATGTGTTCCTTCAAATTAGCTGAATAGACATATTTTTAGCAAACAGAGCCAAATCTCCACCTTGAAACACCTAAGTTGCAGGAAGTATTCCTTGAAAAACTAACTCAATTGTCACTGGGCAACCAAGCCCTAACATGCCCCTGCTTCTAACACAGATGGTTTTCTTTCAAGAGACATGTGTTCCTTCAACTTAGCTGAATAGGCTTATCTGGATTAAACAGAGGCAATCTTCACCTTGTAACACCTAAGGTGCAGAAGCATTTCGTTCAAAAACTACCTCATTCTCACATTGAAACAATGTTCTATATGTCAATGCTTGTACAACACATGGTTGTCTTTGGAGAGATACATGTGTTTCTTCAACACAACTGAATAGGCCTATTTGGAACAAAATGAGGCTTCCTCCACCTTGAAACACAAAGGTCGCAGGAAGGATTCCTGGAGAAACTAACTCAATTCTCACTGGACAACAATGCGCTAGGTGCTCTTCCTTGTGACATAGATGGTTATCTTTCGAGAGATACTTGTGCTCCTTCAACTTAGCTGAATAGGCCCATCTGCATCAAACAGAGCCTATCTCCACTTTGAAAACTATGATTTGAGGGAATATTCCCTTGAAAAACTAACTCAATTCTCAGTAATAAACTAGGTGCTTGCTATTCCTGCTTCTGACACAGATGGTTTTATGCCGAGAGATACAGATGTTTCTTCAGTTAGGTGAATAGGCCTATTTGAAACAAAATGAGCATTTCTCCAACTTGAAAGCTGTGATTTTTCTGGCAGTATTTCTTTCAAAAACTAACTGAATTCACACTGGGCAACAATGTCCTAGATGCTCCTGCTTCTAACACAGACAGTTTTGTTTGGAGAGATACATGTGTTCCTTCCAAGAAGCAGAACAGGCCTATCTGGAGGAACAGAGCCTATCTCCGCCTTGATCCACCCAATTTGCAGGAATTATTCCTTGAAAAGCTATCTAAGTTCCCACTGGACAACAATGCGGTAGATGCTCCTGCTTCTTACACAGATGGGTTTCTTTCGAGAGATACATGTGTTCCTTCAACTTAGCAGAATAGTCCTATCTGGAGCAAAGAGAGGCTATCTTCACCTGGAAATATATGATTTGCAGGAAGTATTACTTGCAAAAAACTAACTCAATTCTCACAGGGAAACAATGTGCTAGATACGCCTGCTTCTAACACAGACAGTTTTCCTTTTAGCAATACATGTGTTTTTTCAATATAGCTGAATAAGCCTACTTGGAGCAAGCAGAGCCTATCTCCACCTTGAAACACCTAAGTCGCAGGAAGTAGTCCCTGAAAAACTAACTCAATTCTCACTGGACAACAGTGTACTAAATGCTCCTGCATCTAATTCAGATGGTTTTTTCAAGAAATACATGTGCTCCTTCAACTTATCTGAAAAGCCTCTCTGGAGAAAACAGAGACTATCTCCTTCTTGAAAACTATTATTGGCAGGAAGGATTCCTTTAATAGGTGACTCAGTTCTCCCAGCGAAACGATGCACTAGGTGCTCCTGCTTTTAAAACAAATGGTTTTCTTTTGGGTGATACCCTGTTTCTTCAACTTAGTTGAATAGGCCTATTTGATGTAAACAGAGCCTATCTGCACCTTCAAACACCTAACATGCAAGAAGTATCCTTTGAAAAACTAACTCAGTTCTCACTGGGCAAAAATGTGCTAGATGCCCAAGTTTCTAACAAAGATGGTTTTCTTTTGAGAGATATATATGTTCCTCCTACTTCTCTGAATAGTCCTATCTGGGGCAAACTGAGCCTACCTGCACCTTGAAACACCTAGGTGGAAGAATGTATTCCTTTCCAAACCTAAATTGATTCTCACAGGGAAACGTGCTAGATGCAACAGCCTCTAACATAGATGATTTTCTTCTGAGAGATACATGTGTTTCTTCAAGTCACATGAGTAGGCCTATTTGGAGAAATCAGAGCCTATCTCCACCTTGAAAACTCCAATTGGAGGAAGTATTCCTTTCAAACACTAACTCAATTCTCACAGGGAAACAATGTGCAAGAGGGTCCTGCTTCTAACATATATGGGTTTCTTTTGAGAGATACATTTCTTTCTTCAAGTCAGCTGAATACACCTATTTAGAGCCAACAGACCTTCTCCACCTTGAAACACCTAGGTTGCAGAAAGTATTCTTTCAAAAACTAACTCAATTCTCACAGGGAAACAATGCAGTAGTTGTTCCTGCTTCTAACATGGATGATTTTCTTTATAGAGGTACATGTGTTTTCTCAACTCAGATGAGTAGGCCCATCTGGGACAAAATGAGCCTTTCTCCACCGTGAAAACTATTATTTGCAGGAAGTATTCGTTTCAAGAGCTAACTCAATTCTTACAGGGAAATATAGTGCTATATGCTGCAGCATCTAACATAGATGGTTTTCTTTTGAGGGATATAATGTTTCTTCAACACAGCACAATGAGTGTATTTGGAGAAAACTGAGCCTATTTACACCAAGAAAACTATGAATTGCTGGTAGTATTCCTTTCAAAAACTAACTGAAATCTCCCATGGAAACAGTGTGCTAGGTATATGCAGCTTCAAACACAGATTTTTCTCTTTTTAGAGATACATATTTTTCTTCAACTCAACTCAATATCTCTACCTGGAATACCTAAGTTACAGGCTGTATTCCTTACAAAAACTAACTCAGTTGTCACAGGGAAACAATATGCTAGATGCTCCTGCTTCTAACACAGATGGGTTCCTTTTGAACGATATATGTGTTTCTTCAACTTGGTTGCATAGACCTTTTTGGACCAAAATGAGCCTTTCTCCACCTTGAAAACTCTGAATTGCTAAATGATTACTTTCTAAAACTAACTCAACTCTCTATGGAAAACAATATGCTACGTGCTGCAACGTCTAACGTAGATGCTTTTCTTTGGAGAGATACAAGTGTTCTACCAAGCTGAATAGGCCTATTTGAAGCAAACAGAGCTTATCTCCACCTTGAAACACCTAAGTTGCAGGAAGCATTCCTTTCAAAAACTAAATAAATTCTCACTGGGCAACAATGAACTAGATGTTCCTGCTTCTAACACAGGTGGTTTTCTTTTGAGAAATACATGTGTTCCTTCAACTTAACCGAATAGGGCTATGTGGAGTAAACCGAGCCTATCTCCACCTTGTTAAACCTACTTTGCTGGATGTATTCTTTGAAAAACTAACTGAATTCTCAATGGGCAACAATGCGCCAGATGCTCCTGATTCTAACAAAATGCTTTTCTTTCAAGAGAAACATGTGTTCCTTCAACTTAGCTGAATATGCCTATCTGTAGCAAACAGAGGCTATCCTCACTTTGTAACACCTAAGTTGCAGGACATATTCCTTTCAAAAAGCTAACTCGATTCTCACCAGGAAAAAATGTGCTAGATGCGGAACCCTGCAACATAGATAGTTTTTTCTAGAGAGATATATGTGTTTCTTTAACTCAGCTGAATCGGCCATTTTGAAATTAATGAGCCTTTTTTCACCTTGGAAACTATGATTTATAGGAAGTTTTCTTTTCAAAAACTAACTGAAGCTCACAGGAAAACAATGTGCTGGATGCTCATGCATCTAACAAGATGATTTTCTTACAAGAGATATATGTTTTTATTCCACCTAGCTGAAAAGGCCTATTTGGAGCAAACAGAGCCTATCTCCAACTTGAAAGACCTAAGTTGCAGGAAGTCTTCCTTGAAAAACTCTCTCAATTCTCACTTAGCCACAATGCACTAGATGCTCATGCTTCTCACACAGATGGTTTTCTTTCCAGTAATACAAATGTTTCTTCAACTTAGCTGAATAAGTCTACTTTGAGCAAACAGAGCCTATCTCCATCTTGAAACACCTAAGTTGCAGAAAGTATTCTTTTCAAAAGGTAACTCAATTCTCACAGGGAAACAATGCACTAGATGCTCCTGCTTCTAACATAGATGGCTTTCTTTATGGAGATACATGTTTATCTTCAACCTTGCTGAGTATGCCTGTTTGAACTAAGCATAGCTTACCTCCACCTTGAAACACCCAAGTTGCAGGAAGTATTCCTTGGAAAACTAACTCAATACTCACTGGGCAACAATGAGCTAGATGCTCCTGCTTCTAACACAGATGGTTGTCTTTGGAGATATACATTTGTTTCTTTACCTTAGCTGAATAGACATATTTGGAGCAAACAGAGGCTGTCTTCACCTTGTGACACCTAAGTTGCAGGAATAGTTCCTTTCAAAAGCTAACTAGAATTCTCACTTGGAAACAATGTTCTAGATGCCAAAGCTTTTAACACAGATTGTTCTCTTTGGAGAGACAAATGTGCTTCTTCAACTTAGATGAATAGGCCTATTTGGAACAAATGACCCTTTCTCCACCTGAAAAACTATGATTGTTCTGGAAGTATTTCTTTCAAAACCTAACTCACTTCTCAATCAGCAACAATTTGCTAGATGTCGTGCATCTAACATAGATGGATTTGGTTCGAGAGATATATGTGTTCCTTCAAATTAGCTGAATAGACATATTTTTAGCAAACAGAGCCAAATCTCCAAATTGAAACACCTAAGTTGCAGGAAGTATTCCTTGAAAAACTAATTCAATTGTCACTGGGCAACCAAGCCCTAACATGCCCCTGCTTCTAACACAGATGGTTTTCTTTCAAGAGACATGTGTTCCTTCAACTTAGCTGAATAGGCTTATCTGGATTAAACAGAGGCAATCTTCACCTTGTAACACCTAAGGTGCAGAAGCATTTCGTTCAAAAACTACCTCATTCTCACATTGAAACAATGTTCTATATGTCAATGCTTGTACAACACATGGTTGTCTTTGGAGAGATACATGTGTTTCTTCAACACAACTGAATAGGCCTATTTGGAACAAAATGAGCCTTTCTCCACCTTGAAACACAAAGGTCGCAGGAAGGATTCCTTGAAAAACTAACTCAATTCTCACTGGACAACAATGCGCTAGGTGCTCTTCCTTGTGACATAGATGGTTATCTTTCGAGAGAAACTTGTGCTCCTTCAACTTAGCTGAATAGGCCCATCTGCATCAAACAGAGCCTATCTCCACTTTGAAAACTATGATTTGAGGGAATATTCCCTTGAAAAACTAACTCAATTCTCAGTAAAAAACTAGGTGCTTGCTATTCCTGCTTCTGACACAGATGGTTTTATGCCGAGAGATACAGATGTTTCTTCAGTTAGGTGAATAGGCCTATTTGAAACAAAATGAGCATTTCTCCAACTTGAAAGCTGTGATTTTTCTGGCAGTATTTCTTTCAAAAACTAACTGAATTCACACTGGGCAACAATGTCCTAGATGCTCCTGCTTCTAACACAGACGGTCTTGTTTGGAGAGATACATGTGTTCCTTCCAAGAAGCAGAACAGGCCTATCTGGAGGAACAGAGCCTATCTCCGCCTTGATCCACCCAATGTGCAGGAATTATTCCTTGAAAAGCTATCTAAGTTCCCACTGGACAACAATGCGGTAGATGCTCCTGCTTCTTACACAGATTTGTTTCTTTCGAGAGATACATGTGTTCCTTCAACTTAGCAGAATAGTCCTATCTGGAGCAAAGAGAGGCTATCTTCACCTGGAAATATATGATTTGCAGGAAGTATTACTTGCAAAAAACTAACTCAATTCTCACAGGGAAACAATGTGCTAGATACGCCTGCTTCTAACACAGACAGTTTTCGTTTTAGCAATACATGTGTTTTTTCAATATAGCTGAATAAGCCTACTTGGAGCAAGCAGAGCCTATCTCCACCTTGAAACACCTAAGTCGCAGGAAGTAGTCCCTGAAAAACTAACTCAATTCTCACTGGACAACAGTGTACTAAATGCTCCTGCATCTAATTCAGATGGTTTTTTCAAGAAATACATGTGCTCCTTCAACTTATCTGAAAAGCCTCTCTGGAGAAAACAGAGACTATCTCCTTCTTGAAAACTATTATTGGCAGGAAGGATTCCTTTAATAGGTGACTCAGTTCTCCCAGCGAAACGATGCACTAGGTGCTCCTGCTTTTAAAACAAATGGTTTTCTTTTGGGTGATACCCTGTTTCTTCAACTTAGTTGAATAGGCCTATTTGATGTAAACAGAGCCTATCTGCACCTTCAAACACCTAACATGCAAGAAGTATCCTTTGAAAAACTAACTCAGTTCTCACTGGGCAAAAATGTGCTAGATGCCCAAGTTTCTAACAAAGATGGTTTTCTTTTGAGAGATATATATGTTCCTCCTACTTCTCTGAATAGTCCTATCTGGGGCAAACTGAGCCTACCTGCACCTTGAAACACCTAGGTGGAAGAATGTATTCCTTTCCAAACCTAAATTGATTCTCACAGGGAAACGTGCTAGATGCAACAGCCTCTAACATAGATGATTTTCTTCTGAGAGATACATGTGTTTCTTCAAGTCACATGAGTAGGCCTATTTGGAGAAATCAGAGCCTATCTCCACCTTGAAAACTCCAATTGGAGGAAGTATTCCTTTCAAACACTAACTCAATTCTCACAGGGAAACAATGTGCAAGATGGTCCTGCTTCTAACATATATGGGTTTCTTTTGAGAGATACATTTCTTTCTTCAAGTCAGCTGAATACACCTATTTAGAGCCAACAGACCTTCTCCACCTTGAAACACCTAGGTTGCAGAAAGTATTCTTTCAAAAACTAACTCAATTCTCACAGGGAAACAATGCAGTAGTTGTTCCTGCTTCTAACATGGATGATTTTCTTTATAGAGGTACATGTGTTTTCTCAACTCAGATGAGTAGGCCCATCTGGGACAAAATGAGCCTTTCTCCACCGTGAAAACTATTATTTGCAGGAAGTATTCGTTTCAAGAGCTAACTCAATTCTTACAGGGAAATATAGTGCTATATGCTGCAGCATCTAACATAGATGGTTTTCTTTTGAGGGATATAATGTTTCTTCAACACAGCACAATGAGTGTATTTGGAGAAAACTGAGCCTATTTACACCAAGAAAACTATGAATTGCTGGTAGTATTCCTTTCAAAAACTAACTGAAATCTCCCATGGAAACAGTGTGCTAGGTATATGCAGCTTCAAACACAGATTTTTCTCTTTTTAGAGATACATATTTTTCTTCAACTCAACTCAATATCTCTACCTGGAATACCTAAGTTACAGGCTGTATTCCTTACAAAAACTAACTCAGTTGTCACAGGGAAACAATATGCTAGATGCTCCTGCTTCTAACACAGATGGGTTCCTTTTGAACGATATATGTGTTTCTTCAACTTGGTTGCATAGACCTTTTTGGACCAAAATGAGCCTTTCTCCACCTTGAAAACTCTGAATTGCTAAATGATTACTTTCTAAAACTAACTCAACTCTCTATGGAAAACAATATGCTACGTGCTGCAACGTCTAACGTAGATGCTTTTCTTTGGAGAGATACAAGTGTTCTACCAAGCTGAATAGGCCTATTTGAAGCAAACAGAGCTTATCTCCACCTTGAAACACCTAAGTTGCAGGAAGCATTCCTTTCAAAAACTAAATAAATTCTCACTGGGCAACAATGAACTAGATGTTCCTGCTTCTAACACAGGTGGTTTTCTTTTGAGAAATACATGTGTTCCTTCAACTTAACCGAATAGGGCTATGTGGAGTAAACCGAGCCTATCTCCACCTTGTTAAACCTACTTTGCTGGATGTATTCTTTGAAAAACTAACTGAATTCTCAATGGGCAACAATGCGCCAGATGCTCCTGATTCTAACAAAATGCTTTTCTTTCAAGAGAAACATGTGTTCCTTCAACTTAGCTGAATATGCCTATCTGTAGCAAACAGAGGCTATCCTCACTTTGTAACACCTAAGTTGCAGGACATATTCCTTTCAAAAAGCTAACTCGATTCTCACCAGGAAAAAATGTGCTAGATGCGGAACCCTGCAACATAGATAGTTTTTTCTAGAGAGATATATGTGTTTCTTTAACTCAGCTGAATCGGCCATTTTGAAATTAATGAGCCTTTTTTCACCTTGGAAACTATGATTTATAGGAAGTTTTCTTTTCAAAAACTAACTGAAGCTCACAGGAAAACAATGTGCTGGATGCTCATGCATCTAACAAGATGATTTTCTTACAAGAGATATATGTTTTTATTCCACCTAGCTGAAAAGGCCTATTTGGAGCAAACAGAGCCTAACTCCAACTTGAAAGACCTAAGTTGCAGGAAGTCTTCCTTGAAAAACTCTCTCAATTCTCACTTAGCCACAATGCACTAGATGCTCATGCTTCTCACACAGATGGTTTTCTTTCCAGTAATACAAATGTTTCTTCAACTTAGCTGAATAAGTCTACTTTGAGCAAACAGAGCCTATCTCCATCTTGAAACACCTAAGTTGCAGAAAGTATTCTTTTCAAAAGCTAACTCAATTCTCACAGGGAAACAATGCACTAGATGCTCCTGCTTCTAACATAGATGGCTTTCTTTATGGAGATACATGTTTATCTTCAACCTTGCTGAGTATGCCTGTTTGAACTAAGCATAGCTTACCTCCACCTTGAAACACCCAAGTTGCAGGAAGTATTCCTTGGAAAACTAACTCAATACTCACTGGGCAACAATGAGCTAGATGCTCCTGCTTCTAACACAGATGGTTGTCTTTGGAGATATACATTTGTTTCTTTACCTTAGCTGAATAGACATATTTGGAGCAAACAGAGGCTGTCTTCACCTTGTGACACCTAAGTTGCAGGAATAGTTCCTTTCAAAAGCTAACTAGAATTCTCACTTGGAAACAATGTTCTAGATGCCAAAGCTTTTAACACAGATTGTTCTCTTTGGAGAGGCAAATGTGCTTCTTCAACTTAGATGAATAGGCCTATTTGGAACAAATGACCCTTTCTCCACCTGAAAAACTATGATTGTTCTGGAAGTATTTCTTTCAAAACCTAACTCACTTCTCAATCAGCAACAATTTGCTAGATGTCGTGCATCTAACATAGATGGATTTGGTTCGAGAGATATATGTGTTCCTTCAAATTAGCTGAATAGACATATTTTTAGCAAACAGAGCCAAATCTCCACCTTGAAACACCTAAGTTGCAGGAAGTATTCCTTGAAAAACTAACTCAATTGTCACTGGGCAACCAAGCCCTACCATGCCCCTGCTTCTAACACAGATGGTTTTCTTTCAAGAGACATGTGTTCCTTCAACTTAGCTGAATAGGCTTATCTGGATTAAACAGAGGCAATCTTCACCTTGTAACACCTAAGGTGCAGAAGCATTTCGTTCAAAAACTACCTCATTCTCACATTGAAACAATGTTCTATATGTCAATGCTTGTACAACACATGGTTGTCTTTGGAGAGATACATGTGTTTCTTCAACACAACTGAATAGGCCCATTTGGAACAAAATGAGGCTTCCTCCACCTTGAAACACAAAGGTCGCAGGAAGGATTCCTGGAAAAACTAACTCAATTCTCACTGGACAACAATGCGCTAGGTGCTCTTCCTTGTGACATAGATGGTTATCTTTCGAGAGATACTTGTGCTCCTTCAACTTAGCTGAATAGGCCCATCTGCATCAAACAGAGCCTATCTCCACTTTGAAAACTATGATTTGAGGGAATATTCCCTTGAAAAACTAACTCAATTCTCAGTAATAAACTAGGTGCTTGCTATTCCTGCTTCTGACACAGATGGTTTTATGCCGAGAGATACAGATGTTTCTTCAGTTAGGTGAATAGGCCTATTTGAAACAAAATGAGCATTTCTCCAACTTGAAAGCTGTGATTTTTCTGGCAGTATTTCTTTCAAAAACTAACTGAATTCACACTGGGCAACAATGTCCTAGATGCTCCTGCTTCTAACACAGACAGTTTTGTTTGGAGAGATACATGTGTTCCTTCCAAGAAGCAGAACAGGCCTATCTGGAGGAACAGAGCCTATCTCCGCCTTGATCCACCCAATTTGCAGGAATTATTCCTTGAAAAGCTATCTAAGTTCCCACTGGACAACAATGCGGTAGATGCTCCTGCTTCTTACACAGATGGGTTTCATTCGAGAGATACATGTGTTCCTTCAACTTAGCAGAATAGTCCTATCTGGAGCAAAGAGAGGCTATCTTCACCTGGAAATATATGATTTGCAGGAAGTATTACTTGCAAAAAACTAACTCAATTCTCACAGGGAAACAATGTGCTAGATACGCCTGCTTCTAACACAGACAGTTTTCGTTTTAGCAATACATGTGTTTTCTCAATATAGCTGAATAAGCCTACTTGGAGCAAGCAGAGCCTATCTCCACCTTGAAACACCTAAGTCGCAGGAAGTAGTCCCTGAAAAACTAACTCAATTCTCACTGGACAACAGTGTACTAAATGCTCCTGCATCTAATTCAGATGGTTTTTTCAAGAAATACATGTGCTCCTTCAACTTATCTGAAAAGCCTCTCTGGAGAAAACAGAGACTATCTCCTTCTTGAAAACTATTATTGGCAGGAAGGATTCCTTTAATAGGTGACTCAGTTCTCCCAGCGAAACGATGCACTAGGTGCTCCTGCTTTTAAAACAAATGGTTTTCTTTTGGGTGATACCCTGTTTCTTCAACTTAGTTGAATAGGCCTATTTGATGTAAACAGAGCCTATCTGCACCTTCAAACACCTAAAATGCAAGAAGTATCCTTTGAAAAACTAACTCAGTTCTCACTGGGCAAAAATGTGCTAGATGCCCAAGTTTCTAACAAAGATGGTTTTCTTTTGAGAGATATATATGTTCCTCCTACTTCTCTGAATAGTCCTATCTGGGGCAAACTGAGCCTACCTGCACCTTGAAACACCTAGGTGGAAGAATGTATTCCTTTCCAAACCTAAATTGATTCTCACAGGGAAACGTGCTAGATGCAACAGCCTCTAACATAGATGATTTTCTTCTGAGAGATACATGTGTTTCTTCAAGTCACATGAGTAGGCCTATTTGGAGAAAACAAAGCCTATCTCCACCTGAAATACCTAAGTTTCAGGAAGAATTCCTTACAAAAACTACCTCAATTCTCAAGGGAAATAGTGTGCTAGATGCTCCTGCTTCTAACACAGATAGTTTTCTTTTGGGAGATGCATGTGATTCTTCAACTCAGCTGAATAGGCCAAATTGGAGCAATGTGAGCCTTACTGCTCCTTGAAAACTGTCATTTGCTAGTAGTATTTCTTATGAAAACTTACTAAATTCTCAGTGGGAAACATTGCAATAGATGCTTCTGCTTCTAACACAGATGGTTTTCATTTGGCAAAAACATGAGTTTCTTCAAGTTAGTTCAATAGCCCATTATGGAGCAAACAGAGCCTATCTCCACCTTGAAAACTACAATTGGAGGAAGTATTCCTTTCAAACACTAACTCGATTCTCACAGGGAAACAATGTGCAAGATGGTCCTGCTTCTAACATATATGGGTTTCTTTTGAGAGATACATTTCTTTCTTCAAGTCAGCTGAATACACCTATATAGAGCAAACAGATCTTCTCCACCTGGAAACACCTAGGTTGCAGAAAGTATTCTTTCAAAAACTAACTCAATTCTCACAGGGAAACAATGCAGTAGTTGTTCCAGCTTCTAACATGCCTGATTTTCTTTTCAGAAATACATGTGTTTTTTCAACTCAGATGAGTAGGCCTATTTGGGACAAAATGAGCCTATCTCCACCGTGAAAACTATTATTTGCAGCAAGTATTCGTTTCAAGAGCTAACTCAATTCTTACAGGGAAATATAGTGCTATATGCTGCAGCATGTAACATAGATGGTTTTCTTTGGAGGGATGTAATGTTTCTTCAACAAAGCACAATAAGTGTATTTATAGAAAACTGAGCCTATTTCCACCAAGTAAACTATGAATTGCTGCAAGTATTCCTTTCAAAAACTAACTGAAATTTCCCATGGAAAAAATGTTCTAGGTATATGCAGCTTCAAACACAGATTTTTGTCTTTTTAGAGATACATATTTTTCTTCAACTCAACTGAATATCTCTACCTAAAATACATATGTTACAGGCTGTATTCCTTACAAAAACTAAGTCAGTTGTCACAGGAAAACAATGTGCTAGATGCTCCTGCTTCTAACAGAGATGGGTTCCTTTTGAAACATATATGTGTTTCTACAACTTGGTTGAATAGACCTTTTTGGAGCAAAGTGAGCCTTTCTCCACCTTAAAAACTCTGATTTGCAGGATGTATTACTTTCTAAACCTAACTCAACTCTCTCAGGAAAACAATATGCTAGATGCTCCAACGTCTAACATAGATGCTTATCTTTGAGAGATACAAGTGTTCAACCAAGCTGAATAGGCCTATTTGAAGCAAACAGAGCCTATCTCCACCTGAAACACCTAAGTTGCAGGAAGAATTCCTTGAAAAACTACTCAATTCTAACTGGGCAACAATGCGCTAGATGCTCCTGCTTCTAAACCAGTTGGATTTCTCTAGAGAGATACATAGGTTCCTTAAATTGAGCTGAATAGGCCTACCTGGAGCAAATCGAGCCAATCTCCACCTTGAAACACCTAAGATGCAGGAAGTATTCCTTTCAAAAACTAAATAAATTCTCACTGGGCAACAATGAACTAGATGTTTCTGCTTCTAACACAATTGGTATTCTTTTGAGAAATACATGTGTTCCTTCAACTTCACCGAATAGGCCTATCTGGAGTAAACAGAGCCTATCTCCACCTTGTTAAACCTACTTTGCTGGATGTATTCTTTGAAAAACTAACTGCATTCTCAATGGGCAATAATGCGCCAGATGCTCCTGATTCTAACAAAATGGTTTTCTTTCAAGAGATACATGTGTTCCTTCAACTTAGCTGAATATACCTATCTGTAGCAAACGGACGCTATCTTCACTTTGTAACACCTAAGTTGCAGGACATATTGCTTTCAAAAAACTAACTTGATTCTCACCAGGAAAAAATATGCTAGACGCTGAACGCTGTAACATAGATAGTTTTTTCTAGAGAGATATATGTGTTTCTTTCACTCAACTGAATAGGCCATTTTGAAATTAATGAGCCTTTTTTCACCTTGGAAACTATGATTTGTAGGAAGTTTTCTTTTCAAAAACTAACTGAAGCTCACAGGAAAACAATGTGCTGGATGCTCATGCATCTAACAAGATGACTTTCTTACAAGAGATATATGTTTTTATTCCACCTAGATGAAAAGGCCTCTTTGGAGCAAACAGAGCCTATCTTCAACTTGAAAGACCTAAGTTGCAGGAAGTATTCCTTGAAAAACTATCTCAATTCTCACGTAACCACAATGCACTAGATGCTCACGCTTCTAACACAGATGGTTTTCTTTCCAGTAATACAAATGTTTCTTCAACTTAGCTGAATAAGTCTACTTTGAGCAAACAGATCCTATCTCCATCTTGAAACACCTAAGCTGCAGAAAGTATTCTTTTCAAAAGCTAACTCAATTCTCACAGGGAAACAATGCGCTAGATCTTCCTGCTTCGAACATAATTGGCTTTCTTTATGGAGATACATGTTTATCTTCAACTTTGCTGAGTATGCCTGTTTGAACTAAGCATAGCTTACCTCCATCTTGAAACACCTAAGTTGCAGGAAGTATTCCTTGGAAAACTGACTCAATACTCACTGGGCAACAATGAGCTAGATGCTCCTGCTTCTAACACAGATGGTTGTCTTTGGACATATACATTTGTTTCCTTACCTTAGCTGAATAGACGTATTTGGAGCCAACAGAGGCTATCTTCACCTTCTGACACCTAAGTTGCAGTAATAGTTCCTTTCAAAAGCTAACTAGAATTCTCACTTGGAAACAATATTCTAGATGCCAAAGCTTTGAACACAGATTGTTCTGTTTGGAGAGACAAATGTGTTTCTTCAACTTAGATGAATAGGCCTATTTGGAACAAATGACCCTTTCTCCACCTGAAAAACTATGATTTTTCTGCAAGTATTTCTTTCAAAACCTAACTCACTTCTCAATCAGCAACAATTTGCTAGATGTCATGCATCTAGCATAGATGGATTTGGTTCGAGAGATATATGTGTTCCTTCAAATTAGCTGAATAGACTTATTTTTAGCAAACAGAGCCAAATCTCCACCTTGAAACACCTAAGTTGCAGGAATATTCCTTGAAAAACTAACTCAATTGTCACTGGGCAACCAAGCCCTAACATGCCCCTGCTTCTAACACAGATGGTTTTCTTGCAAGAGACATGTGTTCCTTCAACTTAGCTGAATAGGCTTATCTGGATTAAACAGAGGCAATCTTCACCTTGTAACATCTAAGTTGCAAAAGCATTTCGTTCAAAAACTAACTCATTCTCACATTGAAACAATGTTATATATGTCTATGCTTGGTTGTCTTTGGAGAGATACATGTGTTTCTTCAACACAACTGAATAGGCCTATTTGGAACAAAATGAGCCTTTCTCCACCTTGAAACACAAAGGGTGCAGGAAGTATTCCTTGAAAAACTAACTCAATTCTCACTGGACAACAATGCGCTAGGTGCTCTTCCTTCAAACAAAGCTAGATATCTTTTATGAGATACTTGTGTTCCTTCAACTTAGCTGAATAGGCCTATCTGCATCAAACAGAGCCTATCTCCACTTTGAAAACTATGATTTGAGGGAACATTCCCTTGAAAAACTAACTCAATTCTCAAGAATAAACTAGGTGCTTGCTATTCCTGCTTCTGACACAGATGGTTATATGTCGAGAGATACAGAAGTTTCTTCAGTTAGGTGAATAGGCCTACTTGAAACAAAATGAGCATTTCTCCAACTTGAAAGCTATGATTTTCTGGAAGTACTTCTTTCAAAAACTCACTGAATTCACACTCGGCAACAATGTCCTAGATGCTCCTGCTTCTAACACAGACGGTTTTGTTTGGAGAGATACATGTGTTCCTTCCAAGAAGCAGAACAGGCCTATCTGGAGGAACAGAGCCTATCTCCACCTTGATACACCCAATTTGCAGGAATTATTCCTTGAAAAACTAACTCAATTCTCACTGGACAACAGTGTACTAAATGCTCCTGCATCTAATTCAGATGGTTTTTTCAAGAAATACATGTGCTCCTTCAACTTATCTGAAAAGCCTCTCTGGAGAAAACAGACACTATCTCCTTCTTGAAAACTACTATTTGCAGGAAGGATTCCTTCAATAACTGACTCAGTTCTCCCAGGGAAACGATGTGCTAGGTGCTCCTGCTTT
This sequence comes from Castor canadensis, assembly GCF_047511655.1. NCBI lineage: Eukaryota > Metazoa > Chordata > Mammalia > Rodentia > Castoridae > Castor > Castor canadensis. Next base: position 20,062,977 of record NC_133403.1, read on the forward strand.
TAAAACAAATGGTTTATCAACACCACCAACAACAGGTGTTGGCGAGGATGTGGGGAAAAAGGAACCCTCTTACACTGTTGGTGGGAATGTAGACTAGTACAACCACTATGGAAAAAAATTTGGAGGCTACTTAAAAAGCTGGACATCGATCTACCATTTGATCCAGCAATACCACTCTTGGGGATATACCCAAAAGACTGTTACTCCAGAGGCACCTGCACATCCATGTTTATTGCGGCACTATTCACAATAGCCAAGTTATGGAAACAGCCAAGATGCCCCAGCACTACAAATGGATTAAGAAAATATGGTATCTATACACAATGGAATTTTATGCAGCCATGAAGAAGAACGAAATGTTATCATTCGCTGGTAAATGGATGGAATTGGAGAACATCATTCTGAGTGAGGTTAGCCTGGCTCAAAAGACCAAAAATCGTATGTTCTCCCTCATATGTGGACATTAGATCAAGGGCAAACACAACAAGTGGATTGGACTATGAGCACATGATAAAAGCGAGAGCACACAAGGGAGGGGTGAGGATAGGTAAGACACCTAAAAAACTAGCTAGCATTTGTTGCCCTTAATGCAGAGAAACTAAAGCAGATACCTTAAAGCAACTGAGGCCAATAGGAAAAGGGGACCAGGAACTAGAGAAAAGGTTAGATCAAAAAGAATTAACCTAGAAGGTAACACCCACGCACAGGAAATCAATGTGAGTCAATGCCCTGTATAGCTATCCTTATCTCAACCAGCAAAACCCCTTGTTCCTTCCTATTATTGCTTATACTCTCTCTACAACAAAATTAGAGATAAGGGCAAAATAGTTTCTGCTGGGTATTGAGGGGTGGGAGCGGGAGGGGGTTGAGTGGGTGGTAAGGGACGGGTTGGGGGCAGGGGGCAGAAATGAACCAAGCATTGTATGCACATATGAATAATAAAAGAAAAATGAAAAAAAAAAAAACAAATGGTTTTCTTTTGGGTGATACATTGTTTCTTCAACTTAGTTGAATAGGCCTATTTGATGTAAACAGAGCCTATCTCCACTTTCAAACTCCTAACATGCAAGAAGGATTCTTTGAAAAACTAATTCAATTCTCACTGGGCAAAAATGTCCTAGATGCCCAAGCTTCTAACAAAGATGGTTTTCTTTTGAGAGATATATATGTTCCTCCTACTTATCTGAATAGTCCTATCTGGGGCAAACTGAGCCTACCTACACCTTGAAACACCTAGGTGGAAGAATGTATTCCTTTCAAAACCTAAATTGATTCTCACAGGGAAACGTGCTAGATGCAACAGCCTCTAACATAGATGATTTTCTTCTGAGAGATACATGTGTTTCTTCAACTCAGCCTAAGAGGCCTTTTTGGAGAAAACAAAGCCTATCTCCACCTGAAATACCTAAGTTTCAGGAAGAATTCCTTACAAAAACTACCTCAATTCTCAAGGGAAATAGTGTGCTAGAAGCTCCTGCTTCTAACACAGATAGTTTTCTTTTGAGAGATGCATGTGTTTCTTCAACTCAGCTGATTAGGCCGAATTGGAGCAATGTGAGCCTTACTCCTCCTTGAAAACTGTGATTTGCTAGTAGTACTTCTTATGAAAACTTAATAAATTCTCACTGGGAAACAATGCAATAGATGCTTCTGCTTCTAACATACATGGTTTTCATTTGGCAGAAACATGTGTTTCTTCAACATAGTTCAATAGCCCATTATGGAGCAAACATAGGAGCCTATCTCCACCTTGAAAACTACAATTGGAGGAAGTATTGCTTTCAAACACTAACTCAATTCTCACAGGGAAACAATGTGCAAGAGGGTCCTGCTTCTAACATATATGGGTTTCTTTTGAGAGATACATTTCTTTCTTCAAGTCAGCTGAATACACCTCTTTAGAGCAAACAGATCTTCTCCACCTGGAAACACCTAGGTTGCAGAAAGTATTCTTTCAAAAACTAACTCAATTCTCACAGGGAAACAATGCAGTAGTTGTTCCTGCTTCTAACATGCATGATTTTCTTTACAGAGATACATGTGTTTTTTCAACTCATATGAGTAGGCCTATCTGGGACAAAATGAGACTTTCTCCACCGTGAAAACGATTATTTGCAGCAAGTATTCGTTTCAAGAGCTAATTCAATTCTTACAGGGAAATATACTGCTATATGCTGCAGCATGTAACATAGATGGTTTTCTTTTGAGAGATATAATGTTTCTTCAACACAGCACAATAAGTGTATTTGGAGAAAACTGAGCCTATTTCCACGAAGTAAACTATGAATTGCTGCAAGTATTACTTTCAAAAACTAACTGAAATCTCCCATGGAAACAATGTGCTAGGTATATGCAGCTTCAAACACAGATTTTTCTCTTTTTAGAGATACATATTTTTCTTCAACTCAACTGAATATCTCTACCTGAAATACCTAAGTTACAGGCTGTATTCCTTACAAAAACTAACTCAGTTGTCACAGGGAAACAATATGCTAGATGCTCCTGCTTCTAACACAGATGGGTTCCTTTTGAAAGATATATGTGTTTCTACAACTTGGTTGAATAGACCTTTTTGGAGCAAAGTGAGCCTTTCTCCACCTTGAAAACTCTGATTTGCAGGATGTATTACTTTCTAAAACTAACTCAACTCTCTCAGGAAAACAATATGCTAGATGCTGCAACGTCTAACATAGATGCTTACCTTTGGAGAGATACAAGTGTTCAACCAAGCTGAATAGGCCTATTTGAAGCAAACAGAGCCTATCTGCACCCGAAACACCTAAGTTGCAGGAAGAATTCCTTGAAAAACTACTCAATTCTAACTGGGCAACAATGCGCTAGATGCTCCTGCTTCTAAACCAGGTGGATTTCTCTAGAGAGATACATAGGTTCCTTAAATTGAGCTGAATAGGCCTACCAGGAGCAAATCGAGCCTATCTCCACCTTGAAATACCTATTTTGCAGGAAGTATTCCTTTCAAAAACTAAATAAATTCTCACTAGGCAACAATGAACTAGATGTTCCTGCTTCTAACACAGGTGGTTTTCTTTTGAGAAATACATGTGTTCCTTCAACTTCACCGAATAGGCCTATCTGGAGTAAACAGAGCCTATCTCCACCTTGTTAAACCTACTTTGATGGATGTATTCATTGAAAAACTAACTGCATTCTCAATGGGCAACAGTGTGCCAGATGCTCCTGATTCTAACAAAATGGTTTTCTTTCAAGACATACATGTGTTCCTTCAACTTAGCTGAATATGCCTATCTGTAGCAAACAGAGGCTATCTTCACTTTGTAACACCTAAGTTGCAGGACATATTCCTTTCAAAAAACTAACTCGATTTTCACCAGGAAAAAATGTGCTAGATGCTGAACGCTGTAACATAGATAGTTTTTTCTAGAGAGATATATGTGTTTCTTTAACTCAACTGAATAGGCCATTTTGAAATTCATGAGCCTTTTTTCACCTTGGAAACTATGATTTGTAGGAAGTTTTCTTTTCAAAAACTACCTGAAGCTCACAGGAAAACAATGTGCTGGATGCTCATGCATCTAACAAGATGACTTTCTTACAAGAGATATATGTTTTTATTCCACCTAGATGAAAAGGCCTCTTTGGAGCAAACAGAGCCTATCTTCAACTTGAAAGACCTAAGTTGCAGGAAGTATTCCTTGAAAAACTATCTCAATTCTCACTTAGCCACAATGCACTAGATGCTCATGCTTCTAACACAGATGGTTTTCTTTCCAGTAATACAAATGTTTCTTCAACTTAGCTGAATAAGTCTACTTTGTGCAAACAGACCCTATCTCCATCTTGAAACACCTAAGCTGCAGAAAGTATTCTTTTCAAAAGCTAACTCAATTCTCACAGGGAAACAATGCGCTAGATCTTCCTGCTTCGAACATAATTGGCTTTCTTTATGGAGATACATGTTTATCTTCAACTTTGCTGAGTATGCCTGTTTGAACTAAGCATAGCTTACCTCCATCTTGAAACACCTAAGTTGCAGGAAGTATTCCTTGGAAAACTGACTCAATACTCACTGGGCAACAATGAGCTAGATGCTCCTGCTTCTAACACAGATGGTTGTCTTTGGAGATATACATTTGTTTCTTTACCTTAGCTGAATAGACGTATTTGGAGCAAACAGAGGCTATCTTCACCTTCTGACACCTAAGTTGCAGTAATAGTTCCTTTCAAAAGCTAACTAGAATTCTCACTTTTAAACAATGTTCTAGATGCCAAAGCTTTGAACACAGATTGTTCTCTTTGGAGAGAGAAATGTGTTTCTTCAACTTAGATGAATAGGCCTATTTGGAACAAATGACCCTTTCTCCACCTGAAAAACTATGATTTTTCTGCAAGTATTTCTTTCAAAACCTAACTCACTTCTCAATCAGCAACAATTTGGTAGATGTCATGCATCTAGCATAGATGGATTTGGTTCGAGAGATATATGTGTTCCTTCAAATTAGCTGAATAGACTTATTTTTAGCAAACAGAGCCAAATCTCCACCTTGAAACACCTAAGTTGCAGGAATATTCCTTGAAAAACTAACTCAATTGTCACTGGGCAACCAAGCCCTAACATGCCCCTGCTTCTAACACAGATGGTTTTCTTGCAAGAGACATGTGTTCCTTCAACTTAGCTGAATAGGCTTATCTGGATTAAACAGAGGCAATCTTCACCTTGTAACATCTAAGTTGCAAAAGCATTTCGTTCAAAAACTAACTCATTCTCACATTGAAACAATGTTATATATGTCTATGCTTGGTTGTCTTTGGAGAGATACATGTGTTTCTTCAACACAACTGAATAGGCCTATTTGGAACAAAATGAGCCTTTCTCCACCTTGAAACACAAAGGGTGCAGGAAGTATTCCTTGAAAAACTAACTCAATTCTCACTGGACAACAATGCGCTAGGTGCTCTTCCTTCAAACAAAGCTAGATATCTTTTATGAGATACTTGTGTTCCTTCAACTTAGCTGAATAGGCCTATCTGCATCAAACAGAGCCTATCTCCACTTTGAAAACTATGATTTGAGGGAACATTCCCTTGAAAAACTAACTCAATTCTCAAGAATAAACTAGGTGCTTGCTATTCCTGCTTCTGACACAGATGGTTATATGTCGAGAGATACAGAAGTTTCTTCAGTTAGGTGAATAGGCCTACTTGAAACAAAATGAGCATTTCTCCAACTTGAAAGCTATGATTTTCTGGAAGTACTTCTTTCAAAAACTCACTGAATTCACACTCGGCAACAATGTCCTAGATGCTCCTGCTTCTAACACAGACGGTTTTGTTTGGAGAGATACATGTCTTCCTTCCAATAAGCAGAACAGGCCTATCTGGAGGAAAAGAGCCTATCTCCACCGTGATACATCCAATTTGAAGGAATTATTCCTTGAAAAACTAACTCAATTCTCAGGAATAAACTAGGTGCTTGCTATTCCTGCTTCTCACACAGATGGTTTTATGTCGAGAGATACAGAAGTTTCTTCAGTTATGTGAATAGGCCTCTTTGAAACAAAATGAGCATTTCTCCAACTTGAAAGCTCTGATTTTCTGGAAGTATTTCTTTCAAAAACTCACTGAATTCACACTCGGCAACAATGTCCTATCTCCTGCTTCTAACACAGACGGTTTTGTTTGGAGAGATACATGTGTTCCTTCCAATAAGCAGAACAGGCCTATCTGGAGGAACAGAGCCTATCTCCACCTTGATACACCCAATTTGCAGAAATTATTCCTTGAAAAACTAACTCAATTCTCACTGAAAAACAGTGTACTAAATGCTCCTGCATCTAATTCAGATGGTTTTTTCAAGAAATACATGTGCTCCTTCAACTTATCTGAAAAGCCTATCTGGAGAAAACAGAGACTATCTCCTCCTTGAAAACTATTTCTTGCAGGAAGGATTCCTTTAATAACTGACTCAGTTCTCCCAGGGAAACGATGCGCTAGGTGCTCCTGCTTTTAAAACAAATGGTTTTCTTTTGGGTGATACCCTGTTTCTTCAACTTAGTTGAATAGGCCTATTTGATGTAAACAGAGCCTATCTCCACTTTCAAACTCCTAACATGCAAGAAGGATTCTTTGAAAAACTAACTCAATTCTCACTGGGCAAAAATGTCCTAGATGCCCAAGCTTCTAACAAAGATAGTTTTCTTTTCAGAGATATATATGTTCCTCCTACTTATCTCAATAGTCCTATCTGGGGCAAACTGATCCTACCTACACCTTGAAACACCTAGGTGGAAGAACGTATTCCTTTCAAAACCTAAATTGATTCTCACAGGGAAACGTGCTAGATGCAACAGCCTCTAACATAGATGATTTTCTTCTGAGAGATACATGTGTTTCTTCAACTCAGCCTAAGAGGCCTTTTTGGAGAAAACAAAGCCTATCTCCACCTGAAATACCTAAGTTTCAGGAAGAATTCCTTTCAAAAACTACCTCAATTCTCAAGGGAAATAGTGTGCTAGATGCTCCTGCTTCTAACACAGATAGTTTTCTTTTGAGAGATGCATGTGATTCTTCAACTCAGCTGAATAGGCTGAATTGGAGCAATGTGAGCCTTACTCCTCCTTGAAAACTGTCATTTGGAGGAGAATTCCAAGATGGCGGCTAGAGGTAGGAAGCAGAAAGCGACCCTCCTATAGTGAAATCTTGGAGAGACGCTGCAGACACACTTTGCAGGCATAATCACCGAGAAAAGGCATAACTTTGACTCCTCCACACCTCCAGCCCGCGCAGAGAATCTCCACTTCACGTTAAACGGAGAACCGAGGAGGCCCCCGGGGCCACCAGTGGCCGGCGCCCATACGGCTTGGGAAGACGCGGACCAGGTGAGCTTCACGGTACCGCGGTTCCCCCACAGACAAGCCTGGGCCAGAGCAGCATAGCCCCCTGGACAGACTGACCTCCACCCGGGAAAAAAAGAGAAACTGAGTACTAAGCAATAAGAACAGTTAAGACACGCTGGAAAGAGGGTGGGGCGCCCTGAGCGCTGAAGATTGGGGGAAGGGAATCCTTCCCGGGACTGTAAATAAACGAGCCGGGCGGGCCGGAGAGGCTCTGGTGGGAGCGGGGCGCGCCAGCAACCAGGAGCGGGGACGCTTGTGAGAGGAGGGAAGACCCACTTCCCACGTGAACTGTAAATAAACACGCAGGCCTGACAACGCGGGGCAGTGTCGCCTTTCCCAGTGCTTGGAAAGGGAAAAGCCTGTAGCAGAGGCCCCCCTCCCCCGCACAGGAGAACTCTGAGCAAACAAAGCCTGTGGGACCAGGTGAGCGCTAATCTCACCCCAGAGATCTGCATAAATAACGCCGCCAGCTACAGGCTGAGAGCAGCAGGCAGGCAAGCCACAGTTGCAGATACCACTCTCAGAACTGCCTCCAGACGCTTTTTTTTTTCTTTTTCTCCCTACCTTTGATGAGAGAACAACCGAATTACACCTGCAAGCCGAAAAACTTACTGAAACTGTATTGCATTTGAACTGAGGACACTTGGTGGGGCTTTTTTTTTTTTTTCTTCTGTGTGTGTGTGAGTGTAATTTTGTTCTACTTTATGCATCCCCTTTGATGAGACAACTACAGAACAACATCTTAGGCACCAACTCCAGGACTGGAGATTGAGACGGACATCCAAATTATTAAGACTGAAATTGCATTGCATATAAACTTGGAAGTTTTTTGGTTTTTTGGGTTTTTTTTGTTTTTTTTAATTTTCTATTTTCCATTTTATTTTAATTCATTTTTATAAATAGATATTACTTTCATATACTTATTTTTTATTTTTTTTATCTTTGATTTTCAATCCTCTCTCTGTCACTCTATTGTCTGTTCAGCTTACTGTCGATTAGTACACTAACACTCCCTGTTTATACCTTTGAAACTCTCTTGTCTGATACCTTGTTCTGCTTTCTCCCTCTTGTCTGTATATTTGTTTTCCCCTTTTCTTTAACTTCTTGCTTTCCATCTCAGCTCACTCTTCCATTCTCAATATTACCATTGTTATTATTACAAGCTAGAAAATACTTAATTACACACAGTACAGGGACAGTAACAACACCAAGGACAATGACAGGAAGACAGAAAAAACAAGGAAACCAGTTTCCCCATAGCAAAAAATTAGTACAGGAACCAGAGGGGAATGAAGAGAACAGAAACTCAGAGCCAGACTCCAACAAAATGAAGATAAACTATGCCAAAGGACCCAATGAAGCCTACAAGAATAATTTAAAAGAAGACATACTACAAGTACTCAATGAAAATTTTATAGAGATGATACTGGATAGGGTCAACCAAAATGTACAGGAGACACTCAAGAAATTCCAAGACAATAAAAATAGAGAATTTGAAAAAGCAAAAGAAGAAATAAAGGAAACCATAGAAGCACTGTATAAACACCAAAGTGAAAGAGAGAACACAATGAATAAATGGATAAATGAACTCAGGACAAAAATAGACAACAATAAAGAAGAAAACAGCCAGGATATGGAAAACCTCAGAAAAAAGAACGAAACAGAACTGCAAAACAAAACGGAAGGCCAATCCAGCAGAATAGAACAAACAGAAGACAGAATCTCAGAACTTGAAGATGAAATGGTAATTAAAGGAAAAACTGAAGAACTACTAATTAAACAACTCAAGACCTGTGAAAAGAAAATGCAAGAACTCACCGACTCCATCAAAAGACCAAACTTGAGAATCATGGGCATCGAAGAAGGAGAAGAGCTGCATGCGAAGGGAATGCGTAATATATTCAACAAAATAATAACGGAAAATTTCCCAAATCTAGAGAAAGATATTCCCATACAAATGCAAGAGGCCTCCAGGACACCAAACAGACCAGATCAAAATAGAACTACTCCACGACATATCATCATTAAAACAACAAGTTCAGAAACTAAGGAAAGAATATTGAAGGCTGCAAGAGAGAAAAAACAAGTAACATACAAAGGTAAACCCATCAAAATCACAGCAGACTTCTCAACAGAAACATTAAAAGCAAGAAGAGCGTGGGGTGAGATCTTCCGGGCACTGAATGAAAATAACTTCAACCCCAGGATACTCTACCCAGCAAAGCTATCATTCAAAATAGATGGAGCAATAAAAGTCTTCCATGATAAGCAGAAACTAAAACAATATGTGACCACAAAGCCACCATTACAAAAGATTCTGCAAGGGATCCTGCACACAGAAAGTGACACCCAACTTAACCATGAAAAGGCAGGCAGCACCAAACCACAGGATAAGAAAAAGCAAGACAGTAGAGAGTAACATCAAGTTAGGTACACACAATCAAACCTTCAAACAACTAAGATAACTAAATGGCAGGAATCACCACATACCTATCAGTACTAACACTTAATGTTAATGGACTTAATTCACCCATCAAAAGACACCGTTTGACAAAATGGATTAAAAAAGAAGATCCAACAATTTGTTGCTTACAGAAGACTCATCTCACCGACAGAAATAAGCATATGCTTAGGATGAAAGGCTGGAAGAAGATTTACCAAGCCAATGGCCCCCAAAAACAAGCAGGAGTAGCAATACTTATCTCTGACAAAGTAGACTTCAAACCTACATTGATCAAACGAGATAAAGAAGGACATTCCATACTAATAAAAGGGGAAATAGAACAAAAGGAAATAATAATCATCAATCTGTACGCACCCAATGTCAACGCACCCAATTTCATCAAACATACCCTGAAAGACCTAAAAGCATATATAAACGCCAACACAGTGGTTGTGGGAGACTTTAACACTCCATTATCATCAATAGATAGGTCATCCAAACAAAAACTCAATAAAGAAATCCAAGATCTAAAATATGCAATAGATCAAGTGGACCTAGTAGATGTCTACAGAACATTTCATCCAACCTCTACACAATATACATTCTTCTCAGCAGCCCATGGAACCTTCTCCAAAATAGATCATATCCTAGGGCACAAAGCAAGCCTCAGCAAATATAAGAAAATAGAAATAATACCATGCATACTATCTGACCACAATGCAGTAAAAGTAGAACTCAACAACAAAAGTAAAGACAAAAAACATGCAAACAGCTGGAAACTAAATAACTCATTACTTAATGAAGAATGGATCATCGATGCAATAAAAGAGGAAATTAAAAAGTTCCTAGAAGTCAATGAAAATGAAAACACAACCTACCAGAACCTATGGGACACAGCTAAGGCAGTCTTGAGAGGAAAGTTTATAGCCATGAGTGCATATATTAAAAAGATTGAAAGATCCCAAATCAATGACCTAATGATACATCTCAAACTCCTAGAAAAACAAGAACAAGCAAATCCCAAAACAAATAGAAGGAGAGAAATAATAAAAATAAGAGCTGAAATCAACGAAATAGAAACCAAAAAAACCATACAAAGAATTAATGAAACAAAAAGTTGGTTCTTTGAAAAAATAAACAAGATCGATAGACCCCTGGCAAACCTGACTAAAATGAGGAGAGAAAAAACCCAAATTAGTAGAATCAGGAATGCAAAAGGGGAGATAACAACAAACACCATGGAAGTCCAGGAAATCATCAGAGACTACTTTGAGAACCTATATTCAAATAAATTTGAAAATCTAAAAGAAATGGACAGATTTCTAGATACATATGATCATCCAAAACTGAACCAAGAGGAAATTAACCACCTGAATAGACCTATAACACAAAATGAAATTGAAGCAGCAATCAAGAGTCTCCCCAAAAAGAAAAGTCCAGGACCTGATGGATTCTCTGCTGAATTCTATCAGACCTTTAAAGAACTGATACCAACCCTCCTTAAACTGTTCCATGAAATAGAAAGGGAAGGAAAACTGCCAAACACATTTTATGAAGCCAGTATTACACTTATCCCAAAACCAGGCAAAGACACCTCCAAAAAGGAGAACTATAGGCCAATCTCCTTAATGAACATTGATGCAAAAATCCTCAACAAAATAATGGCAAATCGAATTCAGCAACACATCAAAAAGATTATTCACCATGACCAGGTAGGCTTCATCCCAGGGATGCAGGGGTGGTTCAACATACGAAAATCAATAAACGTAATAAACCACATTAACAGAAGCAAAGACAAAAACCACTTGATCATCTCAATAGATGCAGAAAAAGCCTTTGATAAGATCCAACATCATTTCATGATAAAAGCTCTAAGAAAACTAGGAATAGAAGGAAAGTTCCTCAACATTATAAAAGCTATATATGAAAAACCTACAGCCAGCATTATACTTAATGGAGAAAAATTAAAACCATTCCCTCTAAAATCAGGAACCAGACAAGGATGCCCACTATCTCCACTCCTATTCAACATAGTACTGGAATTCCTAGCCAGAGCAATTAGGCAAGAAGAAGAAATAAAAGGAATACAAATAGGTAAAGAAACTGTCAAAATATCCCTATTTGCAGACGACATGATCCTATACCTTAAAGACCCAAAAAACTCTACTCAGAAGCTTCTAGACATCATCAATAGCTATAGCAAGGTAGCAGGATATAAAATCAACATAGAAAAATCATTAGCATTTCTATACACTAACAATGAGCAAACGGAAAAAGAATGTATGAAAACAATTCCATTTACAATAGCCTCAAAAAAAATCAAATACCTAGGTGTAAACCTAACAAAAGATGTGAAAGACCTCTACAAGGAAAACTATACACTTCTGAAGAAAGAGATTGAGGAAGACTATAGAAAGTGGAGAGATCTCCCATGCTCATGGATTGGTAGAATCAACATAGTAAAAATGTCTATACTCCCAAAAGTAATCTACATGTTTAATGCAATTCCCATCAAAATTCCAATGACATTCATCAAAGAGATTGAAAAATCTACTGTTAAATTTATATGGAAACACAAGAGGCCACGAACAGCCAAGGCAATACTCAGTCAAAAGAACAATGCAGGAGGTATCACAATACCTGACTTCAAACTATATTACAAAGCAATAATAATAAAAACAGCATGGTACTGGCACAAAAACAGACATGAAGACCAGTGGAACAGAATAGAGGATCCAGATATGAAGCCACACAACTATAAGCAACTTATCTTTGACAAAGGAGCTAAAAATATACGATGGAGAAATAGCAGCCTCTTCAACAAAAACTGCTGGGAAAACTGGTTAGCAGTCTGCAAAAAACTGAAACTAGATCCATGTATATCACCCTACACCAAGATTAACTCAAAATGGATCAAGGATCTTAATATCAGACCCCAAACTCTTAAGTTGATACAAGAAAGAGTAGGAAATACTCTGGAGTTAGTAGGTATAGGTAAGAACTTTCTCAATGAAACCCCAGCAGTACAGCAACTAAGAGATAGCATAGATAAATGGGACCTCATAAAACTAAAAAGCTTCTGTTCATCAAAAGAAATGGTCTCTAAACTGAAGAGAACACCCACAGAGTGGGAGAAAATATTTGCCAACTATACATCAGACAAAGGACTGATAACCAGAATATACAGGGAACTTAAAAAACTAAATTCTCCCAAAACTAATGAACCAATAAAGAAATGGGCAGGTGAACTAAACAGAACTTTCTCAAAAGAAGAAATTCAAATGGCCAGAAAACACATAAAAAACGCTCACCATCTCTAGCAATAAAGGAAATGCAAATTAAAACCACACTAAGATTCCACCTCACCCCTGTTAGAATAGCCATCATCAGCAACACCACCAACAACAGGTGTTGGCGAGGATGCGGGGAAAAAGGAACCCTCTTACACTGTTGGTGGGAATGTAGACTAGTACAACCACTCTGGAAAAAAATTTGGAGGCTACTTAAAAAGCTGGACATCGATCTACCATTTGATCCAGCAATACCACTCTTGGGGATATACCCAAAAGACTGTTACTCCAGAGGCACCTGCACATCCATGTTTATTGCGGCACTATTCACAATAGCCAAGTAATGGAAACAGCCAAGATGCCCCAGCACTGACGAATGGATTAAGAAAATGTGGTATCTATACACAATGGAATTTTATGCAGCCATGAAGAAGAACGAAATGTTATCATTCGCTGGTAAATGGATGGAATTGGAGAACATCATTCTGAGTGAGGTTAGCCTGGCTCAAAAGACCAAAAATCGTATGTTCTCCCTCATATGTGGACATTAGATCAAGGGCAAACACAACAAGGGGATTGGACTATGAGCACATGATAAAAGCGAGAGCACACAAGGGAGGGGTGAGGATAGGTAAGACACCTAAAAAACTAGCTAGCATTTGTTGCCCTTAATGCAGAGAAACTAAAGCAGATACCTTAAAGCAACTGAGGTCAATAGGAAAAGGGGACCAGGAACTAGAGAAAAGGTTAGATTAAAAAGAATTAACCTAGAAGGTAACACCCACGCACAGGAAATCAATGTGAGTCAATGCCCTGTATAGCTATCCTTATCTCAACCAGCAAAACCCCTTGCTCCTTCCTATTATTGCTTATACTCTCTCTACAACAAAATTAGAGATAAGGGCAAAATAGTTTCTGCTGGGTATTGAGGGGGGGAGCGGGAGGGGGTGGAGTGGGTGGTCAGGGAGGGGGTGGGGGCAGGGGGGAGAAATAAACCAAGCCTTGTATGCACATATGAATAATAAAAGAAAAAAAAAAAGAAAACTGTCATTTGCTAGTAGTATTTCTTATGAAAACTTACTAAATTCTCACTGGGAAACAATGCAATAGATGCTCCTGCTTCTAACACAGATGGTTTTCATTTGGCAGAAACATGTGTTTCTTCAACTTAGTTCAATAGCCCATTATGGAGCAAACAGAGCCTATCTCCACCTTGAAAACTACAATTGGAGGGAGTATTCCTTTCAAACACTAACTCAATTCTCACAGGGAAACAATGTGCAAGAAGGTCCTGCTTCTAACATATATGGGTTTCTTTTGAGAGATACATTTCTTTCTTCAAGTCAGCTGAATACACCTCTTTAGAGCAAACAGATCTTCTCCACCTGGAAACACCTAGGTTGCAGAAAGTATTCTTTCAAAAACTAACTCAATTCTCACAGGGAAATAATGCAGTAGTTGTTCCTGCTTCTAACATGCATCATTTTCTTTAGAGAGATACATGTGTTTTTTCAACTCAGATGAGTAGGCCTATCTGGGACAAAATGAGACTTTCTCCACCGTGAAAACTATTATTTGCAGCAAGTATTCGTTTCAAGAGCTAACTCAATTCTTCCAGGGAAATATACTGCTGTATGCTGCAGCATGTAACATAGATGGTTTTCTTTTGAGGGATATAATGTTTCTTCAACACAGCACAATAAGTGTATTTGGAGAAAACTGAGCCTATTTCCACGAAGTAAACTATGAATTGCTGCAAGTATTCCTTTCAAAAACTAACTGAAATCTCCCATGGAAACAATGTGCTAGGTATATGCAGCTTCAAACACAGATTTTTGTCTTTTTAGAGATACATATTTTTCTTCAACTCAACTGAATATCTCTACCTAAAATACCTAAGTTACAGGCTGTATTCCTTACAAAAACTAACTCAGTTGTCACAGGGAAACAATATGCTAGATGCTCCTGCTTCTAACACAGATGGGTTCCTTTTGAAAGATATATGTGTTTCTTCAACTTGGTTGAATAGACCTTTTTGGAGCAAAGTGAGCCGTTCTCCACCTAGAAAACTCTGATTTGCAGGATGTATTACTTTCTAAAACTAACTCAACTCTCTATGGAAAACAATATGCTACGTGCTGCAACGTCTAACGTAGATGCTTTTCTTTGGAGAGATACAAGTGTTCAACCAAGCTGAATAGGCCTATTTGAAGCAAACAGAGCCTATCTCCATCTGAAACACCTAAGTTGCAGCAAGAATTCCTTGAAAAACTACTCAATTCTAACTGGGCAACAATGCGCTAGATGCTCCTCTTTCTAAACCGGGTGGATTTCTCTAGAGAGATACATAGGTTCCTTTAATTGAGCTGAAGAGGCGTATCTGGAGCAAATCGAGCCTATCTCCACCTTGAAACACCTAAGTTGCAGGAAGTATTCCTTTCAAAAACTAAATAAATTCTCACTGGGCAACAATGAACTAGATGTTCCTGCTTCTAACACAGGTGCTTTTCTTTTGAGAAATACATGTGTTCCTTCAACTTCACCGAATAGGCCTATCTGGAGTAAACAGAGCCTATCTCCACGTTGTTAAACCTACTTTACTGGATGTATTCTTTGAAAAACTAACTGAATTCTCAATGGGCAGCAATGTGTCAGATGCTATTGATTCTAACAAAATGGTTTTCTTTCAAGAGATACATGTGTTCCTTCAACTTAGCTGAATATGCCTATCTGTAGCAAACAGAGGCTAACTTCACTTTGTAACACATAAGTTGCAGGACATATTCCTTTCAAAAAACTAACTCGATTCTCACCAGGAAAAAATTTGCTAGATGCTTAACCCTGTAACATAGATAGTTTTTTCTAGAGAGAGATATGTGTTTCTTTAACTCAACTGAATAGGCCATTTTGAAATTCATGAGCCTTTTCTCACCTTGGAAACTATGATTTATAGGAAGTTTTCTTCTCAAAACCTAACTGAAGCTCACAGGAAAACAATGTGCTCGATGCTCATGCATCTAACAAGATGATTTTCTCACAAGAGATATATGTTTTTATTCCACCTAGCTGAAAACAGAGCCTATCTCCAACTTGAAAGACCTAAGTTGCAGAAAGTCTTCCTTGAAAAACTCTCTCAATTCTCACTTAGCCACAATGCACTAGATGCTCATGCTTCTCACACAGATGGTTGTCTTTGGAGATATACATTTCTGTCTTTACCTTAGCTGAATAGACATATTTGGAGCAAACAGAGGCTATCTTCACCTTCTGACACCTAAGTTGCAGTAATAGTTCCTTTCAAAAGCTAACTAGAATTCTCACTTGGAAACAATGTTCTAGATGCCAAAGCTTTTAACACAGATTGTTCTCTTTGGAGAGACAAATGTGTTTCTTCAACTTAGATGAATAGGCCTATTTGGAACAAATGACCCTTTCTCCACCTGAAAAACTATGATTTTTCTGGAAATATTTCTTTCAAAACCTAACTCACTTCTCAATCAGCAACAATTTGCTAGATCTCATGCATCTATCATAGAGGGATTTGGTTCGAGAGATATATGTGTTCCTTAGCTGAATAGACTTATTTTCAGCAAACAGAGCCAAATCTCCACCTTGAAACACCTAAATAGCAGGAATATTCCTTGAAAAACTAACTCAATTGTCACTGGGCAACCAAGCCCTAACATGCCCCTTCTTCTAACACGGATGTTTTTCTTTGTTTTCTTTCAAGAGGCATGTGTTCCTTCAACTTAGCTGAATAGGCTTATCTGGATTAAACAGAGGCAATCTTCACCTTGTAACATCTAAGTTGCAAAAGCATTTCGTTCAAAAACTAACTCATTCTCACATTGAAACAATGTTATATATGTCTATGCTTGTACAACACATGGTTGTCTTTGGAGAGATACATGTGTTTCTTCAACACAACTGAATATGCCTATTTGGAACAAAATGAGCCTTTCTCCACCGTGAAACACAAAGGGTGCAGGAAGTATTCCTTGAAAAACTAACTCAATTCTCACTGGACAACAATGCGCTAGGTGCTCTTCCTTCTAACATAGATGGATATCTTTTGAGAGATACTTGTGTTCCTTCAACTTAGCTGAATAGGCCTATCTGCTTCAAACAGAGCCTATCTCCACTTTGAAAACTATGATTTGCGGGAATATTCCCTTGAAAAACTAACTCAATTCTCAAGAATAAACTAGGTGCTTGCTATTCCTGCTTCTGACACAGATGGTTTTATGTCGAGAGATACAGATGTTTCTTCAGTTAGGTGAATAGGCCTATTTGAAACAAAATGAGCATTTCTCCAACTTGAAGGCTATGTTTTTCTGGAAGCATTTCTTTCAAAAACTAACTGAATTCACACTGGGCAACAATGTCCTAGATGCTCCTGCTTCTAACACAGACGGTTTTGTTTGGAGAGATACATGTGTTCCTTCCAATAAGCAGAACAGGCCTATCTGGAGGAACAAAGCCTATCTCCACCTTGATACACCCAATTTGCAGGAATTATTCCTTGAAAAACTATCTAAATTCTCATTGGACAACAATGCGGTAGATGCTCCTGCTTCTTACACACATAGTTTTCTCTGGAGAGATACATGTGTTCCTTCAACTTAGCAGAATTGTCCTATCTGGAGCAAAGAGAGGCTATCTTCACCTGGAAACATATGATTTGCAGGAAGTATTACTTTCAAAAAAATAACTCAATTCTCACAGGGAAACAATGTGCTAGATACTCCTGCTTCTATCACAGACAGTTTTCTTTTTAGCAATACATGTGTTTTTTCAATATAGCTGAATAAGCCTACTTGGAGAAAACAGAGCCCATCTCCACATTGAAACACCTAAGTCGCAGGAAGTAGTCATGGAAAACTAACTCAATTCTCACTGGACAACAGTGTGCTAAATGCTCCTGCATCTAATTCAGATTGTTTTTTCAAGAATTACATGTGCTCCTTCAACTTATCTGAAAAGCCTATCTGGATAAAACAGAGACTATCTCCTTCTTGAAAACTATTATTGGCAGGAAGGATTCCTTTAATAACTGACTCAGTTCTCCCAGGGAAACGATGTGCTAGGTGCTCCTGCTTTTAAAACAAATGGTTTTCTTTTGGGTGATACATTGTTTCTTCAACTTACTTGAATAGGCCTAGTTGATGTAAACAGAGCCTATCTCCACCTTCAAACACCTAACATGCAAGAAGTATTCTTTGAAAAACTAACTCATTTCTCACATTCAAAAATGTGCTAGATGCCCAAGCTTCTAACAAAGATGGTTTTCTTTTGAGAGATATATATGTTCCTCCTACTTCTCTGAATAGTCCTATCTGGGGCAAACTGAGCCTACCTTCACCTTGAAACACCTAGGTGGAAGAATGTATTCCTTTCCAAACCTATATTGATTCTCACAGGGAAACGTGCTAGATGCAACAGCCTCTAACATAGATGATTTTCTTCTGAGAGATACATGTGTTTCTTCTACTCACATGAGTAGGCCTATTTGGAGAAATCAGAGCCTATATCCACCTTGAAAACTACAATTATCAGGAAGTGTTCCTTTCAAAAACCAAATTGATTCTCACAGAGATACAATGTTCTAGACGCTCCTGCTTCTAACACAGATGGGGTTTTTTGCAGAGAGATATGTGTTTCTTCAACTCAGCTGAACAGGCCTATTTGGAATGAAGAGAGCCTATCAACACCCTGAAAAATCCACATTTCAGAAAGCATTCCTTTCAAAAACTAGCTCAACACTCACTCCGAAAAAATGTGCTAGATGCTGCAGCTTCTAGCATCATTGGTTTCTTGGGAGAGATACTTGTGTATCTTCAGCTCAGCTGAATAGGCCTATTGGAGTAAACAGATCCTATCTCCACGATGAAAACTATGATTTGTTGGAAGTATGCCTTTCAAAACCTAAATCAATACTTACAGAGAGACAATGTGGTAGATGATGCAGCTACAATCATAGATGGTTTTCATTGGGGAGATATATGTGTTTCTTCAACTCAGATGAATAAGCCCATTTAGAGCAAGGTCAGGCTTCCTCCACCTTGATAACTCTGATTTGCAGGACGTATTACTTTAAAAAATAATTCACCTCTAACAGGGAAACAATATGCTAGATGCATGCAGCTTCCAAAATGAATGATTTTCTCTGGGGAGTTTCATGTGTTTGTTCAACTCAGCCTAATATGCCCATTTGGAGAAAACAAAGCCTATGTCCACCTGAAATACCTAAGTTCTAGGAAGTATTCTCACAAGGAAACAATGTGCTAGATATTCCTGCTTCTAACACTGATGGTTGTCCTTGAAGAGGTATATGTGTTTCTGCAACTTAGCTGAACAGGAGTATTTGGAACAAAATGAGCCTTTCTCCCCCTAGAAAACTATGATTTACAAGAAGCATTCCTTTTAAAAACTAACTCAATTCTCATGGTAAACTATGTTCTAGATGCTCCTGCTTCTAACACAGATGGATGTCTTTGGAGAGACACTTGTGTTTCTTCAACACCGCTGAATAGGCCTGTTTGGAACAAAGAGAGCCTATCACCACTTTGAAAACCCCACGTTGTAGGAAATATTCTTTCAAAAACTAACTCAACTCTCACAGTGAAACAATGTGCTAGATGCTACAGCCTCTAACATAGATGGTTTACTTTGGAGAGATATATGCGTTTCTTCAACTCAGCTGAATAAGCATTTTGGAATTAAATGAGCCTTTCACCACCTTGAAAATTATGATTTTTAGGAAGTATTCCTTTCAAAGAACTAACTACATTCTCACTGGGGAACAATGCACTAGATGCTCCTGCTTCTAACACAGGTGGTTTTATTTCAAGAGATACATGTGTTCCTTCAACTTAGCTGAATAGGCCTATATGGACCAAACACAGCATAGCTGCACCTTGAAAACTATGATTTGAATGAAGCATTTCTTTAAAAAAAACTAACTAAATTGTCACTGGGGAACAATGCGCTAGATGCTCATGCTTCTAAAGCAGATGAGTTTCTTTTGAGTGATGTATGTTTCCTCAACTTAGCTGAATACGCCTCTTTGGAGCAAACAGAGCCTATCCACCTTGAACCACCTAAGTTGCCGGAAGTATTCCTTGAAAAACTTATTCATTTCTTACTTTGCAGTAAAGAGCTAGATGCTCCTCCTTCTAATACAAATGATTTTATTTCGAGCAACACATGAGTTCCTTCAACTTAACTGAATAGGCCTATTGGAGAAAATAGAGCCTATCTCGATCTTGAAAACTATGATTTGCAATAAATATTCCTTTCAAAAACTAAATCAGTTATCACAGGGAAACATTGTGCTAGAGTTCATGCTTCTAACAAGATGGTTTTCTTTCCAGCGATACATATATTTTTTCAACTTAGCTGAATAGGCCTATTTCAAGCGAAAAGAACATGTCTCCACCTTCATAAGCTTAAGTTGCAGGAAGTATTCTTTGAAAAAATAACTCAATTCTCCCTGGGCCAAAATTTGCTAGATTGTCCTGCTTCTAACACAGATGGTTTTCTTTCAAGAGATATATGTGTTCCTTCAACTTAGCTGAATAGGCCTATCTGGAGGAAACAGAGCTTATCTCTACCTTGTAACACCTAAGTTGCAGGAAATTTTATTTTCAAAAGCAATATGATTTCTCACAGGGAAACAATGTGCAAGGTGCTCCTGCTTCTAACATAGAAGGCTTTCTTTATAGGGATACATGTGTATCTTCAACTTTGTTGAGTAGGCCTCTTTGGAGAAAACTGAGCCTATCTCTACCTTGAAACTCCTAAGTTTCAGGAAGCATTCCTCTCAAAACCTTAATCAATTCTCACATGGAAACATGTGCTAGATGCTATAGCTTCTAACATAGTGGTTTTCTTTGGAGAGATACATGTGTTTCTATATCTCAGCTGAATAGTAAAATTTGGAGCAAACAGAGCCTACCTCCACCTTGAAGACTATGATTTGCAGGAAGTCTTCCACTCAAAAACTACCTCAATTCTCACTTGGAAGCAATGTTCTAGATGCCAATGCTTCTAACACAGATAGTTTCATTTTGAGAGATGCATGGGTTTCTTCAACTTAGCTGAATAGTCCTATTTGGAACAAAATTAGCATTTGTCAACCTGAAAACTATGATTTCCAGAAAGTATTGCTTTCAAAAACTAACTCGATTGTCACTTGGAAACAATGTTCTAAATTCCAAAGCTTCTAACAGAGATTGTTGTCTTTGGAGAGATACATGTGTTTCTTCAACTGAGCTGAATAGGCTCATTTGGAATAAAATGAGCCTTTCTCCACCTTGAAAGCTACAATGTTCTGGAAGTATTGCTTTCAAAAACTATTCAATTCTCAATGGGCACAAAACATGAGAAGCTCGTGCTTCTAAACAGGTGATTTTCTTTCAATAGATACATGTTTTCCTTCAACTTTGCTGAATAGGCCTATCTGGAGCAAGCAGAGCCTACCTCCACCTTGAAAACTATGATTAGCATGAAGTATTACTTTCAAAAACTAACTCAGTTCCAACAGGGAGACAATGTGCTAGAAGCTCTTGCTTTTAACACATATGGTTTTCCTTCAAGCAATACATGTGTTTCTTCAACTTAGCTCAATAGGCCTACTTGGAGCAAACAGAACCTGTCTCCACATTGAAAACTGTGATGTGCGGCAGTATTCCTTTCAAAAAGTAACTCAGTGCTCACTTGGAAACAATGTTCGAGATGCCAATGCTTCTAACACAATAGTTTTATAATGAGAGATACATGTGCTTTGTCAACTTAGATGAATAGCCCTACTTGGAACAAAATTAGTCTTTGTCCATCCTGAAAACTATGATTTTCAGAAAGTATTCCTTTCAAAATCTAATTCAATTCTCACAGGGAAACAAGGTGCTAGGTGCTCCTCCTCCAAACACAGATGGTTTTCTTTGGAGAGATACATGTGTTACTTCAATTCATATGAACAGGCCTATTTGAAGCAAACAGAGCGTATCTCCTCCTTGAATACTATGATTTGCAGGAAGTATTCCTTTCAAAACCTAATTCAATTCTCACTTGGAAAAATGTTCTAGATGCCAAGGCTTCTAACACAGATGGTTGTCTTTGGAGAGTTACATGTGTTTCTTCAACTCAGTGAATACGCCTATTTGGAACAAAATGAGCCTTTCTCCACCTGGAACACTATTATTTGTAGGAAGTATTCCTATCAAAAACTAACTCAATTCTCACAGGGAAACCATGTGCTAGATGCTCATGCTTCTAACACAGATGGTTTTCTTTCAAGAGATACCTCTTTTCTTCAACTTAGCTGAAAAGGCCTATTTGGAGAAAACAGAACCAACCTTCACCTCGAAAACTATGATTTGCAGGAAGTATTCCTCTCAAAAACTAAATAATTTCTCACTGGGCAACAATGAGCTAGATGCTCCTGCTTCTAACACAGGTGATTTTCTTTTGAGAGATGTATGTGTTCCTTCAACTTAGCTGAATAGGCCTATCTGGTGCAAACACAGCCTATCTCCATTTTGAAAACTATGATTTTCAAGAAGTATTCCTTTCAAAAACTAACTCAATTATGACTTGGAAACAATGTTCTAAATTCCTAGACTTCTAACAAAGATAATTGTCTTTGGAGAGATAAATGTGTTTCTTCAACTTACCTGGATAGGCCTATTTGGAGCAAACACAGCCTGTGTCCTCCTTGAAACACCTAAGTTGCAGGAAGTATTCCTTGAAAAACTACCTCAATTCTCACTTGGCAAGAATGAGCTAGATGCTGCCACTTCTAATACAGATAGATTTCTTTCACGAGATACATGTGTTCCTTCAGCATATCTGATAGGCCTATCTGGGGCAAAGAAAGTCTATCTCAACCTAGAAAACTATGATTTACAGGAAGTATTCCTTTCAAAAACTAATTCAGTTCTCATATGGAAACAATATGCTAGATGCTCCTGCTTCTAACACAGATGGTATCCTTTCGAAAGATATATGTGTTTCTTCAACTTAGTTGAGTAGGTCTTTTTGGAGCAAACAGAGCACATCTCCACCTTAAAAACTAGGATTTGCAGGAAATATTCCTTTCAAACTCTAACGTAACTTGCATGGGAAAATATTGTGCTAGATGCTGCAGTTTCTAACATAGATGGGGTTTTTTGCAGAGGTACATGTGTTTATTCAAGTCAGCTGTAGGCCTATTTGCGCAATTCTCACAGGGAGACAATATATTAGATGGTCCTACTTCTAACACGCATGGTTTTCTTTTGAGAGATACATATATTTCTTCAAATCAGCTGAATAGGCCTGTTTGGAGCAAACAGAGCATATCACCACCTTGAAAATTATGATTTGCAGGAAGTATTTCTTTCAAACACTAACTCAGTTCTCACAGATATATAATGTTCTAAATGTTCCTGTTTCTAACACAGATGGGTTTCTTTCAAGAGATACATGGGTTTCTTCAACTCATTTGAATAGGCCTAGTTGGAGCAAAAAGGGCTTATCTCCACCTGAAAGACATAAGATGCAGGAAGGATTCCTTTCAACAACTAACTCAATTTTCAAAGGGAAACAATGCACTAGATGTTCCTCCTTCTAACATGGATGGATTTATTTATAGAGATACATGTATTTCTTCAACTCAGATGACTAGGCCTATCTGGGACAAAATGAGCCTTTCTCCACCTTGAAAATTATGATTTGCAGGAAGTATTCCTTTCAAAAGCTAAGTCAATTCTTATAGGGAAACATAGTGCTACATGCTGCTGCATCTAACATAGATGGTTTTCTTTCAAGGGATACATGTGTTTCTTCAATACAGCTGAATAGGCCTTTTTGGAGCAAACTGAGTCTATTTCCACCATGAAAACTATAAATTGCCAGAAGTATTAGTTTCAAAAACTAACTGAATTCTCACATGGAAACAATGTGCTAGATGCATGCAGCTTCTATATAGATGGTTGTCTTTTTAGAGACACATGTTTCTTGAACTCAGCTGAATATCACTACCTGAAACACCTAAGTTGCAGGCTGTATTCCTTACAAAAACTAACTCAATTGTCACAGGGAAACAATGTGTTACATGCTCCTGCTTCTAACACAGATGGGTTCCTTTCAAAAGATACATGTGTTTTTTCAACTTAGTTGAATAGGCTTTTTGGAGCAAATTGAGCCTCTCTCCACCTTGAAAACTCTGATTTGCAGGAAGTATTAGTTTCAAAAACTAACTCAACTGTCACAGTGAAACAATAAGTTAGATGCTGCAACTTCTAACATGGATGGTTTTCTTTAGAGAGATACATGTGTTTATTCAACTCAGCTGAATAGGCCTATTTGGAGCAAACAGAGACTATCTCCACCTGAAACACTTAAATTTCAGGAAGTATTCCTTTCAAACACTAACTCAATTCTCACAAGGAAACAGTGTGCTACACACTCCAGCTTGTAACAAGGATGGTTTTCTTTCGAGAGATACAGTGTTTCTTCAACTCAGCTGAATAGGCCGGTTTGGAGCAACATGAGCCTAACTCCACCTTGATAACTATGATTGGCATGAAGAATTTCTTTCAAAACCTAACTCAAATCTCAAAGGAAATAGTGTGATGGATGTTCCTGCTTCTAACATGCATGGATTTCTTTTGAGAGATACATTGTTTCTCCAACTCAGCTGAATAGGCCTATTTGGGGGAAACAGAGCCTATCACCACCTGAAACACCTAAGTTGCAGGAAGTATTCCTTTCAAAAACTAACTCAATTCTCACAGGGAAACAATATGGTACATACATGGAAACAATGTGCTAGATGTTCCTGCTTCTAACACAGAAGTTTGTTTCAAGAGATACATACCTGAGATACTTACCTGAACATGCCTACTTGAAGCAAACAGAAACTATCTCCACATTGAAAACTATGATTTGCAAGAAGTATTTCTTCTAACACAGATGGTTTTCTTTGGAGAGGTACATGTGTTTCTTCAAGTCAGCTGAATACACTTCTTTGGAGAAAACAGATCCTATCTAAACCTTGAAACACTTAGGTTGCAGGAAATATTCCTTTCAAAAACTAACTCAATTCTCAGAAAAACACTGTGCTAGATGCTCCTCCTTCTAACACAGATGGTTTTCTTTCGAGAGATACATGTGTTTCTTCAACTCAGGTGAATAGGCCTATTTGGAGCAATAATTACCGATATCATCCTTGAAAACTGATTTTTAGGAAGTATTCCTTTCCAAAACTAACGCAATACTAACAGGGACACAATGTTCCAGATTCTCCTGCTTCTAGCAATCTGGTTGTTTTTGGAGAGAGATATGTGTTTCTTCAACTCAGCTGCATAGGTCTATTTGGAATGAAGAGAGCCTATCACCACCTTCAAAACCCACATTGCAGGAAGTACTCTATTCCAAAACTAGCCCAACTCTCACCGCAAAACAATGTGCTAGATGCTGCAGCATCTAACACAGATGATTTTCCTTGAAGAGATACTTGTGTTTATTAAACTCAGCTGAATAGGCATATTGGAGCAAACAGAGCCTATCACAACCATGAAAACTATCATTTGTCGGTAGTATTCCTTTCAAGAACTAACGCAATTCTCACAAGGAAACAATGTGGTAGATGCTGAAGCTGCAAACATAGATGGTTTTCTTTGGAGACTTACATGTGTTTCTTCAACTCAGTTCAATAGGCCTATTAGGAGCAATATGAGCCTTACTCATACCTTGAAACTATGATTGGCATGAAGTATTTTGTTCAAATACTAAGTCAATTCTCACAGAGAAACAATGCGCTAGATGCTCCTTCTTCTAAACACAGATGGTTTTCTTTTGAGAAAAACATGTGTTTCTTCAACTTAGCTGAATAGGCCTACTTGGAGCAAAGAGAGCCTATCACCACCTTGAAAACTATGATTTGCAGGAAGTATTCCTTTCAAACATGAACTAAATTCTAACAGAGACACCATGTGTTAGATGCTCCTTCTTCTATCACAGATGGTTTTCTTTTGAGAGAAACATGTGCTTATTCAACTTAGCTCAGCAGGTCTATTTGGAAAACAGAGCCTAACTCCACCTTGCAATCCGTCATTTGCAGGAAGTTTTCCTTAAAAAACCTAACTCAATTCTCACTGGTAAACAACAGGCTAGACTCTCTTGCTTCTAACAGTAATGGTTTTATTAAAACAGAAACAGTGCATCCTCCTTTCACTTGAATTTGCCAATTTTGCAAAAAGGTGATGTACCACCCACATGAGAACACTGAGTGCTACACAGTAAATTATTCAATGGGTAACTCAATCCTCATTGGGAAACAAGGTGATAGGCCATCCAGATTCTGCTATTGATAGTTTTCTTCCAAGACATACAGTGCTTGTTCCCTTCAGTTGAATTGAGCTGTTTAGCACAGAGGTGATACTATTCATACTTTAAAACTGTGAGAGATAGGCAGTATTCTGGTTAAATACTAACTCAATTCTCACTGCTTAACAAGGTGTTAAATTCTCATGCTTATAACATTAATGGTTCTCTTACAGGAGATACACTACTTCTTCCATTACTTGAAAAAGGTTATTTTGCACAGTGATAATGTTCTTCACACTTTAAAAGCCAGAGAATAGGCAGTATTCCTTTTTAAGGTTAACTCAATTCTCACTGCTAAACAAAGTGCTAGAGCCTCTTGCTGCTAACATTAATGGTTCTCCTACAAGAGATACAGTGCTTCTTCCATTCACTTGAGTGGGGCTATTTTGCACAAAGTTGGGGTTCCTCACCCTTGAAAATACTGAGTGATAGGCAGTACTCCTTTCAACATGTAAGTTAATTCTCATTCAAAAACAAAGTGCTAGATCATTCCTCTTCTAACATTGATAATTTTCTTTCAGGAGACACAGTGCTTCTTCCATTCACATGAAAGAAACTTAAGCAAAAAGCTGATCTTCCTCAGTAGGACTTATAGAGTGTAGTGAAGTAGACACTCAGCCTCTCTGGAAAACATCCATTTGCATCATAAAGAGTCTGCGTCCTCAGGCAATGCAAAAGAGACTTAAAAATCAGTCCCCACCCTGATCTACTAAATCACTGGTTTTCCCCTCCCCCTGCATTCGCTAACATGCAGACTTTCTCTTCTCTTCTCTACAATTAAATTCTCAGCAAATAAAATATGACATCTTCTGATAGAGAATGTCTCTGCTTTCATTTTCAGGGCAGACTCAAAACCCACAGCACATGAAATTCCTCTGCAGGTCTCCCTTGCATCACTCACAATTACAAACCCTGAGGGTCACCAAATTCCTTTCAAGAGGAAACTCAATTCTCATAGGGACACAATATGAAAGACATTTCTGCATTTAACACAGATTGTATTCTTCATAAGAAACATGTGTTTGTCCATATTTGAAGTACCTGAGAGGTGGGCCATATTCTTTTCAAAAACTAAATACTATCAGGGACACATTATGCTACACCCCCCTGCTTCAAACATAGGTAGTTTTATTACAAAAGATACACTGTTTCCTCCATTCACTAGAATGGGGCCATTTTGCACAAAGATGGTGTATCACTCAGTTGAAAATCCTGAGAGATAGGAAGTATTTATTTTAAAAGTTAACTCAGTTCTCACCACTGAATAACATGCTTGAACCTCTTGCATCTAACATTAATGGTTTTCTTAGAAGAGAAATAGTGCCTTTTCCATGTACTTGAGCAATGTTGCAGAAAGTTGAAGCTCCTCACACATGAAAGTTGTGACCATATTCTGAGAGGTAGACCATATCCCTTTAAAAAGTTAATTCAATTCTCTCAGGGGAACATGGTACTAGACCCTCCTGCTTGTAACATTGATCCTTTTCTGAAAGGAGAAATACTGCTTGTTCCATTTACTAAAAAAAGAGCTATTTAGCACAAAGATAGTGTTATGCACACTGTAAAAGCATGAGAGACAGGCATGAAAACACTGAGTGGTAGGCAGTATTCCTATAAAAAAGTAACTCACTTCTCATCAGAAAACAAAGTGCTTGAAACTCCTGCTTCTAACATTCAAGTTTTCTTACAAGAGATGCAGTACTGGTTCTAATCACTTGAAAGAGGTGATATTGCACAGAGATGATAATCCTCACCCATGAAAACACTGAGTGGTAGGCAGTATTCCTTTAAACAAGTAACACCATTCTTATCAGAAAACAAGTGCTTGACCCTCCTGCTTCTAATATTCATAGTTCTCTTACAAAAGATGCAGTGCTTGTTCCATAAACTTGAAAGTGGCAATTTTTCACAAAGTTATGTTCCTCACCCATGAAAACATTGAGAGGTAGGCAGTATTTCTTTAAACAGCTAACTCAATTCACAGTGCTAAACTTGGTGCTAGACCCTCTTGCTTCTTTTTCTTTTTTTTAGGCAGTATTCCTTTAAACTACATTCACAATACTAAGTAAAGTGCTAGACCCTCTTCCTTCAATCAGTAATGATTCTCTTACAAAAGCTACAGTACATCTTCCATTCACTGGTATGTGATGATTTTGTACGGTGATGTTTGTCTCCCATGAAAACACTGAAGTAGGCAGTATTCCCTTAAACAGTTAACTCAATTCAAAGTGCTAAACAAGGTGCTAGACCCTCTTTTTTCTAACATTAATGATTTTCTTACAAGAGCTACAGTATTTCTCCATTCACTTAAAAGGGGCTGTTTTGACCAAAGTGGATGTTTCTAACACATCAAAATGATGAGAGGTAAGCAGTATTGCTTTAACAGGCTAACTCAATTCACAATGCTAAACAAGGTGTTAGGCCCTCTTGCTTCTAACTTTAATGATTCTCTTCCAAGAGCTACTGTGCTTCTTCCATTCACTTGAATGGGGGGATTTGCAAAAAGGTAATGTTCCTCACCCATGAAAACATTGAGAGGTAGGCAGTATTCCTTTTAACAGCTAACTCAATTCACAGTGCTAAAGAAGGTGCCTGAACCTCTTGCTTCTAACATTAATGATTCTCTTACAAGAGAAACAGTGCTTCTTCCATTCACTTGAAAAGGGATATTTTGCAGAGAGATAATGTTCTTCATACTTTAAAAGCCTGTGAGACAGGCAGTATTTCTTTTATTTTTTTATTGTTTTATTATTCATATATGCATACAAGGCTTGGGTCATTTCTCCCCCATGCCCCCACCCCCTCCCTTACCACCCACTCCACCCCCTCCCTCTCCCCCCTACCCCCTCAATACCCAGCAGAAGCTATTTTGCCCTTATCTCTAATTTTGTTGAAGAGAGAATATAAGCAATAATAGGAAGGAACAAGTGTTTTGGTGGTTGAGATAAGGACAGCTATACAGGGAGTTGACTCACATTAATTTCCTGTGTGTGTGTTACCTTCTAGGTTAATTCTTTTTAATCTAACCTTTTCTCTAGTTCCTGGTCCCTTTTCCTATTGGCCTCAGTTCTTTTTAAGGTATCTGCTTTTAGTTTCTCTGCGTTAAGGGCAACAAATGCTAGCTAATTTTTTAGGTGTCTTACCTATCCTCACTCCTCCCTTGTGTACTCTCACTTTTATCATGTGCTCAAAGTCAAATTCCCTTGTTGTGTTTGCCCTTGATCTAATGTCCGCATATGAGGGAGAACATACGATATTTGGTCTTTTGGGTCAAGCTAACCTCACTCAGAATGATGTTCTCCAATTCCATCCATTTACTGGTGAATGATAACATTTTGTTCTTCTTCATGGCTGCATAGAATTCCACTGTGTATAGATGCCACATTTTCTTTATCCCATCCTCTTGCTTCTAACATTAATGATTCTCTTACAAGAGCTACAGTGCTTACTCCATTCACTTGTATGGGGCGATTTTAAACAAAGGTGATGTTCCTGACCCATGAAAACACTGAGAAGTAGAAAGTATTACTTTAAACAGCTAACTCAATTCACAGTGCTAAACTAGGTGCTAGACCCTCTTGCTTCTAACATTTATGATTCTATTACAAGAGTTTCGGTGCTTCTCCATATTCTTGAAAGGGGCTGTTTTGCACAAAGTTGATTTCCTCACCCATGAAAATGCTGAAAGGTATGCTGTATTCCTTTAACCAGCTAACTCAATTCACAATCCTAAAGAAGGTGCTTGACCCTCTTGCTTGTAACATTAATGGTTCTCTTTCAGGAGAAACAGTGTTTCTTCCATTCACTTGAAAAGGGCTGTTTTGCACAAAGTTAATGTTCTTCATACTTTAAAAGCCTGAGAGACGGGCAGCATTCCTTTTAAAAGTTAACTCAATTCTCACTGGTAAACAACATGCTAACCCCTCTGGCTTCTAACATTAATAGTTTTCTTAAAAGAGAAACAGTGTTTCTTCCTTTCACTTGAAATGGGCTATTATGCCAAAAGGTGATGTACCACCAACTTGAGAACACTGAATGGTAGGCAGTATATTTTTCAATGGGTAACTCAATTCACTTTGAGAAACAAGCTGCTAGGCTCTCCTGATTCTAACACTGACAGTTTTCTTCCAACACATACATTTCTTTTTCCATTAAGTTGAATTGAGCTGATTGGCACAAAGGTGATGTTACTCACATTTGGAAACATTGAGATGCAGGCATTCTTCCTTTCAAAACCTAACTCTATTCTCTCAGAGAAACATTGTGCTAGATCCTCCTTCTTCTAACATTGCCAGTTTTCTTAAAACAGATAAAGTGCTTCTTTCATTCACTTGAAAGGGGCTAGTTTCCCAAAGTAGATATTCCTCACCCATGAAAACGCTGAGAGGTAGGAAGTATTCCTCTAAACAGCTAACTGAATTCACCATGCTAAACAAGTTTCTAGACTCTCTTGCTCCAACAATTAATGATTCTCTAACAAGAGATACAGTGCTTCTTCCATTCTCCTATCTGGGGCAATTTTGAACAAAGGTTATGTTCCAGACCAATGAAAACACTGAGAGGTAGACAGTATTACTTTAAAAAACTACCTCAATTCACAGTACTAAACACGGTGCTAGACCCCCTGGCTTCTAACACTTCTGATTCTCTTAGAAGAGATTCAGTGCTTCTCCATTCACTTCAAAGGGGCTGTTTTACACAAAGTTGATGTTCCTCACCCATGAAAATGCTGAGAGGTAGGCAGTATTCATTTAATCAGAAAACTCAATTCACAAGGCTAAACAAGTTGCTAGACCCTCTTGCTTCTAACATTAACGATTCTCTTACAAGAGCTACAGTGCATCTTCCATTCACTTGTATGGAGCAATTATGAACAAAGGAGATTTTTTAACCCATGAAAACATTGAGAGATAGACAGTATTCCTTTAAAGAGGTAACACAATTCACAGTGCTAAAAAGGTTCTAGAACCTCTTGCTTCTACCATTTCTGATTCTCTTACAAGAGCTTCAGTGCTTCTCCATTCACTTCAAAGGGGCTATTTTACACAAAGTTGATGTTCCTCACCCATGAAAACTGTGAGAGGTACGCCATATTCCTTTAACCAGCTAATTTAATTGACAATGCTAAAGAAGTTGCTTGACCTTCTTGCTTGTAACATTAACGGTTCGCTTACAAGAGAAACAGTGCTTCTTCCATTCACTTGAAAAGTGCTATTTCCTCTTTTATTGCATCGATGATCCATTCTTCATTAAGTAATGAGTTATTTAGTTTCCAGCTGTTTGCATGTTTTTTGTCTTTACTTTTGTTGTTGAGGTCTACTTTTACTGCATTGTGGTCAGATAGTATGCACGATATTATTTCTATTTTCTTATATTTGCTGAGGCTTGCTTTGTGCCCTAGGATATGATCTATTTTGGAGAAGGTTCCATGGGCTGCTGAAAAGAATGTATATTGTGTAGAGGTTGGATGAAATGTTCTGTAGACATCTACTAGGTCCACTTGATCTATTGCATATTTTAGATCTTGGATTTCTTTATTGAGTTTTTGTTTGGATGACCTGTCTATTGATGATAATCGAGTGTTAAAGTCTCCCACAACCACTGTGTTGGTGTTTATATATGCTTTTAGGTCTTTCAGGGTATGTTTGATGAAATTGGGTGCGTTGACATTGGGTGCGTACAGATTGATGATTATTATTTCCTTTTGGTCTATTTCCCCTTTTATTAGTATGGAATGTCCTTCTTTATCTCGTTTGATCAATGTAGGTTTGAAGTCTACTTTGTCAGAGATAAGTATTGATAGACTTCCAGGAACATTTTAATTTCCTCTTTAGAAATTAAAAAGTTCCTGGAAGTCAATGAAAATGAAAACACAACTTACCGGAACCTATGGGACACAGCTAAGGCAGTCTTGAGAGGAAAGTTTATAGCCATGAGTGCATATATTAAAAAGATTGAAAGATCCCAAATCAATGACCTAATGATACATCTCAAACTCCTAGAAAAACAAGAACAAGAAAATCCCAAAACAAATAGAAGGAGAGAAATAATAAAAATAAGAGCTGAAATCAACAAAATAGAAACCAAAAAAACCATACAAAGAATTAATGAAACAAAAAGTTGGTTCTTTGAAAAAATAAACAAGATCGATAGACCCCTGGCAAACCTGACTAAAATGAGGAGAGAAAAAACCCAAATTAGTAGAATTAGGAATGCAAAAGGGGAGATAACAACAAATACCATGGAAGTCCAGGAAATCATCAGAGACTACTTTGAGAACCTATATTCAAATAAATTTGAAAATCTAAAAGAAATGGACAGATTTCTAGATACATATGATCATCCAAAACTGAACCAAGAGGAAATTAATCACCTGAATAGACCTATAACACAAAATGAAATTGAAGCAGCAATCAAGAGTCTCCCCAAAAAGAAAAGTCCAGGACCAGATGGATTCTCTGCTGAGTTCTATCAGACCTTTAAAGAAGAACTGATACCAACCCTCCTTAAACTGTTCCACGAAATAGAAAGGGAAGGAAAACTGCCAAACACATTTTATGAAGCCAGTATTACACTTATCCCAAAACCAGGCAAAGACACCTCCAAAAAGGAGAACTATAGGCCAATCTCCTTAATGAACATTGATGCAAAAATCCTCAACAAAATTATGGCAAACCGAATTCAACAACACATCAAAAAGATTATTCACCACGACCAAGTAGGCTTCATCCCAGGGATGCAGGGGTAGTTCAACATACGAAAATCAATAAACGTAATAAACCACATTAACAGAAGCAAAGACAAAAACCACTTGATCATCTCAATAGATGCAGAAAAAGCCTTTGATAAGATCCAACATCATTTCATGATAAAAGCTCTAAGAAAACCAGGAATAGAAGGAAAGTTCCTCAACATTATAAAAGCTATATATGACAAACCTACAGCCAGCATTATACTTAACAGAGAAAAATTAAAACCATTCCCTCTAAAATCAGGAACCAGACAAGGATGCCCACTATCTCCACTCCTATTCAACATAGTACTGGAATTCCTAGCCAGAGCAATTAGGCAAGAAGAAGGAATAAAAGGAATACAAATAGGTAAAGAAACTGTCAAAATATCCCTATTTGCAGACGACATGATCCTATACCTTAAAGACCCAAAAAACTCTACTCAGAAGCTTCTAGACATCATCAATAGCTATAGCAAGGAAGCAGGATATAAAATCAACATAGAGAAATCATTAGCATTTCTTTACACTAACAATGAGCAAACAGAAAAAGAATGTATGAAAACAATTCCATTTACAATAGCCTCAAACAAAATCAAATACCTAGGTGTAAACCTAACAAAAGATGTGAAAGACCTCTACAAGGAAAACTATACACTTCTGAAGAAAGAGATTGAGGAAGACTATAGAAAGTGGAGAGATCTCCCATGCTCATGGATTGGTAGAATCAACATAGTAAAAATGTTGATACTCCCCAAAGTAATCTACATGTTTAATGCAATTCCCATCAAAATTCCAATGACATTCATTAAAGAGATTGAAAAATCTACTGTTAAATTTATATGGAAACACAAGAGGCCATGAATAGCCAAGGCAATACTCAGTCAAAAGAACAATGCAGGAGGTATCACAATACCTGACTTCAAACTATATTACAAAGCAATAACGATAAAAACAGCATGGTACTGGCACAAAAACAGACATGAAGACCAGTGGAACAGAATAGAGGATCCAGATATGAAGCCACACAACTATAAGCAACTTATCTTTGAC
The DNA here is from genome assembly GCF_047511655.1 of Castor canadensis. Lineage (NCBI taxonomy): Eukaryota > Metazoa > Chordata > Mammalia > Rodentia > Castoridae > Castor > Castor canadensis. Next base: position 20,096,739 of record NC_133403.1, read on the forward strand.
AAAGGAGCTAAAAATATACGATGGAGAAATAGCAGCCTCTTCAACAAAAACTGCTGGGAAAACTGGTTAGCAGTCTGCAAAAAACTGAAACTAGATCCATGTATATCACCCTACACCAAGATTAACTCAAAATGGATCAAGGATCTTAATATCAGACCCCAAACTCTTAAGTTGATACAAGAAAGAGTAGGAAATACTCTGGAGTTAGTAGGTATAGGTAAGAACTTTCTCAATGAAACCCCAGCAGCACAGCAACTAAGAGATAGCATAGATAAATGGGACCTCATAAAACTAAAAAGCTTCTGTTCATCAAAAGAAATGGTCTCTAAACTGAAGAGAACACCCACAGAGTGGGAGAAAATATTTGCCAACTATACATCAGACAAAGGACTGATAACCAGAATATACAGGGAACTTAAAAAACTAAATTCTCCCAAAACTAATGAACCAATAAAGAAATGGGCAGGTGAACTAAACAGAACTTTCTCAAAAGAAGAAATTCAAATGGCCAGAAAACACATGAAAAAACGCTCACCATCTCTAGCAATAAAGGAAATGCAAATTAAAACCACACTAAGATTCCACCTCACCCCTGTTAGAATAGCCATCATCAGCAACACCACCAACAACAGGTGTTGGCGAGGATGCGGGGAAAAAGGAACCCTCTTACACTGTTGGTGGGAATGTAGACTAGTACAACCACTCTGGAAAAAAATTTGGAGGCTACTTAAAAAGCTGGACATCGATCTACCATTTGATCCAGCAATACCACTCTTGGGGATATACCCAAAAGACTGTTACTCCAGAGGCACCTGCACATCCATGTTTATTGCGGCACTATTCACAATAGCCAAGTAATGGAAACAGCCAAGATGCCCCAGCACTGACGAATGGATTAAGAAAATGTGGTATCTATACACAATGGAATTTTATGCAGCCATGAAGAAGAACGAAATGTTATCATTCGCTGGTAAATGGATGGAATTGGAGAACATCATTCTGAGTGAGGTTAGCCTGGCTCAAAAGACCAAAAATCGTATGTTCTCCCTCATATGTGGACATTAGATCAAGGGCAAACACAACAAGGGGATTGGACTATGAGCACATGATAAAAGCGAGAGCACACAAGGGAGGGGTGAGGATAGGTAAGACACCTAAAAAACTAGCTAGCATTTGTTGCCCTTAATGCAGAGAAACTAAAGCAGATACCTTAAAGCAACTGAGGTCAATAGGAAAAGGGGACCAGGAACTAGAGAAAAGGTTAGATTAAAAAGAATTAACCTAGAAGGTAACACCCACGCACAGGAAATCAATGTGAGTCAATGCCCTGTATAGCTATCCTTATCTCAACCAGCAAAACCCCTTGCTCCTTCCTATTATTGCTTATACTCTCTCTACAACAAAATTAGAGATAAGGGCAAAATAGTTTCTGCTGGGTATTGAGGGGGGGAGCGGGAGGGGGTGGAGTGGGTGGTCAGGGAGGGGGTGGGGGCAGGGGGGAGAAATAAACCAAGCCTTGTATGCACATATGAATAATAAAAGAAAAAAAAAAGAAAACTGTCATTTGCTAGTAGTATTTCTTATGAAAACTTACTAAATTCTCACTGGGAAACAATGCAATAGATGCTCCTGCTTCTAACACAGATGGTTTTCATTTGGCAGAAACATGTGTTTCTTCAACTTAGTTCAATAGCCCATTATGGAGCAAACAGAGCCTATCTCCACCTTGAAAACTACAATTGGAGGGAGTATTCCTTTCAAACACTAACTCAATTCTCACAGGGAAACAATGTGCAAGAAGGTCCTGCTTCTAACATATATGGGTTTCTTTTGAGAGATACATTTCTTTCTTCAAGTCAGCTGAATACACCTCTTTAGAGCAAACAGATCTTCTCCACCTGGAAACACCTAGGTTGCAGAAAGTATTCTTTCAAAAACTAACTCAATTCTCACAGGGAAATAATGCAGTAGTTGTTCCTGCTTCTAACATGCATCATTTTCTTTAGAGAGATACATGTGTTTTTTCAACTCAGATGAGTAGGCCTATCTGGGACAAAATGAGACTTTCTCCACCGTGAAAACTATTATTTGCAGCAAGTATTCGTTTCAAGAGCTAACTCAATTCTTACAGGGAATTATACTGCTGTATGCTGCAGCATGTAACATAGATGGTTTTCTTTTGAGGGATATAATGTTTCTTCAACACAGCACAATAAGTGTATTTGGAGAAAACTGAGCCTATTTCCACGAAGTAAACTATGAATTGCTGCAAGTATTCCTTTCAAAAACTAACTGAAATCTCCCATGGAAACAATGTGCTAGGTATATGCAGCTTCAAACACAGATTTTTGTCTTTTTAGAGATACATATTTTTCTTCAACTCAACTGAATATCTCTACCTAAAATACCTAAGTTACAGGCTGTATTCCTTACAAAAACTAACTCAGTTGTCACAGGGAAACAATATGCTAGATGCTCCTGCTTCTAACACAGATGGGTTCCTTTTGAAAGATATATGTGTTTCTTCAACTTGGTTGAATAGACCTTTTTGGAGCAAAGTGAGCCGTTCTCCACCTAGAAAACTCTGATTTGCAGGATGTATTACTTTCTAAAACTAACTCAACTCTCTATGGAAAACAATATGCTACGTGCTGCAACGTCTAACGTAGATGCTTTTCTTTGGAGAGATACAAGTGTTCAACCAAGCTGAATAGGCCTATTTGAAGCAAACAGAGCCTATCTCCATCTGAAACACCTAAGTTGCAGCAAGAATTCCTTGAAAAACTACTCAATTCTAACTGGGCAACAATGCGCTAGATGCTCCTCTTTCTAAACCGGGTGGATTTCTCTAGAGAGATACATAGGTTCCTTTAATTGAGCTGAAGAGGCGTATCTGGAGCAAATCGAGCCTATCTCCACCTTGAAACACCTAAGTTGCAGGAAGTATTCCTTTCAAAAACTAAATAAATTCTCACTGGGCAACAATGAACTAGATGTTCCTGCTTCTAACACAGGTGCTTTTCTTTTGAGAAATACATGTGTTCCTTCAACTTCACCGAATAGGCCTATCTGGAGTAAACAGAGCCTATCTCCACGTTGTTAAACCTACTTTACTGGATGTATTCTTTGAAAAACTAACTGAATTCTCAATGGGCAGCAATGTGTCAGATGCTATTGATTCTAACAAAATGGTTTTCTTTCAAGAGATACATGTGTTCCTTCAACTTAGCTGAATATGCCTATCTGTAGCAAACAGAGGCTAACTTCACTTTGTAACACATAAGTTGCAGGACATATTCCTTTCAAAAAACTAACTCGATTCTCACCAGGAAAAAATTTGCTAGATGCTTAACCCTGTAACATAGATAGTTTTTTCTAGAGAGAGATATGTGTTTCTTTAACTCAACTGAATAGGCCATTTTGAAATTCATGAGCCTTTTCTCACCTTGGAAACTATGATTTATAGGAAGTTTTCTTCTCAAAACCTAACTGAAGCTCACAGGAAAACAATGTGCTCGATGCTCATGCATCTAACAAGATGATTTTCTCACAAGAGATATATGTTTTTATTCCACCTAGCTGAAAACAGAGCCTATCTCCAACTTGAAAGACCTAAGTTGCAGAAAGTCTTCCTTGAAAAACTCTCTCAATTCTCACTTAGCCACAATGCACTAGATGCTCATGCTTCTCACACAGATGGTTGTCTTTGGAGATATACATTTCTGTCTTTACCTTAGCTGAATAGACATATTTGGAGCAAACAGAGGCTATCTTCACCTTCTGACACCTAAGTTGCAGTAATAGTTCCTTTCAAAAGCTAACTAGAATTCTCACTTGGAAACAATGTTCTAGATGCCAAAGCTTTTAACACAGATTGTTCTCTTTGGAGAGACAAATGTGTTTCTTCAACTTAGATGAATAGGCCTATTTGGAACAAATGACCCTTTCTCCACCTGAAAAACTATGATTTTTCTGGAAATATTTCTTTCAAAACCTAACTCACTTCTCAATCAGCAACAATTTGCTAGATCTCATGCATCTATCATAGAGGGATTTGGTTCGAGAGATATATGTGTTCCTTAGCTGAATAGACTTATTTTCAGCAAACAGAGCCAAATCTCCACCTTGAAACACCTAAATAGCAGGAATATTCCTTGAAAAACTAACTCAATTGTCACTGGGCAACCAAGCCCTAACATGCCCCTTCTTCTAACACGGATGTTTTTCTTTGTTTTCTTTCAAGAGGCATGTGTTCCTTCAACTTAGCTGAATAGGCTTATCTGGATTAAACAGAGGCAATCTTCACCTTGTAACATCTAAGTTGCAAAAGCATTTCGTTCAAAAACTAACTCATTCTCACATTGAAACAATGTTATATATGTCTATGCTTGTACAACACATGGTTGTCTTTGGAGAGATACATGTGTTTCTTCAACACAACTGAATATGCCTATTTGGAACAAAATGAGCCTTTCTCCACCGTGAAACACAAAGGGTGCAGGAAGTATTCCTTGAAAAACTAACTCAATTCTCACTGGACAACAATGCGCTAGGTGCTCTTCCTTCTAACATAGATCGATATCTTTTGAGAGATACTTGTGTTCCTTCAACTTAGCTGAATAGGCCTATCTGCTTCAAACAGAGCCTATCTCCACTTTGAAAACTATGATTTGCGGGAATATTCCCTTGAAAAACTAACTCAATTCTCAAGAATAAACTAGGTGCTTGCTATTCCTGCTTCTGACACAGATGGTTTTATGTCGAGAGATACAGATGTTTCTTCAGTTAGGTGAATAGGCCTATTTGAAACAAAATGAGCATTTCTCCAACTTGAAGGCTATGTTTTTCTGGAAGCATTTCTTTCAAAAACTAACTGAATTCACACTGGGCAACAATGTCCTAGATGCTCCTGCTTCTAACACAGACGGTTTTGTTTGGAGAGATACATGTGTTCCTTCCAATAAGCAGAACAGGCCTATCTGGAGGAACAAAGCCTATCTCCACCTTGATACACCCAATTTGCAGGAATTATTCCTTGAAAAACTATCTAAATTCTCATTGGACAACAATGCGGTAGATGCTCCTGCTTCTTACACACATAGTTTTCTCTGGAGAGATACATGTGTTCCTTCAACTTAGCAGAATTGTCCTATCTGGAGCAAAGAGAGGCTATCTTCACCTGGAAACATATGATTTGCAGGAAGTATTACTTTCAAAAAAATAACTCAATTCTCACAGGGAAACAATGTGCTAGATACTCCTGCTTCTATCACAGACAGTTTTCTTTTTAGCAATACATGTGTTTTTTCAATATAGCTGAATAAGCCTACTTGGAGAAAACAGAGCCCATCTCCACATTGAAACACCTAAGTCGCAGGAAGTAGTCATGGAAAACTAACTCAATTCTCACTGGACAACAGTGTGCTAAATGCTCCTGCATCTAATTCAGATTGTTTTTTCAAGAATTACATGTGCTCCTTCAACTTATCTGAAAAGCCTATCTGGATAAAACAGAGACTATCTCCTTCTTGAAAACTATTATTGGCAGGAAGGATTCCTTTAATAACTGACTCAGTTCTCCCAGGGAAACGATGTGCTAGGTGCTCCTGCTTTTAAAACAAATGGTTTTCTTTTGGGTGATACATTGTTTCTTCAACTTACTTGAATAGGCCTAGTTGATGTAAACAGAGCCTATCTCCACCTTCAAACACCTAACATGCAAGAAGTATTCTTTGAAAAACTAACTCATTTCTCACATTCAAAAATGTGCTAGATGCCCAAGCTTCTAACAAAGATGGTTTTCTTTTGAGAGATATATATGTTCCTCCTACTTCTCTGAATAGTCCTATCTGGGGCAAACTGAGCCTACCTTCACCTTGAAACACCTAGGTGGAAGAATGTATTCCTTTCCAAACCTATATTGATTCTCACAGGGAAACGTGCTAGATGCAACAGCCTCTAACATAGATGATTTTCTTCTGAGAGATACATGTGTTTCTTCTACTCACATGAGTAGGCCTATTTGGAGAAATCAGAGCCTATATCCACCTTGAAAACTACAATTATCAGGAAGTGTTCCTTTCAAAAACCAAATTGATTCTCACAGAGATACAATGTTCTAGACGCTCCTGCTTCTAACACAGATGGGGTTTTTTGCAGAGAGATATGTGTTTCTTCAACTCAGCTGAACAGGCCTATTTGGAATGAAGAGAGCCTATCAACACCCTGAAAAATCCACATTTCAGAAAGCATTCCTTTCAAAAACTAGCTCAACACTCACTCCGAAAAAATGTGCTAGATGCTGCAGCTTCTAGCATCATTGGTTTCTTGGGAGAGATACTTGTGTATCTTCAGCTCAGCTGAATAGGCCTATTGGAGTAAACAGATCCTATCTCCACGATGAAAACTATGATTTGTTGGAAGTATGCCTTTCAAAACCTAAATCAATACTTACAGAGAGACAATGTGGTAGATGATGCAGCTACAATCATCGATGGTTTTCATTGGGGAGATATATGTGTTTCTTCAACTCAGATGAATAAGCCCATTTAGAGCAAGGTCAGGCTTCCTCCACCTTGATAACTCTGATTTGCAGGACGTATTACTTTAAAAAATAATTCACCTCTAACAGGGAAACAATATGCTAGATGCATGCAGCTTCCAAAATGAATGATTTTCTCTGGGGAGTTTCATGTGTTTGTTCAACTCAGCCTAATATGCCCATTTGGAGAAAACAAAGCCTATGTCCACCTGAAATACCTAAGTTCTAGGAAGTATTCTCACAAGGAAACAATGTGCTAGATATTCCTGCTTCTAACACTGATGGTTGTCCTTGAAGAGGTATATGTGTTTCTGCAACTTAGCTGAACAGGAGTATTTGGAACAAAATGAGCCTTTCTCCCCCTAGAAAACTATGATTTACAAGAAGCATTCCTTTTAAAAACTAACTCAATTCTCATGGTAAACTATGTTCTAGATGCTCCTGCTTCTAACACAGATGGATGTCTTTGGAGAGACACTTGTGTTTCTTCAACACCGCTGAATAGGCCTGTTTGGAACAAAGAGAGCCTATCACCACTTTGAAAACCCCACGTTGTAGGAAATATTCTTTCAAAAACTAACTCAACTCTCACAGTGAAACAATGTGCTAGATGCTACAGCCTCTAACATAGATGGTTTACTTTGGAGAGATATATGCGTTTCTTCAACTCAGCTGAATAAGCATTTTGGAATTAAATGAGCCTTTCACCACCTTGAAAATTATGATTTTTAGGAAGTATTCCTTTCAAAGAACTAACTACATTCTCACTGGGGAACAATGCACTAGATGCTCCTGCTTCTAACACAGGTGGTTTTATTTCAAGAGATACATGTGTTCCTTCAACTTAGCTGAATAGGCCTATATGGACCAAACACAGCATAGCTGCACCTTGAAAACTATGATTTGAATGAAGCATTTCTTTAAAAAAAACTAACTAAATTGTCACTGGGGAACAATGCGCTAGATGCTCATGCTTCTAAAGCAGATGAGTTTCTTTTGAGTGATGTATGTTTCCTCAACTTAGCTGAATACGCCTCTTTGGAGCAAACAGAGCCTATCCACCTTGAACCACCTAAGTTGCCGGAAGTATTCCTTGAAAAACTTATTCATTTCTTACTTTGCAGTAAAGAGCTAGATGCTCCTCCTTCTAATACAAATGATTTTATTTCGAGCAACACATGAGTTCCTTCAACTTAACTGAATAGGCCTATTGGAGAAAATAGAGCCTATCTCGATCTTGAAAACTATGATTTGCAATAAATATTCCTTTCAAAAACTAAATCAGTTATCACAGGGAAACATTGTGCTAGAGTTCATGCTTCTAACAAGATGGTTTTCTTTCCAGCGATACATATATTTTTTCAACTTAGCTGAATAGGCCTATTTCAAGCGAAAAGAACATGTCTCCACCTTCATAAGCTTAAGTTGCAGGAAGTATTCTTTGAAAAAATAACTCAATTCTCCCTGGGCCAAAATTTGCTAGATTGTCCTGCTTCTAACACAGATGGTTTTCTTTCAAGAGATATATGTGTTCCTTCAACTTAGCTGAATAGGCCTATCTGGAGGAAACAGAGCTTATCTCTACCTTGTAACACCTAAGTTGCAGGAAATTTTATTTTCAAAAGCAATATGATTTCTCACAGGGAAACAATGTGCAAGGTGCTCCTGCTTCTAACATAGAAGGCTTTCTTTATAGGGATACATGTGTATCTTCAACTTTGTTGAGTAGGCCTCTTTGGAGAAAACTGAGCCTATCTCTACCTTGAAACTCCTAAGTTTCAGGAAGCATTCCTCTCAAAACCTTAATCAATTCTCACATGGAAACATGTGCTAGATGCTATAGCTTCTAACATAGTGGTTTTCTTTGGAGAGATACATGTGTTTCTATATCTCAGCTGAATAGTAAAATTTGGAGCAAACAGAGCCTACCTCCACCTTGAAGACTATGATTTGCAGGAAGTCTTCCACTCAAAAACTACCTCAATTCTCACTTGGAAGCAATGTTCTAGATGCCAATGCTTCTAACACAGATAGTTTCATTTTGAGAGATGCATGGGTTTCTTCAACTTAGCTGAATAGTCCTATTTGGAACAAAATTAGCATTTGTCAACCTGAAAACTATGATTTCCAGAAAGTATTGCTTTCAAAAACTAACTCGATTGTCACTTGGAAACAATGTTCTAAATTCCAAAGCTTCTAACAGAGATTGTTGTCTTTGGAGAGATACATGTGTTTCTTCAACTGAGCTGAATAGGCTCATTTGGAATAAAATGAGCCTTTCTCCACCTTGAAAGCTACAATGTTCTGGAAGTATTGCTTTCAAAAACTATTCAATTCTCAATGGGCACAAAACATGAGAAGCTCGTGCTTCTAAACAGGTGATTTTCTTTCAATAGATACATGTTTTCCTTCAACTTTGCTGAATAGGCCTATCTGGAGCAAGCAGAGCCTACCTCCACCTTGAAAACTATGATTAGCATGAAGTATTACTTTCAAAAACTAACTCAGTTCCAACAGGGAGACAATGTGCTAGAAGCTCTTGCTTTTAACACATATGGTTTTCCTTCAAGCAATACATGTGTTTCTTCAACTTAGCTCAATAGGCCTACTTGGAGCAAACAGAACCTGTCTCCACATTGAAAACTGTGATGTGCGGCAGTATTCCTTTCAAAAAGTAACTCAGTGCTCACTTGGAAACAATGTTCGAGATGCCAATGCTTCTAACACAATAGTTTTATAATGAGAGATACATGTGCTTTGTCAACTTAGATGAATAGCCCTACTTGGAACAAAATTAGTCTTTGTCCATCCTGAAAACTATGATTTTCAGAAAGTATTCCTTTCAAAATCTAATTCAATTCTCACAGGGAAACAAGGTGCTAGGTGCTCCTCCTCCAAACACAGATGGTTTTCTTTGGAGAGATACATGTGTTACTTCAATTCATATGAACAGGCCTATTTGAAGCAAACAGAGCGTATCTCCTCCTTGAATACTATGATTTGCAGGAAGTATTCCTTTCAAAACCTAATTCAATTCTCACTTGGAAAAATGTTCTAGATGCCAAGGCTTCTAACACAGATGGTTGTCTTTGGAGAGTTACATGTGTTTCTTCAACTCAGTGAATACGCCTATTTGGAACAAAATGAGCCTTTCTCCACCTGGAACACTATTATTTGTAGGAAGTATTCCTATCAAAAACTAACTCAATTCTCACAGGGAAACCATGTGCTAGATGCTCATGCTTCTAACACAGATGGTTTTCTTTCAAGAGATACCTCTTTTCTTCAACTTAGCTGAAAAGGCCTATTTGGAGAAAACAGAACCAACCTTCACCTCGAAAACTATGATTTGCAGGAAGTATTCCTCTCAAAAACTAAATAATTTCTCACTGGGCAACAATGAGCTAGATGCTCCTGCTTCTAACACAGGTGATTTTCTTTTGAGAGATGTATGTGTTCCTTCAACTTAGCTGAATAGGCCTATCTGGTGCAAACACAGCCTATCTCCATTTTGAAAACTATGATTTTCAAGAAGTATTCCTTTCAAAAACTAACTCAATTATGACTTGGAAACAATGTTCTAAATTCCTAGACTTCTAACAAAGATAATTGTCTTTGGAGAGATAAATGTGTTTCTTCAACTTACCTGGATAGGCCTATTTGGAGCAAACACAGCCTGTGTCCTCCTTGAAACACCTAAGTTGCAGGAAGTATTCCTTGAAAAACTACCTCAATTCTCACTTGGCAAGAATGAGCTAGATGCTGCCACTTCTAATACAGATAGATTTCTTTCACGAGATACATGTGTTCCTTCAGCATATCTGATAGGCCTATCTGGGGCAAAGAAAGTCTATCTCAACCTAGAAAACTATGATTTACAGGAAGTATTCCTTTCAAAAACTAATTCAGTTCTCATATGGAAACAATATGCTAGATGCTCCTGCTTCTAACACAGATGGTATCCTTTCGAAAGATATATGTGTTTCTTCAACTTAGTTGAGTAGGTCTTTTTGGAGCAAACAGAGCACATCTCCACCTTAAAAACTAGGATTTGCAGGAAATATTCCTTTCAAACTCTAACGTAACTTGCATGGGAAAATATTGTGCTAGATGCTGCAGTTTCTAACATAGATGGGGTTTTTTGCAGAGGTACATGTGTTTATTCAAGTCAGCTGTAGGCCTATTTGCGCAATTCTCACAGGGAGACAATATATTAGATGGTCCTACTTCTAACACGCATGGTTTTCTTTTGAGAGATACATATATTTCTTCAAATCAGCTGAATAGGCCTGTTTGGAGCAAACAGAGCATATCACCACCTTGAAAATTATGATTTGCAGGAAGTATTTCTTTCAAACACTAACTCAGTTCTCACAGATATATAATGTTCTAAATGTTCCTGTTTCTAACACAGATGGGTTTCTTTCAAGAGATACATGGGTTTCTTCAACTCATTTGAATAGGCCTAGTTGGAGCAAAAAGGGCTTATCTCCACCTGAAAGACATAAGATGCAGGAAGGATTCCTTTCAACAACTAACTCAATTTTCAAAGGGAAACAATGCACTAGATGTTCCTCCTTCTAACATGGATGGATTTATTTATAGAGATACATGTATTTCTTCAACTCAGATGACTAGGCCTATCTGGGACAAAATGAGCCTTTCTCCACCTTGAAAATTATGATTTGCAGGAAGTATTCCTTTCAAAAGCTAAGTCAATTCTTATAGGGAAACATAGTGCTACATGCTGCTGCATCTAACATAGATGGTTTTCTTTCAAGGGATACATGTGTTTCTTCAATACAGCTGAATAGGCCTTTTTGGAGCAAACTGAGTCTATTTCCACCATGAAAACTATAAATTGCCAGAAGTATTAGTTTCAAAAACTAACTGAATTCTCACATGGAAACAATGTGCTAGATGCATGCAGCTTCTATATAGATGGTTGTCTTTTTAGAGACACATGTTTCTTGAACTCAGCTGAATATCACTACCTGAAACACCTAAGTTGCAGGCTGTATTCCTTACAAAAACTAACTCAATTGTCACAGGGAAACAATGTGTTACATGCTCCTGCTTCTAACACAGATGGGTTCCTTTCAAAAGATACATGTGTTTTTTCAACTTAGTTGAATAGGCTTTTTGGAGCAAATTGAGCCTCTCTCCACCTTGAAAACTCTGATTTGCAGGAAGTATTAGTTTCAAAAACTAACTCAACTGTCACAGTGAAACAATAAGTTAGATGCTGCAACTTCTAACATGGATGGTTTTCTTTAGAGAGATACATGTGTTTATTCAACTCAGCTGAATAGGCCTATTTGGAGCAAACAGAGACTATCTCCACCTGAAACACTTAAATTTCAGGAAGTATTCCTTTCAAACACTAACTCAATTCTCACAAGGAAACAGTGTGCTACACACTCCAGCTTGTAACAAGGATGGTTTTCTTTCGAGAGATACAGTGTTTCTTCAACTCAGCTGAATAGGCCGGTTTGGAGCAACATGAGCCTAACTCCACCTTGATAACTATGATTGGCATGAAGAATTTCTTTCAAAACCTAACTCAAATCTCAAAGGAAATAGTGTGATGGATGTTCCTGCTTCTAACATGCATGGATTTCTTTTGAGAGATACATTGTTTCTCCAACTCAGCTGAATAGGCCTATTTGGGGGAAACAGAGCCTATCACCACCTGAAACACCTAAGTTGCAGGAAGTATTCCTTTCAAAAACTAACTCAATTCTCACAGGGAAACAATATGGTACATACATGGAAACAATGTGCTAGATGTTCCTGCTTCTAACACAGAAGTTTGTTTCAAGAGATACATACCTGAGATACTTACCTGAACATGCCTACTTGAAGCAAACAGAAACTATCTCCACATTGAAAACTATGATTTGCAAGAAGTATTTCTTCTAACACAGATGGTTTTCTTTGGAGAGGTACATGTGTTTCTTCAAGTCAGCTGAATACACTTCTTTGGAGAAAACAGATCCTATCTAAACCTTGAAACACTTAGGTTGCAGGAAATATTCCTTTCAAAAACTAACTCAATTCTCAGAAAAACACTGTGCTAGATGCTCCTCCTTCTAACACAGATGGTTTTCTTTCGAGAGATACATGTGTTTCTTCAACTCAGGTGAATAGGCCTATTTGGAGCAATAATTACCGATATCATCCTTGAAAACTGATTTTTAGGAAGTATTCCTTTCCAAAACTAACGCAATACTAACAGGGACACAATGTTCCAGATTCTCCTGCTTCTAGCAATCTGGTTGTTTTTGGAGAGAGATATGTGTTTCTTCAACTCAGCTGCATAGGTCTATTTGGAATGAAGAGAGCCTATCACCACCTTCAAAACCCACATTGCAGGAAGTACTCTATTCCAAAACTAGCCCAACTCTCACCGCAAAACAATGTGCTAGATGCTGCAGCATCTAACACAGATGATTTTCCTTGAAGAGATACTTGTGTTTATTAAACTCAGCTGAATAGGCATATTGGAGCAAACAGAGCCTATCACAACCATGAAAACTATCATTTGTCGGTAGTATTCCTTTCAAGAACTAACGCAATTCTCACAAGGAAACAATGTGGTAGATGCTGAAGCTGCAAACATAGATGGTTTTCTTTGGAGACTTACATGTGTTTCTTCAACTCAGTTCAATAGGCCTATTAGGAGCAATATGAGCCTTACTCATACCTTGAAACTATGATTGGCATGAAGTATTTTGTTCAAATACTAAGTCAATTCTCACAGAGAAACAATGCGCTAGATGCTCCTTCTTCTAAACACAGATGGTTTTCTTTTGAGAAAAACATGTGTTTCTTCAACTTAGCTGAATAGGCCTACTTGGAGCAAAGAGAGCCTATCACCACCTTGAAAACTATGATTTGCAGGAAGTATTCCTTTCAAACATGAACTAAATTCTAACAGAGACACCATGTGTTAGATGCTCCTTCTTCTATCACAGATGGTTTTCTTTTGAGAGAAACATGTGCTTATTCAACTTAGCTCAGCAGGTCTATTTGGAAAACAGAGCCTAACTCCACCTTGCAATCCGTCATTTGCAGGAAGTTTTCCTTAAAAAACCTAACTCAATTCTCACTGGTAAACAACAGGCTAGACTCTCTTGCTTCTAACAGTAATGGTTTTATTAAAACAGAAACAGTGCATCCTCCTTTCACTTGAATTTGCCAATTTTGCAAAAAGGTGATGTACCACCCACATGAGAACACTGAGTGCTACACAGTAAATTATTCAATGGGTAACTCAATCCTCATTGGGAAACAAGGTGATAGGCCATCCAGATTCTGCTATTGATAGTTTTCTTCCAAGACATACAGTGCTTGTTCCCTTCAGTTGAATTGAGCTGTTTAGCACAGAGGTGATACTATTCATACTTTAAAACTGTGAGAGATAGGCAGTATTCTGGTTAAATACTAACTCAATTCTCACTGCTTAACAAGGTGTTAAATTCTCATGCTTATAACATTAATGGTTCTCTTACAGGAGATACACTACTTCTTCCATTACTTGAAAAAGGTTATTTTGCACAGTGATAATGTTCTTCACACTTTAAAAGCCAGAGAATAGGCAGTATTCCTTTTTAAGGTTAACTCAATTCTCACTGCTAAACAAAGTGCTAGAGCCTCTTGCTGCTAACATTAATGGTTCTCCTACAAGAGATACAGTGCTTCTTCCATTCACTTGAGTGGGGCTATTTTGCACAAAGTTGGGGTTCCTCACCCTTGAAAATACTGAGTGATAGGCAGTACTCCTTTCAACATGTAAGTTAATTCTCATTCAAAAACAAAGTGCTAGATCATTCCTCTTCTAACATTGATAATTTTCTTTCAGGAGACACAGTGCTTCTTCCATTCACATGAAAGAAACTTAAGCAAAAAGCTGATCTTCCTCAGTAGGACTTATAGAGTGTAGTGAAGTAGACACTCAGCCTCTCTGGAAAACATCCATTTGCATCATAAAGAGTCTGCGTCCTCAGGCAATGCAAAAGAGACTTAAAAATCAGTCCCCACCCTGATCTACTAAATCACTGGTTTTCCCCTCCCCCTGCATTCGCTAACATGCAGACTTTCTCTTCTCTTCTCTACAATTAAATTCTCAGCAAATAAAATATGACATCTTCTGATAGAGAATGTCTCTGCTTTCATTTTCAGGGCAGACTCAAAACCCACAGCACATGAAATTCCTCTGCAGGTCTCCCTTGCATCACTCACAATTACAAACCCTGAGGGTCACCAAATTCCTTTCAAGAGGAAACTCAATTCTCATAGGGACACAATATGAAAGACATTTCTGCATTTAACACAGATTGTATTCTTCATAAGAAACATGTGTTTGTCCATATTTGAAGTACCTGAGAGGTGGGCCATATTCTTTTCAAAAACTAAATACTATCAGGGACACATTATGCTACACCCCCCTGCTTCAAACATAGGTAGTTTTATTACAAAAGATACACTGTTTCCTCCATTCACTAGAATGGGGCCATTTTGCACAAAGATGGTGTATCACTCAGTTGAAAATCCTGAGAGATAGGAAGTATTTATTTTAAAAGTTAACTCAGTTCTCACCACTGAATAACATGCTTGAACCTCTTGCATCTAACATTAATGGTTTTCTTAGAAGAGAAATAGTGCCTTTTCCATGTACTTGAGCAATGTTGCAGAAAGTTGAAGCTCCTCACACATGAAAGTTGTGACCATATTCTGAGAGGTAGACCATATCCCTTTAAAAAGTTAATTCAATTCTCTCAGGGGAACATGGTACTAGACCCTCCTGCTTGTAACATTGATCCTTTTCTGAAAGGAGAAATACTGCTTGTTCCATTTACTAAAAAAAGAGCTATTTAGCACAAAGATAGTGTTATGCACACTGTAAAAGCATGAGAGACAGGCATGAAAACACTGAGTGGTAGGCAGTATTCCTATAAAAAAGTAACTCACTTCTCATCAGAAAACAAAGTGCTTGAAACTCCTGCTTCTAACATTCAAGTTTTCTTACAAGAGATGCAGTACTGGTTCTAATCACTTGAAAGAGGTGATATTGCACAGAGATGATAATCCTCACCCATGAAAACACTGAGTGGTAGGCAGTATTCCTTTAAACAAGTAACACCATTCTTATCAGAAAACAAGTGCTTGACCCTCCTGCTTCTAATATTCATAGTTCTCTTACAAAAGATGCAGTGCTTGTTCCATAAACTTGAAAGTGGCAATTTTTCACAAAGTTATGTTCCTCACCCATGAAAACATTGAGAGGTAGGCAGTATTTCTTTAAACAGCTAACTCAATTCACAGTGCTAAACTTGGTGCTAGACCCTCTTGCTTCTTTTTCTTTTTTTTAGGCAGTATTCCTTTAAACTACATTCACAATACTAAGTAAAGTGCTAGACCCTCTTCCTTCAATCAGTAATGATTCTCTTACAAAAGCTACAGTACATCTTCCATTCACTGGTATGTGATGATTTTGTACGGTGATGTTTGTCTCCCATGAAAACACTGAAGTAGGCAGTATTCCCTTAAACAGTTAACTCAATTCAAAGTGCTAAACAAGGTGCTAGACCCTCTTTTTTCTAACATTAATGATTTTCTTACAAGAGCTACAGTATTTCTCCATTCACTTAAAAGGGGCTGTTTTGACCAAAGTGGATGTTTCTAACACATCAAAATGATGAGAGGTAAGCAGTATTGCTTTAACAGGCTAACTCAATTCACAATGCTAAACAAGGTGTTAGGCCCTCTTGCTTCTAACTTTAATGATTCTCTTCCAAGAGCTACTGTGCTTCTTCCATTCACTTGAATGGGGGGATTTGCAAAAAGGTAATGTTCCTCACCCATGAAAACATTGAGAGGTAGGCAGTATTCCTTTTAACAGCTAACTCAATTCACAGTGCTAAAGAAGGTGCCTGAACCTCTTGCTTCTAACATTAATGATTCTCTTACAAGAGAAACAGTGCTTCTTCCATTCACTTGAAAAGGGATATTTTGCAGAGAGATAATGTTCTTCATACTTTAAAAGCCTGTGAGACAGGCAGTATTTCTTTTATTTTTTTATTGTTTTATTATTCATATATGCATACAAGGCTTGGGTCATTTCTCCCCCATGCCCCCACCCCCTCCCTTACCACCCACTCCACCCCCTCCCTCTCCCCCCTACCCCCTCAATACCCAGCAGAAGCTATTTTGCCCTTATCTCTAATTTTGTTGAAGAGAGAATATAAGCAATAATAGGAAGGAACAAGTGTTTTGGTGGTTGAGATAAGGACAGCTATACAGGGAGTTGACTCACATTAATTTCCTGTGTGTGTGTTACCTTCTAGGTTAATTCTTTTTAATCTAACCTTTTCTCTAGTTCCTGGTCCCTTTTCCTATTGGCCTCAGTTCTTTTTAAGGTATCTGCTTTTAGTTTCTCTGCGTTAAGGGCAACAAATGCTAGCTAATTTTTTAGGTGTCTTACCTATCCTCACTCCTCCCTTGTGTACTCTCACTTTTATCATGTGCTCAAAGTCAAATTCCCTTGTTGTGTTTGCCCTTGATCTAATGTCCGCATATGAGGGAGAACATACGATATTTGGTCTTTTGGGTCAAGCTAACCTCACTCAGAATGATGTTCTCCAATTCCATCCATTTACTGGTGAATGATAACATTTTGTTCTTCTTCATGGCTGCATAGAATTCCACTGTGTATAGATGCCACATTTTCTTTATCCCATCCTCTTGCTTCTAACATTAATGATTCTCTTACAAGAGCTACAGTGCTTACTCCATTCTCTTGTATGGGGCGATTTTAAACAAAGGTGATGTTCCTGACCCATGAAAACACTGAGAAGTAGAAAGTATTACTTTAAACAGCTAACTCAATTCACAGTGCTAAACTAGGTGCTAGACCCTCTTGCTTCTAACATTTATGATTCTATTACAAGAGTTTCGGTGCTTCTCCATATTCTTGAAAGGGGCTGTTTTGCACAAAGTTGATTTCCTCACCCATGAAAATGCTGAAAGGTATGCTGTATTCCTTTAACCAGCTAACTCAATTCACAATCCTAAAGAAGGTGCTTGACCCTCTTGCTTGTAACATTAATGGTTCTCTTTCAGGAGAAACAGTGTTTCTTCCATTCACTTGAAAAGGGCTGTTTTGCACAAAGTTAATGTTCTTCATACTTTAAAAGCCTGAGAGACGGGCAGCATTCCTTTTAAAAGTTAACTCAATTCTCACTGGTAAACAACATGCTAACCCCTCTGGCTTCTAACATTAATAGTTTTCTTAAAAGAGAAACAGTGTTTCTTCCTTTCACTTGAAATGGGCTATTATGCCAAAAGGTGATGTACCACCAACTTGAGAACACTGAATGGTAGGCAGTATATTTTTCAATGGGTAACTCAATTCACTTTGAGAAACAAGCTGCTAGGCTCTCCTGATTCTAACACTGACAGTTTTCTTCCAACACATACATTTCTTTTTCCATTAAGTTGAATTGAGCTGATTGGCACAAAGGTGATGTTACTCACATTTGGAAACATTGAGATGCAGGCATTCTTCCTTTCAAAACCTAACTCTATTCTCTCAGAGAAACATTGTGCTAGATCCTCCTTCTTCTAACATTGCCAGTTTTCTTAAAACAGATAAAGTGCTTCTTTCATTCACTTGAAAGGGGCTAGTTTCCCAAAGTAGATATTCCTCACCCATGAAAACGCTGAGAGGTAGGAAGTATTCCTCTAAACAGCTAACTGAATTCACCATGCTAAACAAGTTTCTAGACTCTCTTGCTCCAACAATTAATGATTCTCTAACAAGAGATACAGTGCTTCTTCCATTCTCCTATCTGGGGCAATTTTGAACAAAGGTTATGTTCCAGACCAATGAAAACACTGAGAGGTAGACAGTATTACTTTAAAAAACTACCTCAATTCACAGTACTAAACACGGTGCTAGACCCCCTGGCTTCTAACACTTCTGATTCTCTTAGAAGAGATTCAGTGCTTCTCCATTCACTTCAAAGGGGCTGTTTTACACAAAGTTGATGTTCCTCACCCATGAAAATGCTGAGAGGTAGGCAGTATTCATTTAATCAGAAAACTCAATTCACAAGGCTAAACAAGTTGCTAGACCCTCTTGCTTCTAACATTAACGATTCTCTTACAAGAGCTACAGTGCATCTTCCATTCACTTGTATGGAGCAATTATGAACAAAGGAGATTTTTTAACCCATGAAAACATTGAGAGATAGACAGTATTCCTTTAAAGAGGTAACACAATTCACAGTGCTAAAAAGGTTCTAGAACCTCTTGCTTCTACCATTTCTGATTCTCTTACAAGAGCTTCAGTGCTTCTCCATTCACTTCAAAGGGGCTATTTTACACAAAGTTGATGTTCCTCACCCATGAAAACTGTGAGAGGTACGCCATATTCCTTTAACCAGCTAATTTAATTGACAATGCTAAAGAAGTTGCTTGACCTTCTTGCTTGTAACATTAACGGTTCGCTTACAAGAGAAACAGTGCTTCTTCCATTCACTTGAAAAGTGCTATTTCCTCTTTTATTGCATCGATGATCCATTCTTCATTAAGTAATGAGTTATTTAGTTTCCAGCTGTTTGCATGTTTTTTGTCTTTACTTTTGTTGTTGAGGTCTACTTTTACTGCATTGTGGTCAGATAGTATGCACGATATTATTTCTATTTTCTTATATTTGCTGAGGCTTGCTTTGTGCCCTAGGATATGATCTATTTTGGAGAAGGTTCCATGGGCTGCTGAAAAGAATGTATATTGTGTAGAGGTTGGATGAAATGTTCTGTAGACATCTACTAGGTCCACTTGATCTATTGCATATTTTAGATCTTGGATTTCTTTATTGAGTTTTTGTTTGGATGACCTGTCTATTGATGATAATCGAGTGTTAAAGTCTCCCACAACCACTGTGTTGGTGTTTATATATGCTTTTAGGTCTTTCAGGGTATGTTTGATGAAATTGGGTGCGTTGACATTGGGTGCGTACAGATTGATGATTATTATTTCCTTTTGGTCTATTTCCCCTTTTATTAGTATGGAATGTCCTTCTTTATCTCGTTTGATCAATGTAGGTTTGAAGTCTACTTTGTCAGAGATAAGTATTGATTGACTTCCAGGAACATTTTAATTTCCTCTTTAGAAATTAAAAAGTTCCTGGAAGTCAATGAAAATGAAAACACAACTTACCGGAACCTATGGGACACAGCTAAGGCAGTCTTGAGAGGAAAGTTTATAGCCATGAGTGCATATATTAAAAAGATTGAAAGATCCCAAATCAATGACCTAATGATACATCTCAAACTCCTAGAAAAACAAGAACAAGAAAATCCCAAAACAAATAGAAGGAGAGAAATAATAAAAATAAGAGCTGAAATCAACAAAATAGAAACCAAAAAAACCATACAAAGAATTAATGAAACAAAAAGTTGGTTCTTTGAAAAAATAAACAAGATCGATAGACCCCTGGCAAACCTGACTAAAATGAGGAGAGAAAAAACCCAAATTAGTAGAATTAGGAATGCAAAAGGGGAGATAACAACAAATACCATGGAAGTCCAGGAAATCATCAGAGACTACTTTGAGAACCTATATTCAAATAAATTTGAAAATCTAAAAGAAATGGACAGATTTCTAGATACATATGATCATCCAAAACTGAACCAAGAGGAAATTAATCACCTGAATAGACCTATAACACAAAATGAAATTGAAGCAGCAATCAAGAGTCTCCCCAAAAAGAAAAGTCCAGGACCAGATGGATTCTCTGCTGAGTTCTATCAGACCTTTAAAGAAGAACTGATACCAACCCTCCTTAAACTGTTCCACGAAATAGAAAGGGAAGGAAAACTGCCAAACACATTTTATGAAGCCAGTATTACACTTATCCCAAAACCAGGCAAAGACACCTCCAAAAAGGAGAACTATAGGCCAATCTCCTTAATGAACATTGATGCAAAAATCCTCAACAAAATTATGGCAAACCGAATTCAACAACACATCAAAAAGATTATTCACCACGACCAAGTAGGCTTCATCCCAGGGATGCAGGGGTAGTTCAACATACGAAAATCAATAAACGTAATAAACCACATTAACAGAAGCAAAGACAAAAACCACTTGATCATCTCAATAGATGCAGAAAAAGCCTTTGATAAGATCCAACATCATTTCATGATAAAAGCTCTAAGAAAACCAGGAATAGAAGGAAAGTTCCTCAACATTATAAAAGCTATATATGACAAACCTACAGCCAGCATTATACTTAACAGAGAAAAATTAAAACCATTCCCTCTAAAATCAGGAACCAGACAAGGATGCCCACTATCTCCACTCCTATTCAACATAGTACTGGAATTCCTAGCCAGAGCAATTAGGCAAGAAGAAGGAATAAAAGGAATACAAATAGGTAAAGAAACTGTCAAAATATCCCTATTTGCAGACGACATGATCCTATACCTTAAAGACCCAAAAAACTCTACTCAGAAGCTTCTAGACATCATCAATAGCTATAGCAAGGAAGCAGGATATAAAATCAACATAGAGAAATCATTAGCATTTCTTTACACTAACAATGAGCAAACAGAAAAAGAATGTATGAAAACAATTCCATTTACAATAGCCTCAAACAAAATCAAATACCTAGGTGTAAACCTAACAAAAGATGTGAAAGACCTCTACAAGGAAAACTATACACTTCTGAAGAAAGAGATTGAGGAAGACTATAGAAAGTGGAGAGATCTCCCATGCTCATGGATTGGTAGAATCAACATAGTAAAAATGTTGATACTCCCCAAAGTAATCTACATGTTTAATGCAATTCCCATCAAAATTCCAATGACATTCATTAAAGAGATTGAAAAATCTACTGTTAAATTTATATGGAAACACAAGAGGCCATGAATAGCCAAGGCAATACTCAGTCAAAAGAACAATGCAGGAGGTATCACAATACCTGACTTCAAACTATATTACAAAGCAATAACGATAAAAACAGCATGGTACTGGCACAAAAACAGACATGAAGACCAGTGGAACAGAATAGAGGATCCAGATATGAAGCCACACAACTATAAGCAACTTATCTTTGACAAAGGAGCTAAAAATATACGATGGAGAAATAGCAGCCTCTTCAACAAAAACTGCTGGGAAAACTGGTTAGCAGTCTGCAAAAAACTGAAACTAGATCCATGTATATCACCCTACACCAAGATTAACTCAAAATGGATCAAGGATCTTAATATCAGACCCCAAACTCTTAAGTTGATACAAGAAAGAGTAGGAAATACTCTGGAGTTAGTAGGTATAGGTAAGAACTTTCTCAATGAAACCCCAGCAGCACAGCAACTAAGAGATAGCATAGATAAATGGGACCTCATAAAACTAAAAAGCTTCTGTTCATCAAAAGAAATGGTCTCTAAACTGAAGAGAACACCCACTGAGTGGGAGAAAATATTTGCCAATTATACATCAGACAAAGGACTGATAACCAGAATATACAGGGAACTTAAAAAACTAAATTCTCCCAAAACTAATGAACCAATAAAGAAATGGGCATGTGAACTAAACAGAACTTTCTCAAAATAAGAAATTCAAATGGCCAGAAACAAATGAAAAAATGCTCACCATCTCTAGCAATAAAGGAAATGCAAATTAAAACCAGGCTAAGATTCCACCTCACCCCTGTTAGAATAGCCATCATCAGCAACAGCACCAACAACAGGTGTTGGCGAGGATGCGGGGAAAAAGGAACCATCGTACACTGTTGGTGGGAATGTAGACTAGTACAACCACCCTGGAAAAAAATTTGGAGGCTACTTAAAAAGCTAGACATCGATCTACCATTTGATCCAGCAATACCACTCTTGGGGATATACCCAAAAGACTGTTACTCCACAGGCACCTGCACATCCATGTTTATTGTGGCACTATTCACAATAGCCAAGTTATGGAAACAGCCAAGATGCCCCAGCACTGACAAATGGATTAAGAAAATGTGGTATCTATACACAATGGAATTTTATGCAGCCATGAAGAAGAACGAAATGTTATCATTCGCTGGTAAATGGATGGAATTGGAGAACATCATTCTGAGTGAGGTTAGCCTGACTCAAAAAACCAAAAATCGTATGTTCTCCCCCATATGTGGACATTAGAACAAGGGCAAACAGAACAAGGGGATTGGACTATGAGCACATGATAAAAGCGAGAGCACACAAGGGAGGGGTGAGGATAGGTAAGACACCTAAAAAACTAGCTAGCATTTGTTGCCCTTAACGCAGAGAAACTAAAGCAGATACCTGAAAAGCAACTGAGGCCAATAGGAAAAGGGGACCAGGAACTAGATAAAAGGTTAGATTAAAAAGAATTAACCTAGAAGGTAACACCCATGCACAGGAAATCAATGTGAGTCAATGCCCTGTATAGCTATCCTTATCTCAACCAGCAAAACCCCTTGCTCCTTCCTATTATTGCTTATACTCTCTCTACAACAAAATTAGAGATAAGGGCAAAATAGTTTCTGCTGGGTATTGAGGGGGGGAGCGGGAGGGGGTGGAGTGGGTGGTAAGGGAGGGGGTGGGGGCAGGGGGGAGAAATAAACCAAGCCTTGTATGCACATATGAATAATAAAAGAAAAATGAAAAAAAAAGAAAGTCTACCAACTTGTTTAGCATTGTGAACTGAGTTGGCTTTTGAAAAGAGCACTACCTAAGTCTGAGGTTTTTCATGGCTGAGGAACATCAACCTTGAGCCAAATAGCTCCTTTCGAGTGAGAGAAGAAACACTCTAGATCTAATAAAATCTTTCCTGTAAGAAAGAAGAGGGTCTAGCAGTTTGGTTAACATTGTGTACTGAGTTTGCTGTATAAGGGAATACTGCCTAATTCTCAGTATTTTCAAGAATGAGAAACATTACCTTTGTTAAAAATGGCAAAATACAACTTAAAGGAAGTTGCAGTGTAGGTTCTGTGAGAGAATCATTCATGTTTGAAGCAACAGGGCCTAGAACCTTGTTTTGCAGATGGATTTGAGTTTGCTGTTTCAAGGAACACTGCCTACCTCTCAGCATTTTCTTGGGTGAGGAACATCAAATTTGGGCCTAATAGCCCCTTTCAAGTGACTGTAGTTCTTCTAAGAAAATCTTTCATTTTAGAAGGAAGAGGGTCTAGCAGCTTGCTTTTCATTGTGAACTGAGTTTCCTGTATAAGGGAATACTGCCTACCTCTCAGTCTTTTCAAGAGTGAGAAACTTCACCTTTGTTCACAATGGCCCCATACAACTGAATCGAAGATGGAGTGTAGCTTGTGTGAGAGAATCAATAATATTTGAAGCAAGAGGGTTAGCACCTTGTTTTGCAGTTTGAATTGAGTTTGCTGTTTCAAGGAATAATGCCTACCTCTCAATGTTTTCATGGGTGAGGAACATCAACTTTGAGCCAAATAGCACCTTTCAAGTGAGTATAGGAGCACTGTAGCTCTTCGAAGAAAACCACTAGTGTTAGGAGGAAGAAGGACTAACAGCATGCTTAGCATTGTGAATGGAGCTTGCTGTTGAAGGGAACAATGCCTACCTCTCAGTGTTTCCATGAATGAGAACACAAATGAATTAAAGGAGCACTGTTGGTCTTGTTAGAGAACCATTAATTTTAGAAGCAAGAGGGTCTAGCAACTTGTTTAGTATTATGAATTCAGTTAACATTTTACAAGTCTTCTGCATATCCCTTAGTGTTATCACGGTTTGGATTATCAACTTTTTGCAACATGACCCCTCTCAAGTGAATGGCAGGAGCACTGTAGTTCTGGAAAGAGACACATTAAAGTTAGAAGCAAGAAAGTCTACCACCTTGTTTAGCATTTTGAACTGAATTAGCTTTTGAAAGGAACACTGCCTAAGTCTCAGCTTTTTGAAGGATGAGGAACATCAACTTTGAGCCAAATAGCCCCTTTCATGTGAGTGGAGAAACACTCTAGTTCTCATATAATCTTTCATGTTAGAAGGAAGAGGGTCTAGCAGTTCGGAGAGCATTGTGAATTGAGTATGCTGTTTATGGGAATACTGTCTACCTCTCAGTGATTTCAAGAATGAGAAACATTACCTTTGTTGAAAATGGCCAGATACAGCTTAAAGGAAGATGCAGTGTAGCTTCTGTGAGATAAACATTCATGTTTGAATCAAGAGGGCCTACAACTTTGTGTTGCAGTTTGATTTGAGTTTGCTGTTTCAAGGAATACTGCCTACCTCTCAGGGTTTTCATAGGTGAGGAACATCAGCTTTGTGCCTAATAGCCCTTTTCAAGTGAGTGGAGAATCATTGTAGTTCTTCTAAGAAAACATTTCATGTTAGAAGGAAGAAGGCCTAGCAATTTGGTTAGCTTTATGAAAAAATGCCTACCTCTAAGTGTTTCCAAGAATGAGAACAAAAGTGAATGAAAGGAGCACTGTTGGTCTTGTTAGAGAACCATTAATTTTAGAAGCAACAGGGTCTACCAACTTGTTTAATATTGTGAATTCAGTTAACATTTTAAAAGTCTTCTGCATATCCCTTAGTGTTATCACGGTTCTGGATCATCAACTTTTTGCAAAATGACCCCTTTCAAGTGAATGGCAAGAGCACTGTAGCTCTGGAACGAGACACATTAAAGTTAGAAGCAAGATAGTCTATCACCTTGTTTAGCATTGTGAACTGAGTTGGCTTTAGAAAGGAACACTGCCTACGTCTCAGGTTTTTCTTGGGTGAGGAACATCAATTTTGAGCCAAATAGCCCCTTTTGAGTGAGAGAAGAAACACTCTAGTTCTAATAAAATCTTTCCTGTAAGAAGGAAGAGGGTCTAGCAGTTTGCTTAGCATTGTGAACTGAGTTTGCTGTATAAGGGAATACTGCCTACTTCTCAGTGTTTTCAAGAATGAGAAACATTACCTTTGTTGAAAATGGCAAAATACAACCGAAAGGAAGTTGCAGTGTAGCTTCTGTGAGAGAATCATTCATGTTTGAAGCAAGAGGGCCTAGAACCTTGTTTTGCAGTTTGAATTGAGTTTGGTGTTTCAAGGAATACTGCCTACCTCTCAGGGTTTTCAAGAGTGAGAAACATCACCTTTGTTCACAATGGCTCCATACAACTGAATGGAGGATGCAGTGTAGCTTGTGTGAGAGAATCAATAATGTTTGCAGCAAGAGGGGCTAGCACCTTGTTTTGCAGTTGGAATTGAGTTTGCTGTTTTAAGTTATACTGCCTGCCTCTCAGTGTTTTCATGGGTGAGGAACATCAACTGTGGGCAAAATCGCCTCTTTGAAGGGAATGGAACCAGGCCTGCATCTCTTGTGGGAGTAAAATGGATGTAAGAAGTATAAGTGTCATGCACTTTGTTGTGCGTTTAAAATTGAGATACATGTTTAAAGTAATACTGACTTCCACTCAGTGTTCTCATGAGTGAGGAATATCACTTTGGTGCCAAATATCCCCTTAAAGTGAACAGAAAAAGCTCTGTGTATCTTGTAATAGAACCATTAATGATAGAAGCAATAGGGTCTAGCACCTTGTTGAGCAGTGGGAGTTGAGCAAATTTTAAAAGGAGAAGCACCTGTCTCTCAGGGTTTTCAAGTGTGAGGAACATCATTTTGGCACAAAATTGCCCCTTTCAATGAATGGAAGAATTACTGTATGTCCTCTAGAGAACCACAAAGGTTACAAGAAAGAGTGTCTAGCACTTTGTTTAGTACTTTAAATTGAGTAAGCCTTTAAAAGGAATACTGCCTACCTCTCAGGGTTTTAAAGTGTGATGAATACAGTCTTTGGCAAAAGAGCCCCATTCAAGTGAATGGAAGAAACATTCTATTTATTGTAATGCAGATGACAAGTTTTGCAGCAGCAGGTTCTGGCCCATTGTTTCCCTGTGAGAATTGAATTAGCATGTGAAACAATGCTTCCCAACGAAAGTCTTTATTGAAGGATATACTGCCTAGCACACAGTGTCTTCATGTGGGTGGACCATCACTTTTTTGGAAAAGTGCCAAATTCAAGTGAAAGGAAGCAGCACTGTTTCTGTTTTAAGAACAGCATTAATGTTAGAAGCAAGGGGGACTAGCATGCTGTTTACCAGTGAGAAGTGAATGAACTTTCCAAGGGAATCCTGCCTGTCTCTCAGGCTTTACACTGTGCGGAACATTACTTTTTTCAAATAGCCATTTGCAAGTGAATGGAAGAAGCACTGTTTCTCTTCTAAGAGAACCATGAATGTTACAAGCAAGAGGACCAAGAACCTTGTTTAGCATTGTGAATTCAGTTACCTGGTTATAAGAATACGGCCCATATCTCACTGTTATTTTGGGTGAAAAAAATGAACTTTGTGCCAAATATCCCCTTTCAAGTGAGTATAAGAGGACTGCAGCTCTTCGAAGAAAACCACTAGTGTTAGGAGGAAGAAGGACTAGCAGCATGCTTAGCATTGTGAATGGAGCTTGCTGTTGAAGAGAACAATGCCTACCTCTCAGTGTTTCCAGGAATGAGAACACAAGTGCATGAAAGGAGCACTGTTGGTCTTGTTAGAGAACCATTAATTTTAGAAGCAAGAGGGTCTAGCGACTTGTTTACTATTGTGAATTCAGTTCACATTTTAAAAGACTTCTTCATATTCCTTAGTGTTATCACGGTTTTAGATTATCAACTTTCTGCAAAATGACCCCTTTCAAGTGAATGGCAGGAGTACTGTAGCTCTGGAAAGAGACATATTTTTTTTTCATTTTTCTTTTATTATTCATACGTGCATACAAGGGTTGGTTCATTTCTCCCCACTGTCCCTACCCCCTCCCTTACTGCCCACTCTACCCCCTCCCTCTCCCCCCCCTCAATACCCAGCAGAAACTATTTGCCCATATTTCTAATTTTGTTGTAGAGAGACTATAAGCAATAATAGGAAGGAACAAGTGTTTTTGCTGGTTGAGATAAGGATAGCTATACAGGGCATTGACGCACATTGATTTCCTGTGCGTGGGTGGAAAGAGACACATTAAAGTTAGAAACAAGAAAGTCTATCACCTTGTTTAGCATTGTGAACTGAATTGGCTTTTGAAAGGAACACTGCCTAAGTCTCAGTTTTTTAAAGGGTGAGGAACATCAATTTTGAGGCAAATAGCCCCTTTTGAGTGAGAGAAGAAACACTCTAGTTCTCATAACATCTTTCATGTTAGAAGGAAGAGGGTCTAGCAGTTTGGTTAGCATTGTGAACTGAGTTTGCTGTATAAGGGAATACTGTCTACCTCTCAGTGATTTCAAGAATGAGAAACATTACCTTTATTGAAAATGGCCAGATACAACTGAAAGGAAGATGCAGTGTATCTTCTGTGAGAGAAACATTCATGTTTGAAGCAAGAGGGCCAACAAGGTTCTCTTGTAGTTTCATTTGAGTTTGCTGTTTCAAGGAATACTGCCTACCTCTCAGGGTTTTCATAGGTGAGTAACATCAACTTTGTTCACCATGGCCCCATACAACTGAATGTAAAATGCAGCGTAGCTTCTGTGTGAGAATCAATAATGTTTGTAGCAAGAGGGGCTAGCACCTTGTTTTGCAGTTTTAATTGAGTTTGCTGTTTCAAGGAATATTGCCTACCTTTCAGTGTTTTCATGGGTGAGGAACATCAACTTTATGAAAAATAGCCCCTTTCAAGTGAATATAGAAGCACTGTAGCTCTTCAAAGAAAACCACTAATGTTAGGAGAAAGAAGGTCTAGCAGCAGGCTCAGCATTGTGAGTGGAGCTTGCTGTTGAAGGGAACAATGCCTACCTCTCAGTGTTTCCATGAATGAGAACACAAGTGAATGAAAGGAGCACTGTTGGTCTTGTTAGAGAACCATTAATTTTAGAAGCAAGAGGATCTAGCAACTTGTTTCATATTGTGGTTCCACTTAACATTTTAAAAGACTTCTGCATATACTGTAGTGTTATCATGGTTCTGGATCATCAACATTTTGCAAAATGACCCCATTCCAGTGAATGACAAGAGGACTGTAGCTCTGGAAAGAGACACATAAAAGTTAGAAGCAAGAAGGTCTACCACCTTCTTTAGCATTGTGAACTGAGTTGGCTTTTGAAAGGAACACTGCCTAAGTCTCATCTTTTTCATGGGTGAGGAACATCAACTTGGAGGCAAATAGCCCCTTTTGAGTGTGTGGAGAAACACTGTAGTTCTTCTAAGAAAATCTTTCATGATAGAAGGAAGAGGGTCTAGCAGTTTGCTTAGCACTGTGAACTGACTTTGCTGTATAAGGGAATATTGTCTACTTCTCAGTGTTTTCAAAATGAGAAACATTACCTTTGTTGAAAATGGCCCCATACAACTGAAAGGAAGATGAAGTGTAGCTTCTGTAAGAGAATCATTCATATTAGAAGCAAGAGGGCCTAGAACCTTGTTTTGCAGTCTGAATTGAGTTTGGTGTTTCAAGGAATACTGCGTACCACTCAAGGTTTTCATGGATGAGGAACATCAAATTTGGGCGTAATAGCCCCTTTCAAGTGAGTGGGGAAACATTGTAGTTCTTCTAAGAAAATCTTTCATGTTAGAAGGAAGAGGGTCTAGCAGCTTGCTTAGCATTGTGAACTGAGTTTGCTGTATAAGGGAATACTGCCTACCTCTCAGTGTTTTCAAGAGTAAGAAACATCACCTCTGTTCAAAAATCCCTCATACAACTGAATAGAAGATGCAGTGTAGCTTGTGTGAGAGAATCTATAATGTTTGAAGCATGAGCAGCTAGCACCTTGTTTTGCAGTTTGAATTGAGTTTGCTGTTTGAAGGAATACTGCCTACCTCTCAGTGTATTCATGGGTGAGGAAAATCAACTTTGTGCCTAATAGTATCTTTTTAGTGAGAGTTGAAACACTAGATCTTCTAAGAAAATCTTTCATGTTAGAAGGAAGAGGGTCTAGCAGTTTGCTCAGCCTTGTGAACTGGGTTAGCTGTATAAGGGAGTACTGCCTACCTCTCAGTGTTCTCAAGATGAGAAACATCACCTTTGTTCACAAAGTCCCCATACAACTGAATAGAAGATGCAGTGTAGGTTGTGTGAGAGAATCAATAATATTTGAAGCAAGAGTGGCTAGCACCTTGTTTTGCAGTTTGAATTGAATTTGGTCTTTGAAGGAATACTGCCTACCTCTCAGTGTTTTCAAGAAAGAGAAATATTACCTTTGTTGAAAATGCCCCGATACAACTGAAAGGAACATGCAGTGTAGCTTCTGTGAGAGAATCATTCATGTTAGAAGCAAGAGGGCCTAGAACATTATTTTGCAGTTTGATTTGAGTTTCCTGTTTAAAGGAATACTGCCTACCTCTCAGCATTTTCATGGGTGAGGAATTTCAACTTTGTGCCTAACAGCCCCTTTCAAGTGAGAGTTGAAACACAGTAGTTCTTCTAAGAAAATCTTTAAAGATAGAAGGAAGAGGGTCTAGCAGCTTGCTTTGCATTGTGAACTGAGTTTGCTGTATAAGGGAATACTGCCTACCTCTTAGTGTTTTCAAGAGTGAGATACATCAGCTTTGTTCACAATGGCCCCATACAAGTGAATGGAAGATGCAGTGTAGGTTGGGTGAGAGAATCAATAATATTTTAAGCAAGAGGGGCTTGCACCTTGTTTTCAAGTTTGAATTGAGTTGACTGTTTCCAGGAATACTGCCTATCTCTGAGTGTTTTTTCATAGTTGAGCAACATCAACTTTATGCCAAATTGCCCCTTTCAAGTGAGAGTTGAAACACTGTAGATCTTCTAAGAAAATCTTTCATGTTAGAAGGAAGAGGGTCTAGCATCTTGCTTTGCATTGTGAACAGAGTTTGCTGTATAAGGGAATACTGCCTGCCTCTCAGTGTTTTCAAGAGTGAGAAACATCACCTTTTTTCAATAATGGCCCGATACAACCGAATAGAAGGTGCAGTGTAGCTTTTGTGAGAGAATCAATAATGATTGAGGATAGAGCAGCTGGCACATTATTTCGCAGTTTTAATTGAGTTTGCTGTTTGAAGGAATACTGCCAACCTCTCAGGGTTTTCATGGGTGAAGAACATCAACTTTGTGCCTAACAGCCCCTTTAAAGTGAGAGTTGAAACACTGTAGTTCTTCTAAGAAAATCTTTAAGATAGATGGAAGAGGTTCTAGCATCTTGCTTTGCATTGTGACCTGAGGTTGCTGTATAAGGAAACACTGCCTACCTCTTAGTGTTTTCAAGAGTGAGATACATCACCTTTGTTCACAGTGGCCCCATACAACTGAATGGAAGATGCAGTGTAGGTTGTGTGAGAGAATAATTAATATTTGAAGCAAGACGGGTTAGCACCTTGTTTTGAAATTTGAATTGAGTTTGCTGTTTCCAGGAATACTGCCTACCTCTCAGTGTTTTCATAGTTGAGCAACATCAACTTTGTGACAAATTGCCCCTTTCAAGTGAGAGTTGAAACACTGTAGATCTTCTAAGAAAATCTTTCATGTCAGAGGGAAGAGGGTCTAGCATCTTGCTTTGCATTGTGAACTGAGTTTGCTGTATAAAGGAATACTGCCTACTTCTCAGTGTTTTCAAGACTGGGAAACATCACCTTTGTTTAATAATGGCCCCATACAACTGAATAGAAGATGCAGTGTAGCTTGTGTGAGAGAACCAATAATGTTTGAAGCAAGAGCGGCTACCACCTTGTTTTGCAGTTTGAATTGAGTTTGCTGTTTGAAGGAATACTGCCTACCTCTCAGCGTTCTCATGAGTGAGGAACATCAACTTTGTGCCTAATAGTCCCTTTGAGTGTGTGGAGAAACACTGTATTTCTTCTAAGAAAATGTTTCATGATAGAAGGAAGAGAGTCTAGCAGTTTGGTTAGCACTGTGAACTGAGTTTGTTGGGTAAGGGAATACTGCCTACCTTTCAGTGTTTTCAAGAATGAGAAACATTACCTTTATTGAAAATGGCCCTATACAACTGAAAGGAACATGCAGTGTAGCTTCTGTGAGAGAATCATTCACGTTAGAAGCAAAAGGGCCTAGAACCTTGTTTTGCAGTTTGATTTGAGTTTGCTGTTTAAAGGAATACTGCCTACCTCTCAGCGTTTTCATGGGTGAAGAACATCAACTTTGTACCTAATACCCATTTCAAGTTAGTAGAGAAACACTATAGTTATTCTAAGAAAATCTTTCATGTTAGAAGGAAGAGTGTCTAGCAGCTTGCTTTGCATTGTGAACTGAGTTTGCTGTATAAGGGAATACTGCCTACCTCTTAGTGTTTTCAAGAGTGAGATACATCAGCTTTGTTCACAATGGCCCCATACAACTGAAAAGAAGATGCAGTGTTGCTTGTGTGAGAGACCCAATAATGTTTGAAGCAAGAGCGGCGGGCACCTTGTTTTGCAGTTTGAATTGAGTTTGCTCTTTCCAGGAATACTGCCTACCTCTCAGTGTATTCATAGTTGAGGAACATCAACTTTGTGCCAAATTGCCCCTTTCAAGTGAGAGTTGAAACACTGTAGATCTTCTAAGAAAATCTTTCATGTCAGAAGGAAGATGGTCTAGCATCTTGCTTTGCATTCTGAACTGAGTTTGCTGTATAAGGGAATACTGCCTACCTCTCAGTGTTTTCAAGAGTAAGAAACATCACCTTTGTTCAAAAATCCCTCATACAACTGAATAGAAGATGCAGTGTAGCTTGTGTGAGAGAATCTATAATGTTTGAAGCATGAGCAGCTAGCACCTTGTTTTGCAGTTTGAATTGAGTTTGCTGTTTGAAGGAATACTGCCTACCTCTCAGTGTATTCATGGGTGAGGAAAATCAACTTTGTGCCTAATAGTATCTTTTTAGTGAGAGTTGAAACACTAGATCTTCTAAGAAAATCTTTCATGTTAGAAGGAAGAGGGTCTAGCAGTTTGCTCAGCCTTGTGAACTGGGTTAGCTGTATAAGGGAGTACTGCCTACCTCTCAGTGTTCTCAAGATGAGAAACATCACCTTTGTTCACAAAGTCCCCATACAACTGAATAGAAGATGCAGTGTAGGTTGTGTGAGAGAATCAATAATATTTGAAGCAAGAGTGGCTAGCACCTTGTTTTGCAGTTTGAATTGAATTTGGTCTTTGAAGGAATACTGCCTACCTCTCAGTGTTTTCAAGAAAGAGAAATATTACCTTTGTTGAAAATGCCCCGATACAACTGAAAGGAACATGCAGTGTAGCTTCTGTGAGAGAATCATTCATGTTAGAAGCAAGAGGGCCTAGAACATTATTTTGCAGTTTGATTTGAGTTTCCTGTTTAAAGGAATACTGCCTACCTCTCAGCATTTTCATGGGTGAGGAATTTCAACTTTGTGCCTAACAGCCCCTTTCAAGTGAGAGTTGAAACACAGTAGTTCTTCTAAGAAAATCTTTAAAGATAGAAGGAAGAGGGTCTAGCAGCTTGCTTTGCATTGTGAACTGAGTTTGCTGTATAAGGGAATACTGCCTACCTCTTAGTGTTTTCAAGAGTGAGATACATCAGCTTTGTTCACAATGGCCCCATACAAGTGAATGGAAGATGCAGTGTAGGTTGGGTGAGAGAATCAATAATATTTTAAGCAAGAGGGGCTTGCACCTTGTTTTCAAGTTTGAATTGAGTTGACTGTTTCCAGGAATACTGCCTATCTCTGAGTGTTTTTTCATAGTTGAGCAACATCAACTTTATGCCAAATTGCCCCTTTCAAGTGAGAGTTGAAACACTGTAGATCTTCTAAGAAAATCTTTCATGTTAGAAGGAAGAGGGTCTAGCATCTTGCTTTGCATTGTGAACAGAGTTTGCTGTATAAGGGAATACTGCCTGCCTCTCAGTGTTTTCAAGAGTGAGAAACATCACCTTTTTTCAATAATGGCCCGATACAACCGAATAGAAGGTGCAGTGTAGCTTTTGTGAGAGAATCAATAATGATTGAGGATAGAGCAGCTGGCACATTATTTCGCAGTTTTAATTGAGTTTGCTGTTTGAAGGAATACTGCCAACCTCTCAGGGTTTTCATGGGTGAAGAACATCAACTTTGTGCCTAACAGCCCCTTTAAAGTGAGAGTTGAAACACTGTAGTTCTTCTAAGAAAATCTTTAAGATAGATGGAAGAGGTTCTAGCATCTTGCTTTGCATTGTGACCTGAGGTTGCTGTATAAGGAAACACTGCCTACCTCTTAGTGTTTTCAAGAGTGAGATACATCACCTTTGTTCACAGTGGCCCCATACAACTGAATGGAAGATGCAGTGTAGGTTGTGTGAGAGAATAATTAATATTTGAAGCAAGACGGGTTAGCACCTTGTTTTGAAATTTGAATTGAGTTTGCTGTTTCCAGGAATACTGCCTACCTCTCAGTGTTTTCATAGTTGAGCAACATCAACTTTGTGACAAATTGCCCCTTTCAAGTGAGAGTTGAAACACTGTAGATCTTCTAAGAAAATCTTTCATGTCAGAGGGAAGAGGGTCTAGCATCTTGCTTTGCATTGTGAACTGAGTTTGCTGTATAAAGGAATACTGCCTACTTCTCAGTGTTTTCAAGACTGGGAAACATCACCTTTGTTTAATAATGGCCCCATACAACTGAATAGAAGATGCAGTGTAGCTTGTGTGAGAGAACCAATAATGTTTGAAGCAAGAGCGGCTACCACCTTGTTTTGCAGTTTGAATTGAGTTTGCTGTTTGAAGGAATACTGCCTACCTCTCAGCGTTCTCATGAGTGAGGAACATCAACTTTGTGCCTAATAGTCCCTTTGAGTGTGTGGAGAAACACTGTATTTCTTCTAAGAAAATGTTTCATGATAGAAGGAAGAGAGTCTAGCAGTTTGGTTAGCACTGTGAACTGAGTTTGTTGGGTAAGGGAATACTGCCTACCTTTCAGTGTTTTCAAGAATGAGAAACATTACCTTTATTGAAAATGGCCCTATACAACTGAAAGGAACATGCAGTGTAGCTTCTGTGAGAGAATCATTCACGTTAGAAGCAAAAGGGCCTAGAACCTTGTTTTGCAGTTTGATTTGAGTTTGCTGTTTAAAGGAATACTGCCTACCTCTCAGCGTTTTCATGGGTGAAGAACATCAACTTTGTACCTAATACCCATTTCAAGTTAGTAGAGAAACACTATAGTTATTCTAAGAAAATCTTTCATGTTAGAAGGAAGAGTGTCTAGCAGCTTGCTTTGCATTGTGAACTGAGTTTGCTGTATAAGGGAATACTGCCTACCTCTTAGTGTTTTCAAGAGTGAGATACATCAGCTTTGTTCACAACGGCCCCATACAACTGAAAAGAAGATGCAGTGTTGCTTGTGTGAGAGACCCAATAATGTTTGAAGCAAGAGCGGCGGGCACCTTGTTTTGCAGTTTGAATTGAGTTTGCTCTTTCCAGGAATACTGCCTACCTCTCAGTGTATTCATAGTTGAGGAACATCAACTTTGTGCCAAATTGCCCCTTTCAAGTGAGAGTTGAAACACTGTAGATCTTCTAAGAAAATCTTTCATGTCAGAAGGAAGACGGTCTAGCATCTTGCTTTGCATTCTGAACTGAGTTTGCTGTATAAGGAAATATTGCCTACCTCGCAGTGATTTCAAGAGTGAGAAACATCACCTTTGCTCAAAAATCCCAAACACAACTGAATAGAAGATGCAGTGTTGATTGTGTGAGAGAATCAATAATGTTTGAAGCAAGAGCAGCTAGCACCTTGTTTTGCAGTTTGAATTGAGATTGCTGTTTGAAGGAATACTGCCTAGCTCTCACGGTTTTCATGGGTGGGGAACAGCAACTTTGTGCCTAATAGTGCCTTTCGAGTGTGTGGAGAAACACTGTAGTTCTTCTAAGAAAATCTTTCATGTTAGAAGGAAGAGGGTCTTGCTGTTTGCTTAGCACTGTGAACTTAGTTTGCTGTATAAGGGAATACTGCCTACCTCTCCGGATTTTCATGGGTGAGGAACAGCAACTTTGTGCTTAATAGTCCCTTTCGAGTGTGTGGAGAAACACTGTAGTTCTTCTAAGAAAATCTTTCATGATAGAAGGAAGAGTGTCTAGCAGTTTGGTTAGCACTGTGAACTGAGTTGGCTGTGTAAGCGAATACTGCCTACCTCTCAGTGTTTTCAAGAATGAGAAACATTACCATTGTTGAAAATGGCCCGATACAACTGAAAGGAACATACAGTGTAGCTTCTGTGAGAGAATCATTCATATTAGAAGCGAGAGGGCCTAGAACCTTATTTTGCAGTTTGATATGAGTTTGCTGTATAAGGGAATACTGCCTACCTCTCAGGGTTTTCATGGGTGAAGAACATCAACTTTGTACATAATACCCCTTTCAAGTGAGTGGAGAAACACTGTAGTTCTTCTAAGAAAATCTTTCATGATAGAAAGAAGAGGGTCTAGCAGTTTGCTTAGCATTGTGAACTGAGTTTGCTGTACAAGGGAATACTGCCTACCTCTCAGTGATTTCAAGAGTGAGAAACATCACCTTTGTTCAAAATCCCCCACACAACTGAATAGAAGAGGCAGTGTTGCTTGTGTGAGAGAATCAACAATGTTTGAAGCAAGAGCGGCTAGCACCTTGTTTTGCAGTTTGAACTGAGTTTGCTATTTGAAGGATTACTGCCTACCTCTCAGCGTTTTCATGGGTGAAGAACATCAACTTTGTGCCTAATAGTCCCTTTGAGTGTGTGGAGAAACACTGTAGTTCTTCTAAGAAAATGTTTCATGATAGAAGGAAGAGGGTCTAGCAGTTTGGTTAGCACTGTGAACTGAGTTTGCTGTATAAGGGAATACTGCCTACCTCTCAGTGTTTTCAAGAATGAGAAACATTACCTTTGTTGAAAATGGCCCTATACAACTGAAAGGAACATGCAGTGTAGCTTCTGTGAGAGAATCATTCACGTTAGAAGCAAAAGGGCCTAGAACCTTGTTTTGCAGTTTGATTTGAGTTTACTGTTTAAAGGAATACTGCCTACCTCTCAGCGTTTTCATGGGTGAAGAACATCAACTTTGTACATAATACCCATTTCAAGTGAGTGGAGAAACACTGTGTAGTTCTTCTAAGAAAATCTTCCATGTTAGAAGGAAGAGGGTCTAGCAGTTTGCTTAGCACTGTGAACTGAGTTTGCTGTATAAGGGAATATTGCCTACCTCGCAGTGATTTCAAGTGTGAGAAACATCACCTTTGTTCAAAATCCCCCTCAAAACTGAATAGAAGATGCAGTGTAGCTTGTGTGAGAGAATCAATAATGTTTGAAGCAAGAGCGGCGACCACCTTGTTTTGCAGTTTGAATTGAGTTCGCTGTTTGAAGGAATACTGCCTACCTCTCAGCGTTTTCATGGGTGACGAACTTCAACTTTGTGCCTAATAGTCCCTTTGAGTGTGTGGAGAAACACTGTAATTCTTCTAAAAATTGTTTCATGATAGAAGGAAGAGGGTCTAGCAGTTTGGTTAGCACTGTGAACTGAGTTTGCTGTGTAAGGGAATACGGCCTACCTCTCAGTGTTTTCAAGAATGAGAAACATTACCTTTGTTGCAAATGGCCCGATACAACTGAAAGGAAGTTGCAGTGCAGCTTTTGTGAGAGAATCATCCATGTCAGAAGCCAGAAGGCCTAGAACCTTGTTTTGCAGTTTGATTTGAATTTGCTGTTTAAAGGAATACTGCCTACCTCTCAGCGTTTTCATGGCTGAGGAACAGCTTTGTACCTAATACCCATTTCAAGTGAGTAGAGAAACACAATAGTTCTTCTAAGAAAATCTTTCATGTTAGAAGGAAGAGGGTCTAGCAGCTTGCTTTGCATTGTGAACTGACTTTGCTGTATAAGGAAATACTGCCTACCTCTTAGTGTTTTCAAGAGTGAGATACATCAGCTTTGTTCACAATGGCCCCATACAACTGAAAGGAAGATGCAGTGTAGCTTGTATGAGAGAATCAATAATATTTGAAGCAAGAGGGGCTAGCACCTTGTTTTGAAATTTGAATTGAGTTTGCTGTTTCCAGGAATACTGCCTACCTCTAAGTGTATTCATAGTTGAGGAACATCAACTTTGTGCCAAATTGCCCCTTTCAAGTGAGTGTTGAAACACTGTAGATCTTCTAAGAAAATCTTTCATGTTAGAAGGAAGAGGGCCTAGCAGTTTGCTTAGCACTGTGAACTGAGTTTGCTGTATAAGGGAATACTTCCTACCTCTCAATGTTTTCAAGAATGAGAAACATTACCTTTGTTGAAAATAGCACAATACAACTGAAAGGAAGATGCAGTGTAGCTTCTGTGAGAAAATCATTCATGTCAGAAGCAAGAGGGCCTA
Source organism: Castor canadensis (assembly GCF_047511655.1). Classification (NCBI taxonomy): domain Eukaryota; kingdom Metazoa; phylum Chordata; class Mammalia; order Rodentia; family Castoridae; genus Castor; species Castor canadensis. Next base: position 20,134,596 of record NC_133403.1, read on the forward strand.
GAACCTTGTTTTGCAGTTTGATTTGAGTTTCCTGTTTAAAGGAGTACTGCCTACCTCTCAGCATTTTCATGGGTGAGGAATTTTAACTTTGTACATAACAGCCCCTTTCAAGTGAGTGGAGAAACACTGTGTAGTTCTTCTAAGAAAATCTTCCATTTTAGAAGGAAGATGGTCTAGCAGCTTGCTTAGCATTGTGAACTGAGTTTGCTGTATAAGGGAATACTGCCTACCACTCAGTGTTTTCAAGAGTGAGAAACATCACCTTTGTTCAAAAATCCCCCATACAACTGAATAGAAGAGGCAGTGTTGCTTGGGTGAGAGAACCAACAATGTTTGTAGCAAGAGCGGCTAGCACCTTGTTTTGCAGTTTGAATTGAGTTTGCTGTTTGAAGGAATACTGCCTAGCTCTCAGGGTTTTCATGGGTGAGGAACAGCAACTTTGTGCCTAATAGTGCCTTTCGAGTGTGTGGAGAAACACTGTAGTTGTTCTCAGAAAATCTTTCATGATAGAAGGAAGAGGGTCTAGCAGTTTGGTTAGCACTGTAAACTGAGTTTGCTGTGTAAGGGACTACGGCCTACCTCTCAGTGTTTTCAAGAATGAGAAACATTACCTTTGTTGAAAATGGCCCTATACAACTGAAAGGAACATGCAGTGTAGCTTCTGTGAGAGAATCATTTACGTTAGAAGCAAAAGGGCCTAGAACCTTGTTTTGCAGTTTGATTTGAGTTTACTGTTTAAAGGAATACTGCCTACCTCTCAGCGTTTTCATGGGTGAAGAACATCAACTTTGTACATAATACCCATTTCAAGTGAGTGGAGAAACACTGTAGTTCTTCTAAGAAAATCTTCCATGTTAGAAGGAAGAGGGTCTAGCAGTTTGCTTAGCACTGTGAACTGAGTTTGCTGTATAAGGGAATATTGCCTACCTCGCAGTGTTTTCAAGAGTGAGAAACATCACCTTTGTTCAAAATCCCCCTCAAAACTGAATAGAAGATGCAGTGTAGCTTGTGTGAGAGAATCAATAATGTTTGAAGCAAGAGAGGCTAGCACCTTGTTTTGCAGTTTGAATTGAGTTTGCTGTTTAAAGGAATACTGCCTAGCTCTCAGGGTTTTCATCGGTGAGGAACAGCAACTTTGTGCCTAATAGTGCCTTTCGAGTGTGTGGAGAAACACTGTAGTTGTTCTCAGAAAATCTTTCATGATAGAAGGAAGAGGGTCTAGCAGTTTTCTTACCACTGTGAACTGAGCTTGCTGTTGAGGAGAACACTGCCTAACTCTCAGTGTTTCCATGAGTAAGAACACAAGTGAATGAAAGGAGCACTTTTGGTCTTGTTAGAGAACCATTAATTTTAGCAGCAAGAGGGTCTAGCCAATTGTTTACTATTGTGAATTCACTTAACATTCTAAAAGACTTCTGCATATCCCTTAGTGTTATCACGGTTCTAGACCATCAACTTTTTGCAAAATGACCCCTTTCAAGTGAACGGCAGAATCACTGTAGCTATTGAAAGAGACACATTAAAGTTAGAAGGAAGAAGCTCTATCACCTTGTATAGCATTGTGCACTGAGTTGGCTTTTGAAAGGAACACTGCATAGGTCTCAGCTTTTTATGTTTGAGGAACATCAACTTTCAGCCAAATAGCCCCTTTCGAGTGACTGGAGAAACAGTCTAGTTTTAATAAAATCCATCATGTTAGAAGAAAGAGGGCCTAGCAGTTTGCTTAGCACTGTGAACTGAGTTTGCTGTATAAGGGAACCCTGCCTACCTCTCAATGTTTTCAAGAATGAGAAACATTACCTTTGTTGAAAAGGGCCCAATACAAATGAAAGGAAGATGCAGTGTAGCTTCTGTGAGAGAATCATTCATGTCAAATGCAAGAGGGCCTAGAACCTTGTTTTGCAGTTTGATTTGAGTTTCCTGTTTAAAGGAATACTGCCTACCTCTCAGTGTTTTCATGGCTGAGGAACAACTTTGTACCTAATACCCATTTCAAGTTAGTAGAGAAACACTATAGTTCTTCTAAGAAAATCTTTCATATTAGAAGGAAGAGGGTCTAGCATCTTGCTTTGCATTGTGAACTGAGTTGGCTGTATAAGGGAATACTGCCTACCTCTCAGTGTTTTCAAGAGTGAGAAACATCACCTTTGTTCAAAAATCCCCCATGCAACTGAATAGAAGAGGCAGTGTTGCTTGTGTGAGAGAATCAACAATGTTTGAAGCAAGAGCGGCTAGCACCTTGTTTTGCAGTTTGAACTGAGTTTGCTATTTGAAGGATTACTGCCTACCTCTCAGCGTTTTCATGGGTGAGGAACATCAAATTTGTGCCTAATAGTCCCTTTGAGTGTGTGGAGAAACACTGTAGTTCTTCTAAGAAAATGTTTCATGATAGAAGGAAGAGGGTCTAGCAGTTTGGTTAGCACTGTGAACTGAGTTTGCTGTGTAAGGGAATACTGCCTACCTCTCAGTGTTTTCAAGAATGAGAAACATTACCTTTGTTGAAAATGGCCCTATACAAATGAAAGGAACATGCAGTGTAGCTTCTGTGAGACAATCATTCACGTTAGAAGCAAAAGGGCCTAGAACCTTGTTTTGCAGTTTGATTTGAGTTTGCTGTTTAAAGGAATACTGCCTACCTCTCAGCGTTTTCATGGGTGAAGAACATCAACTTTGTACATAATACCCATTTCAAGTGAGTGGAGAAACACTGCAGTTCTTCTAAGAAAATCTCCCATGTTAGAAGGAAGAGGGTCTACTAGTTTGCTTAGCACTGTGAACTGAGTTTGCTGTATAAGGGAATACTGCCTACCTCTCAGTGTTTTCAAGAATGAGAAACATTACCTTTGTTGAAAATGGCCCTATACAACTGAAAGGAACATGCAGTGTAGCTTCTGTGAGAGAATCATTCACGTTAGAAGCAAAAGGGCCTAGAACCTTGTTTTGCAGTTTGATTTGAGTTTGCTGTTTAAAGGAATACTGCCTACCTCTCAGCGTTTTCATGGGTGAAGAACATCAACTTTGTACATAATACCCATTTCAAGTGAGTGGAGAAACACTGTAGTTCTTCTAAGAAAATCTTCCATGTTAGAAGGAAGAGGGTCTAGCAGTTTGCTTAGCACTGTGAACTGAGTTTGCTGTATAAGGGAATATTGCCTACCTCGCAGTGATTTCAAGAGTGAGAAACATCACCTTTGTTCAAAATCCCCCTCAAAACTGAATAGAAGATGCAGTGTAGCTTGTGTGAGAGAATCAATAATGTTTGAAGCAAGAGCGGCTAGCACCTTGTTTTGCAGTTTGAATTGAGTTTGCTGTTTAAAGGAATACTGCCTAGCTCTCAGGGTTTTCATGGGTGAGGAACAGCAACTTTGTGCCTAATAGTGCCTTTCGAGTGTGTGGAGAAACACTGTAGTTGTTCTCAGAAAATCTTTCATGATAGAAGGAAGAGGGTCTAGCAGTTTTCTTACCACTGTGAACTGAGCTTGCTGTTGAGGAGAACACTGCCTAACTCTCAGTGTTTCCATGAGTAAGAACACAAGTGAATGAAAGGAGCAATTTTGGTCTTGTTAGAGAACCATTAATTTTAGCAGCAAGAGGGTCTAGCCAATTGTTTACTATTGTGAATTCACTTAACATTCTAAAAGACTTCTGCATATCCCTTAGTGTTATCACGGTTCTAGATCATCAACTTTTTGCAAAATGACCCCTTTCAAGTGAACGGCAGAATCACTGTAGCTATTGAAAGAGACACATTAAAGTTAGAAGGAAGAAGCTCTATCACCTTGTTTAGCATTGTGCACTGAGTTGGCTTTTGAAAGGAACACTGCATAGGTCTCAGCTTTTTATGGTTGAGGAACATCAACTTTCAGCCAAATAGCCCCTTTCGAGTGACTGGAGAAACAGTCTAGTTTTAATAAAATCTATCATGTTAGAAGAAAGAGGGCCTAACAGTTTGCTTAGCACTATGAACTGAGTTTGCTGTATAAGGGAACCCTGCCTACCTCTCAATGTTTTCAAGAATGAGAAACATTACCTTTGTTGAAAATGGCCCAATACAAATGAAAGGAAGATGCAGTGTAGCTTCTGTGAGAGAATCATTCATGTCAAAAGCAAGAGGGCCTAGAACCTTGTTTTGCAGTTTGATTTGAGTTTCCTGTTTAAAGGAATACTGCCTACCTCTCAGTGTTTTCATGGCTGAGGAACAACTTTGTACCTAATACCCATTTCAAGTTAGTAGAGAAACACTATAGTTCTTCTAAGAAAATCTTTCATATTAGAAGGAAGAGGGTCTAGCATCTTGCTTTGCATTGTGAACTGAGTTGGCTGTATAAGGGAATACTGCCTACCTCTCAGTGTTTTCAAGAGTGAGAAACATCACCTTTGTTCAAAAATCCCCCATGCAACTGAATAGAAGAGGCAGTGTTGCTTGTGTGAGAGAATCAACAATGTTTGAAGCAAGAGCGGCTAGCACCTTGTTTTGCAGTTTGAACTGAGTTTGCTATTTGAAGGATTACTGCCTACCTCTCAGCGTTTTCATGGGTGAGGAACATCAACTTTGTGCCTAATAGTCCCTTTGAGTGTGTGGAGAAACACTGTAGTTCTTCTAAGAAAATGTTTCATGATAGAAGGAAGAGGGTCTAGCAGTTTGGTTAGCACTGTGAACTGAGTTTGCTGTGTAAGGGAATACTGCCTACCTCTCAGTGTTTTCAAGAATGAGAAACATTACCTTTGTTGAAAATGGCCCTATACAACTGAAAGGAACATGCAGTGTAGCTTCTGTGAGAGAATCATTCACGTTAGAAGCAAAAGGGCCTAGAACCTTGTTTTGCAGTTTGATTTGAGTTTGCTGTTTAAAGGAATACTGCCTACCTCTCAGCGTTTTCATGGGTGAAGACCATCAACTTTGTACATAATACCCATTTCAAGTGAGTGGAGAAACACTGCAGTTCTTCTAAGAAAATCTCCCATGTTAGAAGGAAGAGGGTCTACTAGTTTGCTTAGCACTGTGAACTGAGTTTGCTGTATAAGGGAATACTGCCTACCTCTCAGTGTTTTCAAGAATGAGAAACATTACCTTTGTTGAAAATGGCCCTATACAACTGAAAGGAACATGCAGTGTAGCTTCTGTGAGAGAATCATTCACGTTAGAAGCAAAAGGGCCTAGAACCTTGTTTTGCAGTTTGATTTGAGTTTGCTGTTTAAAGGAATACTGCCTACCTCTCAGCGTTTTCATGGGTGAAGAACATCTACTTTGTACATAATACCCATTTCAAGTGAGTGGACTAACACTGTAGTTCTTCTAAGAAAATCTTCCATGTTAGAAGGAAGATGGTCTAGCAGCTTGCTTAGCATTGTGAACTGAGTTTGCTGTATAAGGGAATACTGCCTACCTCTCAGTGTTTTCAAAAGTGAGAAACATCACCTTTGTTCAAAAATCCCCCATACAACTGAATAGAAGAGGCAGTGTTGCTTGTGTGAGAGAATCAATAATGTTTGAAGCAAGAGCGGCGACCACCTTGTTTTGCAGTTTGAATTGAGTTCGCTGTTTGAAGGAATACTGCCTACCTCACAGCGTTTTCATGGGTGACGAACTTCAACTTTGTGCCTAATAGTCCCTTAGAGTGTGTGGAGAAACACTGTAATTCTTCTAAAAATTGTTTCATGATAGAAGGAAGAGGGTCTAGCAGTTTGGTTAGCACTGTGAACTGAGTTTGCTGTGTAAGGGAATACTGCCTACCTCTCAGTGTTTTCAAGAATGAGAAACATTACCTTTGTTGAAAATGGCCCTATACAACTGAAAGGAAGATGCAGTGTAGCTTCTGTGAGAGAATCATTCATGTCAAAAGCAAGAGGGCCTAGAACCTTGTTTTGCAGTTTGATTTGACTTTCTTGTTTAAATTAATACTGCCTACCTCTCAGTGTTTTCATGGCTGAGGAACAACTTTGTACCTAATACCCATTTCAAGTGAGTAGAGAAACACTATAGTTCTTCTAAGAAAATCTTTCATGTTAGAAGGAAGAGGGTCTAGCATCTTGCTTTGCATTGTGAACTGAGTTTGCTGTATAAGGGAATACTGCCTACCTCTCAGTGTTTTCAAGAGTGAGAAACATCACCTTTGTTCAAAAATCCCCCATGCAACTGAATAGAAGAGGCAGTGTTGCTTGTGTGAGAGAATCAACAATGTTTGAAGCAAGAGCGGCTAGCACCTTGTTTTGCAGTTTGAACTGAGTTTGGTATTTGAAGGAATACTGCCTACCTCTCAGCGTTTTCATGGGTGAGGAACATCAGCTTTGTGCCTAATAGTCATTTTGAGTGTGTGGAGAAACACTGTAGTGCTTCTAAGAAATTGTTTCATGATAGAAGGAAGAGGGTCTAGCAGTTTGGTTAGCACTGTGAACTGAGTTTGCTGTGTAAGGGAATACGGCCTACCTCTCAGTGTTTTCAAGAATGAGAAACATTACCTTTGTTGAAAATGGCCCTATACAACTGTAAGGAACATGCAGTGTAGCTTCTGTGAGAGAATCATTCACGTTAGAAGCAAAAGGGCCTAGAACCTTGTTTTGCAGTTTGATTTGAGTTTGCTGTTTAAAGGAATACTGCCTACCTGTCAGCGTTTTCATGGGTGAAGAACATCATCTTTGTACATAATACCCATTTCAAGTGAGTGGAGAAACACTGTAGTTCTTCTAAGAAAATCTTCCATGTTAGAAGGAAGAGGGTCTAGCATCTTGCTTTGCATTGTGAACTGAGTTTGCTGTATAAGGGAATACTGCCTACCTCTCAGTGTTTTCAAGAGTGAGAAACATCACCTTTGTTCAAAAATCCCCCATGCAACTGAATAGAAGAGGCAGTGTTGCTTGTGTGAGAGAATCAACAATGATTGAAGCAAGAGCGGCTAGCACCTTGTTTTGCAGTTTGAATTGAGTTTGCTGTTTGAAGGAATACTGCCTACCTCTCAGCGTTTTCAGGGGTGAGGAACTTCAACTTTCTGCCTAATAGTCCCTTTGAGTGTGTGGAGAAACACTGTAGTTTTTCTAAGAAATTCTTTCATGATAGAAGGAAGAGGGTCTAGCAGTTTGGTTAGCACTGTGAACTGAGTTTGCTGTGTAAGGGAATAACGGCCTACCTCTCAGTGTTTTCAAGAATGAGAAACATTACCTTTGTTGAAAATGGCCCTATACAACTGAAAGGAACATGCAGTGTAGCTTCTGTGAGAGAATCATTCACGTTAGAAGCAAAAGGGCCTAGAACCTTGTTTTGCAGTTTGGTTTGAGTTTGCTGTTTAAACGAATACTGCCTACCTCTCAGCGTTTTCATGGGTGAAGAACATCAACTTTGTACATAATACCCATTTCAAGTGAGTGGAGAAACAATGTAGTTCTTCTAAGAAAATCTTCCATGTTAGAAGGAAGAGGGTCTAGTAGTTTTCTTAGCACTGTGAACTGAGTTTGCTGTGTAAGGGAATATGGCCTACCTCTCAGTGTTTTCACGAATGAGAAACATTACCTTTGTTGAAAATGGCCCTATACAACTGAAAGGAACATGCAGTGTAGCTTCTGTGAGAGAATCATTCACGTTAGAAGCAAAAGGGCCTAGAACCTTGTTTTGCAGTTTGATTTGAGTTTACTGTTTAAAGGAATACTGCCTACCTCTCAGCGTTTTCATGGGTGAAGAACATCAACTTTGTACATAATACCCATTTCAAGTGAGTGGAGAAACACTGTAGTTCTTCTAAGAAAATCTTCCATGTTAGAAGGAAGAGGGTCTAGCAGTTTGCTTAGCACTGTGAACTGAGTTTGCTGTATAAGGGAATATTGCCTACCTCGCAGTGATTTCAAGAGTGAGAAACATCACCTTTGTTCAAAATCCCCCACAAAACTGAATAGAAGATGCAGTGTAGCTTGTGTGAGAGAATCAATAATGTTTGAAGGAAGAGCGGATAGCACCTTGTTTTGCAGTTTGAATTGAGTTTGCTGTTTAAAGGAATACTGCCTAGCTCTCAGGGTTTTCATGGGTGAGGAACAGCAACTTTGTGCCTAATAGTGCCTTTCGAGTGTGTGGAGAAACACTGTAGTTGTTCTCAGAAAATCTTTCATGATAGAAGGAAGAGGGTCTAGCAGTTTTCTTACCACTGTGAACTGAGCTTGCTGTTGAGGAGAACACTGCCTAACTCTCAGTGTTTCCATGAGTAAGAACACAAGTGAATGAAAGGAGCACTTTTGGTCTTGTTAGAGAACCATTAATTTTAGCAGCAAGAGGGTCTAGCCAATTGTTTACTATTGTGAATTCACTTAACATTCTAAAAGACTTCTGCATATCCCTTAGTGTTATCACGGTTCTAGATCATCAACTTTTTGCAAAATGACCCCTTTCAAGTGAACGGCAGAATCACTGTAGCTATTGAAAGAGACACATTAAAGTTAGAAGGAAGAAGCTCTATCACCTTGTTTAGCATTGTGCACTGAGTTGGCTTTTGAAAGGAACACTGCATAGGTCTCAGCTTTTTATGGTTGAGGAACATCAACTTTCAGCCAAATAGCCCCTTTCGAGTGACTGGAGAAACAGTCTAGTTTTAATAAAATCTATCATGTTATAAGAAAGAGGTCCTAGCAGTTTTCTTAGCACTGTGAACTGAGTTTGCTGTATAAGGGAATATTGCCTACCTCGCAGTGATTTCAAGAGTGAGAAACATCACCTTTGTTCAAAATCCCCCACAAAACTGAATAGAAGATGCAGTGTAGCTTGTGTGAGAGAATCAATAATGTTTGAAGCAAGAGCGGCTAGCACCTTGTTTTGCACTTTGAATTGAGTTTGCTGTTTAAAGGAATACTGCCTAGCTCTCAGGGTTTTCATGGGTGAGGAACAGCAACTTTGTGCCTAATAGTGCCTTTCGAGTGTGTGGAGAAACACTGTAGTTGTTCTCAGAAAATCTTTCATGATAGAAGGAAGAGGGTCTAGCAGTTTTCTTACCACTGTGAACTGAGCTTGCTGTTGAGGAGAACACTGCCTAACTCTCAGTGTTTCCATGAGTAAGAACACAAGTGAATGAAAGGAGCACTTTTGGTCTTGTTAGAGAACCATTAATTTTAGCAGCAAGAGGGTCTAGCCAATTGTTTACTATTGTGAATTCACTTAACATTCTAAAAGACTTCTGCATATCCCTTAGTGTTATCACGGTTCTAGATCATCAACTTTTTGCAAAATGACCCCTTTCAAGTGAACGGCAGAATCTCTGTAGCTATTGAAAGAGACACATTAAAGTTAGAAGGAAGAAGCTCTATCACCTTGTTTAGCATTGTGCACTGAGTTGGCTTTTGAAAGGAACACTGCATAGGTCTCAGCTTTTTATGGTTGAGGAACATCAACTTTCAGCCAAATAGCCCCTTTCGAGTGACTGGAGAAACAGTCTAGTTTTAATAAAATCTATCATGTTAGAAGAAAGAGGGCCTAACAGTTTGCTTAGCACTATGAACTGAGTTTGCTGTATAAGGGAACCCTGCCTACCTCTCAATGTTTTCAAGAATGAGAAACATTACCTTTGTTGAAAATGGCCCAATACAAATGAAAGGAAGATGCAGTGTAGCTTCTGTGAGAGAATCATTCATGTCAAAAGCAAGAGGGCCTAGAACCTTGTTTTGCAGTTTGATTTGAGTTTCCTGTTTAAAGGAATACTGCCTACCTCTCAGTGTTTTCATGGCTGAGGAACAACTTTGTACCTAATACCCATTTCAAGTTAGTAGAGAAACACTATAGTTCTTCTAAGAAAATCTTTCATATTAGAAGGAAGAGGGTCTAGCATCTTGCTTTGCATTGTGAACTGAGTTGGCTGTATAAGGGAATACTGCCTACCTCTCAGTGTTTTCAAGAGTGAGAAACATCACCTTTGTTCAAAAATCCCCCATGCAACTGAATAGAAGAGGCAGTGTTGCTTGTGTGAGAGAATCAACAATGTTTGAAGCAAGAGCGGCTAGCACCTTGTTTTGCAGTTTGAACTGAGTTTGCTATTTGAAGGATTACTGCCTACCTCTCAGCGTTTTCATGGGTGAGGAACATCAACTTTGTGCCTAATAGTCCCTTTGAGTGTGTGGAGAAACACTGTAGTTCTTCTAAGAAAATGTTTCATGATAGAAGGAAGAGGGTCTAGCAGTTTGGTTAGCACTGTGAACTGAGTTTGCTGTGTAAGGGAATACTGCCTACCTCTCAGTGTTTTCAAGAATGAGAAACATTACCTTTGTTGAAAATGGCCCTATACAACTGAAAGGAACATGCAGTGTAGCTTCTGTGAGAGAATCATTCACGTTAGAAGCAAAAGGGCCTAGAACCTTGTTTTGCAGTTTGATTTGAGTTTGCTGTTTAAAGGAATACTGCCTACCTCTCAGCGTTTTCATGGGTGAAGACCATCAACTTTGTACATAATACCCATTTCAAGTGAGTGGAGAAACACTGCAGTTCTTCTAAGAAAATCTCCCATGTTAGAAGGAAGAGGGTCTACTAGTTTGCTTAGCACTGTGAACTGAGTTTGCTGTATAAGGGAATACTGCCTACCTCTCAGTGTTTTCAAGAATGAGAAACATTACCTTTGTTGAAAATGGCCCTATACAACTGAAAGGAACATGCAGTGTAGCTTCTGTGAGAGAATCATTCACGTTAGAAGCAAAAGGGCCTAGAACCTTGTTTTGCAGTTTGATTTGAGTTTGCTGTTTAAAGGAATACTGCCTACCTCTCAGCGTTTTCATGGGTGAAGAACATCTACTTTGTACATAATACCCATTTCAAGTGAGTGGACTAACACTGTAGTTCTTCTAAGAAAATCTTCCATGTTAGAAGGAAGATGGTCTAGCAGCTTGCTTAGCATTGTGAACTGAGTTTGCTGTATAAGGGAATACTGCCTACCTCTCAGTGTTTTCAAAAGTGAGAAACATCACCTTTGTTCAAAAATCCCCCATACAACTGAATAGAAGAGGCAGTGTTGCTTGTGTGAGAGAATCAATAATGTTTGAAGCAAGAGCGGCGACCACCTTGTTTTGCAGTTTGAATTGAGTTCGCTGTTTGAAGGAATACTGCCTACCTCACAGCGTTTTCATGGGTGACGAACTTCAACTTTGTGCCTAATAGTCCCTTAGAGTGTGTGGAGAAACACTGTAATTCTTCTAAAAATTGTTTCATGATAGAAGGAAGAGGGTCTAGCAGTTTGGTTAGCACTGTGAACTGAGTTTGCTGTGTAAGGGAATACTGCCTACCTCTCAGTGTTTTCAAGAATGAGAAACATTACCTTTGTTGAAAATGGCCCTATACAACTGAAAGGAAGATGCAGTGTAGCTTCTGTGAGAGAATCATTCATGTCAAAAGCAAGAGGGCCTAGAACCTTGTTTTGCAGTTTGATTTGACTTTCTTGTTTAAATTAATACTGCCTACCTCTCAGTGTTTTCATGGCTGAGGAACAACTTTGTACCTAATACCCATTTCAAGTGAGTAGAGAAACACTATAGTTCTTCTAAGAAAATCTTTCATGTTAGAAGGAAGAGGGTCTAGCATCTTGCTTTGCATTGTGAACTGAGTTTGCTGTATAAGGGAATACTGCCTACCTCTCAGTGTTTTCAAGAGTGAGAAACATCACCTTTGTTCAAAAATCCCCCATGCAACTGAATAGAAGAGGCAGTGTTGCTTGTGTGAGAGAATCAACAATGTTTGAAGCAAGAGCGGCTAGCACCTTGTTTTGCAGTTTGAACTGAGTTTGGTATTTGAAGGAATACTGCCTACCTCTCAGCGTTTTCATGGGTGAGGAACATCAGCTTTGTGCCTAATAGTCATTTTGAGTGTGTGGAGAAACACTGTAGTTCTTCTAAGAAATTGTTTCATGATAGAAGGAAGAGGGTCTAGCAGTTTGGTTAGCACTGTGAACTGAGTTTGCTGTGTAAGGGAATACGGCCTACCTCTCAGTGTTTTCAAGAATGAGAAACATTACCTTTGTTGAAAATGGCCCTATACAACTGTAAGGAACATGCAGTGTAGCTTCTGTGAGAGAATCATTCACGTTAGAAGCAAAAGGGCCTAGAACCTTGTTTTGCAGTTTGATTTGAGTTTGCTGTTTAAAGGAATACTGCCTACCTGTCAGCGTTTTCATGGGTGAAGAACATCATCTTTGTACATAATACCCATTTCAAGTGAGTGGAGAAACACTGTAGTTCTTCTAAGAAAATCTTCCATGTTAGAAGGAAGAGGGTCTAGCATCTTGCTTTGCATTGTGAACTGAGTTTGCTGTATAAGGGAATACTGCCTACCTCTCAGTGTTTTCAAGAGTGAGAAACATCACCTTTGTTCAAAAATCCCCCATGCAACTGAATAGAAGAGGCAGTGTTGCTTGTGTGAGAGAATCAACAATGATTGAAGCAAGAGCGGCTAGCACCTTGTTTTGCAGTTTGAATTGAGTTTGCTGTTTGAAGGAATACTGCCTACCTCTCAGCGTTTTCAGGGGTGAGGAACTTCAACTTTCTGCCTAATAGTCCCTTTGAGTGTGTGGAGAAACACTGTAGTTTTTCTAAGAAATTCTTTCATGATAGAAGGAAGAGGGTCTAGCAGTTTGGTTAGCACTGTGAACTGAGTTTGCTGTGTAAGGGAATAACGGCCTACCTCTCAGTGTTTTCAAGAATGAGAAACATTACCTTTGTTGAAAATGGCCCTATACAACTGAAAGGAACATGCAGTGTAGCTTCTGTGAGAGAATCATTCACGTTAGAAGCAAAAGGGCCTAGAACCTTGTTTTGCAGTTTGGTTTGAGTTTGCTGTTTAAACGAATACTGCCTACCTCTCAGCGTTTTCATGGGTGAAGAACATCAACTTTGTACATAATACCCATTTCAAGTGAGTGGAGAAACAATGTAGTTCTTCTAAGAAAATCTTCCATGTTAGAAGGAAGAGGGTCTAGTAGTTTTCTTAGCACTGTGAACTGAGTTTGCTGTGTAAGGGAATATGGCCTACCTCTCAGTGTTTTCACGAATGAGAAACATTACCTTTGTTGAAAATGGCCCTATACAACTGAAAGGAACATGCAGTGTAGCTTCTGTGAGAGAATCATTCACGTTAGAAGCAAAAGGGCCTAGAACCTTGTTTTGCAGTTTGATTTGAGTTTACTGTTTAAAGGAATACTGCCTACCTCTCAGCGTTTTCATGGGTGAAGAACATCAACTTTGTACATAATACCCATTTCAAGTGAGTGGAGAAACACTGTAGTTCTTCTAAGAAAATCTTCCATGTTAGAAGGAAGAGGGTCTAGCAGTTTGCTTAGCACTGTGAACTGAGTTTGCTGTATAAGGGAATATTGCCTACCTCGCAGTGATTTCAAGAGTGAGAAACATCACCTTTGTTCAAAATCCCCCACAAAACTGAATAGAAGATGCAGTGTAGCTTGTGTGAGAGAATCAATAATGTTTGAAGGAAGAGCGGATAGCACCTTGTTTTGCAGTTTGAATTGAGTTTGCTGTTTAAAGGAATACTGCCTAGCTCTCAGGGTTTTCATGGGTGAGGAACAGCAACTTTGTGCTAATAGTGCCTTTCGAGTGTGTGGAGAAACACTGTAGTTGTTCTCAGAAAATCTTTCATGATAGAAGGAAGAGGGTCTAGCAGTTTTCTTACCACTGTGAACTGAGCTTGCTGTTGAGGAGAACACTGCCTAACTCTCAGTGTTTCCATGAGTAAGAACACAAGTGAATGAAAGGAGCACTTTTGGTCTTGTTAGAGAACCATTAATTTTAGCAGCAAGAGGGTCTAGCCAATTGTTTACTATTGTGAATTCACTTAACATTCTAAAAGACTTCTGCATATCCCTTAGTGTTATCACGGTTCTAGATCATCAACTTTTTGCAAAATGACCCCTTTCAAGTGAACGGCAGAATCACTGTAGCTATTGAAAGAGACACATTAAAGTTAGAAGGAAGAAGCTCTATCACCTTGTTTAGCATTGTGCACTGAGTTGGCTTTTGAAAGGAACACTGCATAGGTCTCAGCTTTTTATGGTTGAGGAACATCAACTTTCAGCCAAATAGCCCCTTTCGAGTGACTGGAGAAACAGTCTAGTTTTAATAAAATCTATCATGTTATAAGAAAGAGGGCCTAGCAGTTTTCTTAGCACTGTGAACTGAGTTTGCTGTATAAGGGAATATTGCCTACCTCGCAGTGATTTCAAGAGTGAGAAACATCACCTTTGTTCAAAATCCCCCACAAAACTGAATAGAAGATGCAGTGTAGCTTGTGTGAGAGAATCAATAATGTTTGAAGCAAGAGCGGCTAGCACCTTGTTTTGCACTTTGAATTGAGTTTGCTGTTTAAAGGAATACTGCCTAGCTCTCAGGGTTTTCATGGGTGAGGAACAGCAACTTTGTGCCTAATAGTGCCTTTCGAGTGTGTGGAGAAACACTGTAGTTGTTCTCAGAAAATCTTTCATGATAGAAGGAAGAGGGTCTAGCAGTTTTCTTACCACTGTGAACTGAGCTTGCTGTTGAGGAGAACACTGCCTAACTCTCAGTGTTTCCATGAGTAAGAACACAAGTGAATGAAAGGAGCACTTTTGGTCTTGTTAGAGAACCATTAATTTTAGCAGCAAGAGGGTCTAGCCAATTGTTTACTATTGTGAATTCACTTAACATTCTAAAAGACTTCTGCATATCCCTTAGTGTTATCACGGTTCTAGATCATCAACTTTTTGCAAAATGACCCCTTTCCAGTGAACGGCAGAATCTCTGTAGCTATTGAAAGAGACACATTAAAGTTAGAAGGAAGAAGCTCTATCACCTTGTTTAGCATTGTGCACTGAGTTGGCTTTTGAAAGGAACACTGCATAGGTCTCAGCTTTTTATGGTTGAGGAACATCAACTTTCAGCCAAATAGCCCCTTTCGAGTGACTGGAGAAACAGTCTAGTTTTAATAAAATCTATCATGTTAGAAGAAAGAGGGCCTAGCAGTTTTCTTAGCACTGTGAACTGAGTTTGCTGTATAAGGGAACCCTGCCTACCTCTCAATGTTTTCAAGAATGAGAAACATTACCTTTGTTGAAAATGGCCCAATACAAATGAAAGGAAAATGCAGTGTAGCTTCTGTGAAAGAATCATTCATGTCAAAAGCAAGAGGGCCTAGAAGCTTGTTTTGCAGTTTGATTTGAGTTTCCTGTTTAAAGGAATACTGCCTACCTCTCAGTGTTTTCATGGCTGAGGAACAACTTTGTACCTAATACCCATTTCAAGTTAGTAGAGAAACACTATAGTTCTTCTAAGAAAATCTTTCATATTAGAAGGAAGAGGGTCTAGCATCTTGCTTTGCATTGTGAACTGAGTTGGCTGTATAAGGGAATACTGCCTACCTCTCAGTGTTTTCAAGAGTGAGAAACATCACCTTTGTTCAAAAATCCCCCATGCAACTGAATAGAAGAGGGAGTGTTGCTTGTGTGAGAGAATCAACAATGTTTGAAGCAAGAGCGGCTAGCACCTTGTTTTGCAGTTTGAACTGAGTTTGCTATTTGAAGGATTACTGCCTACCTCTCAGCGTTGTCATGGGTGAAGAACATCAACTTTGTACATAATACCCATTTCAAGTGAGTGGAGAAACACTGTAGTTCTTCTAAGAAAATCTTCGATGTTAGAAGGAAGAGGGTCTAGTAGTTTTCTTAGCACTGTGAACTGAGTTTGCTGTGTAAGGGAATACTGCCTACCTCTCAGTGTTTTCAAGAATGAGAAACATTACCTTTGTTGAAAATGGCCCTATACAACTGAAAGGAACTTGCAGTGTAGCTTCTGTGAGAGAATCATTCACCTTAGAAGCAAAAGGGCCAAGAACCTTGTTTTGCAGTTTGATTTGAGTTTGCTGTTTAAAGGAATACTGCCTACCTCTCAGCGTTTTCATGGGTGAAGAACATCTACTTTGTACATAATACCCATTTCAAGTGAGTGGACTAACACTGTACTTCTTCTAAGAAAATCTTCCATGTTAGAAGGAAGAGGGTCTAGTAGTTTTCTTAGCACTGTGAACTGAGTTTGCTGTATAAGGGAATACTGCCTACCTCTCAGTGTTTTCAAAAGTGAGAAACATCACCTTTGTTCAAAAATCCCCCTTACAACTGAATAGAAGATGCAGGGTTGCTTGTGTGAGAGAATCAATAATGTTGGAAGCAAGAGCGGCTACCACCTTGTTTTGCAGTTTGAATTGAGTTCGCTGTTTGAAGGAATACTGCCTACCTCTCAGCGTTTTCATGGGTGAGGAACTTCAACTTTGTGCCTATTAGTCCCTTTGAGTGTGTGGAGAAACACTGTAGTTCCTCTAAGAAATTGTTTCTTGTTAGAAGGAAGAGGGTCTAGCAGTTTGGTTAGCACTGTAAACCGAGTTTGCTGTGTAAGGGAATACGGCCTACCTCTCAGTGTTTTCAAGAATAAGAAACATTACCTTTGTTGAAAATGGCCCTATACAACTGAAAGGAACAGGCAGTGTAGCTTCTGTGAGAGAATCATTCACGTTAGAAGCAAAAGGGCCTAGAACCTTGTTTTGCAGTTTGATTTGAGTTTACTGTTTAAAGGAATACTGCCTACCTCTCAGCGTTTTCATGGGTGAAGAACATCAACTTTGTACATAATACCCATTTCAAGTGAGTGGAGAAACACTGTAGTTCTTCTAAGAAAATCTTCCATGTTAGAAGGAAGAGGGTCTAGCAGTTTGCTTAGCACTGTGAACTGAGTTTGCTGTATAAGGGAATATTGCCTACCTCGCAGTGATTTCAAGAGTGAGAAACATCACCTTTGTTCAAAATCCCCCTCAAAACTGAATAGAAGATGCAGTGTAGCTTGTGTGAGAGAATCAATAATGTTTGAAGCAAGAGCGGCTAGCACCTTGTTTTGCAGTTTGAATTGAGTTTGCTGTTTAAAGGAATACTGCCTAGCTCTCAGGGTTTTCATGGGTGAGGAACAGCAACTTTGTGCCTTATAGTGCCTTTCGAGTGTGTGGAGAAACACTGTAGTTGTTCTCAGAAAATCTTTCATGATAGAAGGAGGAGGGTCTAGCAGTTTTCTTACCACTGTGAACTGAGCTTGCTGTTGAGGAGAACACTGCCTAACTCTCAGTGTTTCCATGAGTAAGAACACAAGTGAATGAAAGGAGCACTTTTGGTCCTGTTAGAGAACCATTAATTTTAGCAGCAAGAGGGTCTAGCCAATTGTTTACTATTGTGAATTCACTTAACATTCTAAAAGACTTCTGCATATCCCTTAGTGTTATCACGGTTCTAGATCATCAACTTTTTGCAAAATGACCCCTTTCAAGTGAACGGCAGAATCACTGTAGCTATTGAAAGAGACACATTAAAGTTAGAAGGAAGAAGCTCTATCACCTTGTTTAGCATTGTGCACTGAGTTGGCTTTTGAAAGGAACACTGCATAGGTCTCAGCTTTTTATGGTTGAGGAACATCAACTTTCAGCCAAATAGCCCCTTTCGAGTGACTGGAGAAACAGTCTAGTTTTAATAAAATCTATCATGTTAGAAGAAAGAGGGCCTAGCAGTTTGCTTAGCACTGTGAACTGAGTTTGCTGTATAAGGGAACCCTGCCTACCTCTCAATGCTTTCAAGAATGAGAAACACTACCTTTGTTGAAAATGGCCCAATACAAATGAAAGGAAGATGCAGTGTAGCTTCTGTGAGAGAATCATTCATGTCAAAAGCAAGAGGGCCTAGAAGCTTGTTTTGCAGTTTGATTTGAGTTTCCTGTTTAAAGGAATACTGCCTACCTCTCAGTGTTTTCATGGCTGAGGAACAACTTTGTACCTAATACCCATTTCAAGTTAGTAGAGAAACACTATAGTTCTTCTAAGAAAATCTTTCATATTAGAAGGAAGAGGGTCTAGCATCTTGCTTTGCATTGTGAACTGAGTTGGCTGTATAAGGGAATACTGCCTACCTCTCAGTGTTTTCAAGAGTGAGAAACATCACCTTTGTTCAAAAATCCCCCATGCAACTGAATAGAAGAGGCAGTGTTGCTTGTGTGAGAGAATCAACAATGTTTGAAGCAAGAGCGGCTAGCACCTTGTTTTGCAGTTTGAACTGAGTTTGCTATTTGAAGGATTACTGCCTACCTCTCAGCGTTTTCATGGGTGAGGAACATCAACTTTGTGCCTAATAGTCCCCTTGAGTGTGTGGAGAAACACTGTAGTTCTTCTAAGAAAATGTTTCATGATAGAAGGAAGAGGGTCTAGCAGTTTGGTTAGCACTGTGAACTGAGTTTGCTGTGTAAGGGAATACTGCCTACCTCTCAGTGTTTTCAAGAATGAGAAACATTACCTTTGTTGAAAATGGCCCTATACAACCGAAAGGAACTTGCAGTGTAGCTTCTGTGAGAGAATCATTCACCTTAGAAGCAAAAGGGCCAAGAACCTTGTTTTGCAGTTTGATTTGAGTTTGCTGTTTAAAGGAATACTGCCTACCTCTCAGCGTTTTCATGGGTGAAGAACATCTACTTTGTACATAATACCCATTTCAAGTGAGTGGACTAACACTGTACTTCTTCTAAGAAAATCTTCCATGTTAGCAGGAAGAGGGTCTAGTAGTTTTCTTAGCACTGTGAACTGAGTTTGCTGTATAAGGGAATACTGCCTACCTCTCAGTGTTTTCAAAAGTGAGAAACATCACCTTTGTTCAAAAATCCCCCTTACAACTGAATAGAAGATGCAGGGTTGCTTGTGTGAGAGAATCAATAATGTTGGAAGCAAGAGCGGCTACCACCTTGTTTTGCAGTTTGAATTGAGTTCGCTGTTTGAAGGAATACTGCCTACCTCTCAGCGTTTTCATGGGTGAGGAACTTCAACTTTGTGCCTATTAGTCCCTTTGAGTGTGTGGAGAAACACTGTAGTTCCTCTAAGAAATTGTTTCATGTTAGAAGGAAGAGGGTGTAGCAGTTTGGTTAGCACTGTAAACCGAGTTTGCTGTGTAAGGGAATACGGCCTACCTCTCAGTGTTTTCAAGAATGAGAAACATTACCTTTGTTGAAAATGGCCCTATACAACTGAAAGGAACAGGCAGTGTAGCTTCTGTGAGAGAATCATTCACGTTAGAAGCAAAAGGGCCTAGAACCTTGTTTTGCAGTTTGATTTGAGTTTACTGTTTAAAGGAATACTGCCTACCTCTCAGCGTTTTCATGGGTGAAGAACATCAACTTTGTACATAATACCCATTTCAAGTGAGTGGAGAAACACTGTAGTTCTTCTAAGAAAATCTTCCATGTTAGAAGGAAGAGGGTCTAGCAGTTTGCTTAGCACTGTGAACTGAGTTTGCTGTATAAGAGAATATTGCCTACCTCGCAGTGATTTCAAGAGTGAGAAACATCACCTTTGTTCAAAATCCCCCTCAAAACTGAATAGAATATGCAGTGTAGCTTGTGTGAGAGAATCAATAATGTTTGAAGCAAGAGCGGCTAGCACCTTGTTTTGCAGTTTGAATTGAGTTGGCTGTTTAAAGGAATACTGCCTAGCTCTCATGGTTTTCATGGGTGAGGAACAGCAACTTTGTGCCTTATAGTGCCTTTCGAGTGTGTGGAGAAACACTGTAGTTGTTCTCAGAAAATCTTTCATGATAGAAGGAAGAGGGTCTAGCAGTTTTCTTACCACTGTGAACTGAGCTTGCTGTTGAGGAGAACACTGCCTAACTCTCAGTGTTTCCATGAGTAAGAACACAAGTGAATGAAAGGAGCACTTTTGGTCTTGTTAGAGAACCATTAATTTTAGCAGCAAGAGGGTCTAGCCAATTGTTTACTATTGTGAATTCACTTAACATTCTAAAAGACTTCTGCATATCCCTTAGTGTTATCACGGTTCTAGATCATCAACTTTTTGCAAAATGACCCCTTTCAAGTGAACGGCAGAATCACTGTAGCTATTGAAAGAGACACATTAAAGTTAGAAGGAAGAAGCTCTATCACCTTGTTTAGCACTGTGCACTGAGTTGGCTTTTGAAAGGAACACTGCATAGGTCTCAGCTTTTTATGGTTGAGGAACATCAACTTTCAGCCAAATAGCCCCTTTCGAGTGACTGGAGAAACAGTCTAGTTTTAATAAAATCTATCATGTTAGAAGAAAGAGGGCCTAGCAGTTTGCTTAGCACTGTGAACTGAGTTTGCTGTATAAGGGAACCCTGCCTACCTCTCAATGCTTTCAAGAATGAGAAACATTACCTTTGTTGAAAATGGCCCAATACAAATGAAAGGAAGATGCAGTGTAGCTTCTGTGAGAGAATCATTCATGTCAAAAGCAAGAGGGCCTAGAAGCTTGTTTTGCAGTTTGATTTGAGTTTCCTGTTTAAAGGAATACTGCCTACCTCTCAGTGTTTTCATGGCTGAGGAACAACTTTGTACCTAATACCCATTTCAAGTTAGTAGAGAAACACTATAGTTCTTCTAAGAAAATCTTTCATATTAGAAGGAAGAGGGTCTAGCATCTTGCTTTGCATTGTGAACTGAGTTTGCTGTATAAGGGAATACTGCCTACCTCTCAGTGTTTTCAAGAGTGAGAAACATCACCTTTGTTCAAAAATCCCCCATGCAACTGAATAGAAGAGGCAGTGTTGCTTGTGTGAGAGAATCAACAATGTTTGAAGCAAGAGCGGCTAGCACCTTGTTTTGCAGTTTGAACTGAGTTTGCTATTTGAAAGATTACTGCCTACCTCTCAGCGTTTTCATGGGTGAGGAACATCAACTTTGTGCCTAATAGTCCCTTTGAGTGTGTGGAGAAACACTGTAGTTCTTCTAAGAAAATGTTTCATGATAGAAGGAAGAGGGTCTAGCAGTTTGGTTAGCACTGTGAACTGAGTTTGCTGTGTAAGGGAATACTGCCTACCTCTCAGTGTTTTCAAGAATGAGAAACATTACCTTTGTTGAAAATGGCCCTATACAACTGAAAGGAACTTGCAGTGTAGCTTCTGTGAGAGAATCATTCACCTTAGAAGCAAAAGGGCCAAGAACCTTGTTTTGCAGTTTGATTTGAGTTTGCTGTGTAAAGGAATACTGCCTACCTCTCAGCGTTTTCATGGGTGAAGAACATCTACTTTGTACATAATACCCATTTCAAGTGAGTGGACTAACACTGTACTTCTTCTAAGAAAATCTTCCATGTTAGAAGGAAGAGGGTCTAGTAGTTTTCTTAGCACTGTGAACTGAGTTTGCTGTATAAGGGAATACTGCCTACCTCTCAGTGTTTTCAAAAGTGAGAAACATCACCTTTGTTCAAAAATCCCCCTTACAACTGAATAGAAGATGCAGGGTTGCTTGTGTGAGAGAATCAATAATGTTGGAAGCAAGAGCGGCTACCACCTTGTTTTGCAGTTTGAATTGAGTTCGCTGTTTGAAGGAATACTGCCTACCTCTCAGCGTTTTCATGGGTGAGGAACTTTAACTTTGTGCCTATTATTCCCTTTGAGTGTGTGGAGAAACACTGTAGTTCCTCTAAGAAATTGTTTCATGTTAGAAGGAAGAGGGTCTAGCAGTTTGGTTAGCACTGTAAACCGAGTTTGCTGTGTAAGGGAATACGGCCTACCTCTCAGTGTTTTCAAGAATGAGAAACATTACCTTTGTTGAAAATGGCCCTATACAACTGAAAGGAACATGCAGTGTAGCTTCTGTGAGAGAATCATTCACGTTAGAAGCAAAAGGGCCTAGAACCTTGTTTTGCAGTTTGATTTGAGTTTACTGTTTAAAGGAATACTGCCTACCTCTCAGCGTTTTCATGGGTGAAGAACATCAACTTTGTACATAATACCCATTTCAAGTGAGTGGAGAAACACTGTAGTTCTTCTAAGAAAATCTTCCATGTTAGAAGGAAGAGGGTCTAGCAGTTTTCTTAGCACTGTGAACTGAGTTTGCTGTACAAGGGAATATTGCCTACCTCGCAGTGATTTCAAGAGTGAGAAACATCACCTTTGTTCAAAATCCCCCACAAAACTGAATAGAAGATGCAGTGTAGCTTGTGTGAGAGAATCAATAATGTTTGAAGCAAGAGCGGCTAGCACCTTGTTTTGCAGTTTGAATTGAGTTTACTGTTTGAAGGAATACTGCCTAGCTCTCAGGGTTTTCATGGGTGAGGAACAGCAACTTTGTGCCTAATAGTGCCTTTCGAGTGTGTGGAGAAACACTGTAGTTGTTCTCAGAAAATCTTTCATGATAGAAGGAAGAGGGTCTAGCAGTTTTCTTACCACTGTGAACTGAGCTTGCTGTTGAGGAGAACACTGCCTAACTCTCAGTGTTTCCATGAGTAAGAACACAAGTGAATGAAAGGAGCACTTTTGGTCTTGTTAGAGAACCATTAATTTTAGCAGCAAGAGGGTCTAGCCAATTGTTTACTATTGTGAATTCACTTAACATTCTAAAAGACTTCTGCATATCCATTAGTGTTATCACTGTTCTAGATCATCAACTTTTTGCAAAATGACCCCTTTCAAGTGAACGGCAGAATCACTGTAGCTATTGAAAGAGACACATTAAAGTTAGAAGGAAGAAGCTCTATCACCTTGTTTAGCATTGTGCACTGAGTTGGCTTTTGAAAGGAACACTGCATAGGTCTCAGCTTTTTATGGTTGAGGAACATCAACTTTCAGCCAAATAGCCCCTTTCGAGTGACTGGAGAAACAGTCTAGTTTTAATAAAATCTATCATGTTAGAAGAAAGAGGGCCTAGCAGTTTGCTTAGCACTGTGAACTGAGTTTGCTGTATAAGGGAACCCTGCCTACCTCTCAATGTTTTCAAGAATGAGAAACATTACCTTTGTTGAAAATGGCCGAATACAAATGAAAGGAAGATACAGTGTAGCTTCTGTGAGAGAGTCATTCATGTCAAAAGCAAGAGGGCCTAGAAGCTTGTTTTGCAGTTCGATTTGAGTTTCCTGTTTAAAGGAATACTGCCTACCTCTCAGTGTTTTCATGGCTGAGGAGCAACTTTGTACCTAATACCCATTTCAAGTTAGTAGAGAAACACTATAGTTCTTCTAAGAAAATCTTTCATATTAGAAGGAAGAGGGTCTAGCATCTTGCTTTGCATTGTGAACTGAGTTTTCTGTATGAGGGAATACTGCCTACCTCTCAGTGTTTTCAAGACTGAGAAACATCACCTTTGTTCAAAAATCCCCCATGCAACTGAATAGAAGAGGCAGTGTTGCTTGTGTGAGAGAATCAACAATGTTTGAAGCAAGAGCGGCTAGCACCTTGTTTTGCAGTTTGAACTGAGTTTGCTATTTGAAGGATTACTGCCTACCTCTCAGCGTTTTCATGGGTGAGGAACATCAACTTTGTGCCTAATAGTCCCTTTGAGTGTGTGGAGAAACACTGTAGTTCTTCTAAGAAAATGTTTCATGATAGAAGGAAGAGGGTCTAGCAGTTTGGTTAGCACTGTGAACTGAGTTTGCTGTGTAAGGGAATACTGCCTACCTCTCAGTGTTTTCAAGAATGAGAAACATTACCTTTGTTGAAAATGGCCCAATACAAATGAAAGGAAGATGCAGTGTAGCTTCTGTGAGAGAGTCATTCATGTCAAAAGCAAGAGGGCCTAGAAGCTTGTTTTGCAGTTTGATTTGAGTTTCCTGTTTAAAGGAATACTGCCTACCTCTCAGCGTTTTCATGGGTGAAGAACATCAACTTTGTACATAATACCCATTTCAAGTGAGTGGAGAAACACTGTAGTTCTTCTAAGAAAATCTTCGATGTTAGAAGGAAGAGGGTCTAGTAGTTTTCTTAGCACTGTGAACTGAGTTTGCTGTATAAGGGAATACTGCCTACCTCTCAGTGTTTTCAAGAATGAGAAACATTACCTTTGTTGAAAATGGCCCTATACAACTGAAAGGAACATGCAGTGTAGCTTCTGTGAGAGAATCATTCACGTTAGAAGCAAAAGGGCCTAGAACCTTGTTTTGCAGTTTGATTTGAGTTTGCTGTTTAAAGGAATACTGCCTACCTCTCAGAGTTTTCATGGGTGAAGAACATCAACTTTGTACATAATACCCATTTCAAGTGAGTGGACTAACACTGTAGTTCTTCTAAGAAAATCTTCCATGTTAGAAGGAAGAGGGTCTAGCAGCTTGCTTAGCATTGGGAACAGAGTTTGCTGTATAAGGGAATACTGCCTACCTCTCAGTGTTTTCAAAAGTGAGAAACATCACCTTTGTTCAAAAATCCCCCATACAACTGAATAGAAGATGCAGTGTTGCTTGTGTGAGAGAATCAATAATGTTTGAAGCAAGAGCGGCTACCACCTTGTTTTGCAGTTTGAATTGAGTTTGCTGTTTGAAGGAATACTGCCTACCTCTCAGCGTTTTCATGGGTGAAGAAAATCAACTTTGTACATAATACCCATTTCAAGTGAGTGGAGAAACACTGTACTTCTTCTAAGAAAATCTTCCATGTTAGAAGGAAGAGGGTCTAGCAGCTTGCTTTGCATTGTGAACTGAGTTTGCTGTATAAGGGAATACTGCCTACCTCTCAGTGTTTTCAAGAGTGAGAAACATCAAATTTGTTCAAAAATCCCCCATGCAACTGAATAGAAGAGGCAGTGTTGCTTGTGTGAGAGAATCAACAGTGATTGAAGCAAGAGCGGCTAGCACCTTGTTTTGCAGTTTGAACTGAGTTTGCTATTTGAAGGAATACTGCCTACCTCTCAGCGTTTTCATGGGTGAGGAACATCAACTTTGTGCCTAATAGTCCCTTTGAGTGTGTGGAGAAACACTGTAGTGCTTCTAAGAAATTGTTTCATGATAGAAGGAAGAGGGTCTAGCAGTTTGGTTAGCACTGTGAACTGAGTTTGCTGTGCAAGGGAATACTGCCTACCTCTCAGTGTTTTCAAGAATGAGAAACATTACCTTTGTTGAAAATGGCCCTATACAACTGAAAGGAACAGGCAGTGTAGCTTCTGTGAGAGAATCATTCACGTTAGAAGCAAAAGGGCCTAGAACCTTGTTTTGCAGTTTGATTTGAGTTTGCTGTTTAAAGGAATACTGCCTACCTCTCAGCGTTTTCATGGGTGAAGAACATCAACTTTGTACATAATACCCATTTCAAGTGAGTGGAGAAACACTGTAGTTCTTCAAAGAAAATCTTCCATGTTAGAAGGAAGAGGGTCTAGTAGTTTTCTTAGCACTGTGAACTGAGTTTGCTGTGTAAGGGAATACGGCCTACCTCTCAGTGTTTTCAAGAATGAGAAACATTACCTTTGTTGAAAATGGCCCTATACAACTGAAAGGAACATGCAGTGTAGCTTCTGTGAGAGAATCATTCACGTTAGAAGCAAAAGGGCCTAGAACCTTGTTTTGCAGTTTGATTTGAGTTTACTGTTTAAAGGAATACTGCCTACCTCTCAGCGTTTTCATGGGTGAAGAACATCAACTTTGTACATAATACCCATTTCAAGTGAGTGGAGAAACACTGTAGTTCTTCTAAGAAAATCTTCCATGTTAGAAGGAAGAGGGTCTAGCAGTTTGCTTAGCACTGTGAACTGAGTTTGCTGTATAAGGGAATATTGCCTACCTCGCAGTGATTTCAAGAGTGAGAAACATCACCTTTGTTCAAAATCCCCCACAAAACTGAATAGAAGATGCAGTGTAGCTTGTGTGAGAGAATCAATAATGTTTGAAGCAAGAGCGGCTAGCACCTTGTTTTGCAGTTTGAATTGAGTTTGCTGTTTAAAGGAATACTGCGTAGCTCTCAGGGTTTTCATGGGTGAGGAACAGCAACTTTGTGCCTAATAGTGCCTTTCGAGTGTGTGGAGAAACACTGTAGTTGTTCTCAGAAAATCTTTCATGATAGAAGGAAGAGGGTCTAGCAGTTTTCTTACCACTGTGAACTGAGCTTGCTGTTGAGGAGAACACTGCCTAACTCTCAGTGTTTCCATGAGTAAGAACACAAGTGAATGAAAGGTGCACTTTTGGTCTTGTTAGAGAACCATTAATTTTAGCAGCAAGAGGGTCTAGCCAATTGTTTACTATTGTGAATTCACTTAACATTCTAAAAGACTTCTGCATATCCCTTAGTGTTATCACTGTTCTAGATCATCAACTTTTTGCAAAATGACCCCTGTCAAGTGAACGGCAGAATCACTGTAGCTATTGAAAGAGACACATTAAAGTTAGAAGGAAGAAGCTCTATCACCTTGTTTAGCATTGTGCACTGAGTTGGCTTTTGAAAGGAACACTGCATAGGTCTCAGCTTTTTATGGTTGAGGAACATCAACTTTCAGCCAAATAGCCCCTTTCGAGTGACTGGAGAAACAGTCTAGTTTTAATAAAATCTATCATGTTAGAAGAAAGAGGGCCTAGCAGTTTGCTTAGCACTGTGAACTGAGTTTGCTGTATAAGGGAACCCTGCCTACCTCTCAATGTTTTCAAGAATGAGAAACATTACCTTTGTTGAAAATGGCCCAATACAAATGAAAGGAAGATGCAGTGTAGCTTCTGTGAGAGAATCATTCATGTCAAAAGCAAGAGGGCCTAGAACCTGGTTTTGCAGTTTGATTTGAGTTTACTGTTTAAAGGAATACTGCCTACCTCTCAGCGTTTTCATCGGTGAAGAACATCAACTTTGTACCTAATACCCATTTCAAGTTAGTAGACAAACACTATAGTTCTTCTAAGAAAATCTTTCATATTAGAAGGAAGAGGGTCTAGCATCTTGCTTTGCATTGTGAACTGAGTTTGCTGTATAAGGGAATACTGCCTACCTCTCAGTGTTTTCAAGACTGAGAAACATCACCTTTGTTCAAAAATCCCCCATGCAACTGAATAGAAGAGGCAGTGTTGCTTGTGTGAGAGAATCAACAATGTTTGAAGCAAGAGCGGCTAGCACCTTGTTTTGCAGTTTGAACTGAGTTTGCTATTTGAAGGATTACTGCCTACCTCTCAGCGTTTTCATGGGTGAGGAACATCAACTTTGTGCCTAATAGTCCCTTTGAGTGTGTGGAGAAACACTGTAGTTCTTCTAAGAAAATGTTTCATGATAGAAGGAAGAGGGTCTAGCAGTTTGGTTAGCACTGTGAACTGAGTTTGCTGTGTAAGGGAATACTGCCTACCTCTCAGTGTTTTCAAGAATGAGAAACATTACCTTTGTTGAAAATGGCCCTATACAACTGAAAGGAACATGCAGTGTAGCTTCTGTGAGAGAATCATTCACGTTAGAAGCAAAAGGGCCTAGAACCTTGTTTTGCAGTTTGATTTGAGTTTGCTGTTTAAAGGAATACTGCCTACCTCTCAGCGTTTTCATGGGTGAAGTACATCTACTTTGTACATAATACCCATTTCAAGTGAGTGGACTAACACTGTAGTTCTTCTAAGAAAATCTTCCATGTTAGAAGGAAGAGGGTCTAGCAACTTGCTTAGCATTGTGAACTGAGTTTGCTGTATAAGGGAATACTGCCTACCTCTCAGTGTTTTCAAGACTGAGAAACATCACCTTTGTTCAAAAATCCCCCATACAACTGAATAGAAGATGCAGTGTTGCTTGTGTGAGAGAATCAATAATGTTTGAAGCAAGAGCGGCTAGCACCTTGTTTTGCAGTTTGAACTGAGTTTGCTGTTTGAAGGAATACTGCCTACCTCTCAGCGTTTTCATGGGTGAGGAACTTCAACTTTGTGCCTAATAGTCCCTTTGAGTGTGTGGAGAAACACGGTAGTTCTTCGAAGAAATTGTTTCATGATAGAAGGAAGAGGGTCTAGCAGTTTGGTTAGCACTGTGAACTGAGTTTGCTGTGTAAGGGAATACTGCCTACCTCTCAGTGTTTTCAAGAATGAGAAACATTACCTTTGTTGAAAATGGCCCTATACAACTGAAAGGAACATGCAGTGTAGCTTCTGTGAGAGAATCATTCACGTTAGAAGCAAAAGGGCCTAGAACCTTGTTTTGCAGTTTGATTTGAGTTTGCTGTTTAAAGGAATACTGCCTACCTCTCAGCGTTTTCATGGGTGAAGAACATCAACTTTGTACATAATACCCATTTCAAGTGAGTGGAGAAACACTGTAGTTCTTCTAAGAAAATCTTCGATGTTAGAAGGAAGAGGGTCTAGTAGTTTTCTTAGCACTGTGAACTGAGTTTGCTGTATAAGGGAATACTGCCTACCTCTCAGTGTTTTCAAGAATGAGAAACATTACCTTTGTTGAAAATGGCCCTATACAACTGAAAGGAACATGCAGTGTAGCTTCTGTGAGAGAATCATTCACGTTAGAAGCAAAAGGGCCTAGAACCTTGTTTTGCAGTTTGATTTGAGTTTGCTGTTTAAAGGAATACTGCCTACCTCTCAGAGTTTTCATGGGTGAAGAACATCAACTTTGTACATAATACCCATTTCAAGTGAGTGGACTAACACTGTAGTTCTTCTAAGAAAATCTTCCATGTTAGAAGGAAGAGGGTCTAGCAGCTTGCTTAGCATTGGGAACAGAGTTTGCTGTATAAGGGAATACTGCCTACCTCTCAGTGTTTTCAAAAGTGAGAAACATCACCTTTGTTCAAAAATCCCCCATACAACTGAATAGAAGATGCAGTGTTGCTTGTGTGAGAGAATCAATAATGTTTGAAGCAAGAGCGGCTACCACCTTGTTTTGCAGTTTGAATTGAGTTTGCTGTTTGAAGGAATACTGCCTACCTCTCAGCGTTTTCATGGGTGAAGAACATCAACTTTGTACATAATACCCATTTCAAGTGAGTGGAGAAACACTGTACTTCTTCTAAGAAAATCTTCCATGTTAGAAGGAAGAGGGTCTAGCAGCTTGCTTTGCATTGTGAACTGAGTTTGCTGTATAAGGGAATACTGCCTACCTCTCAGTGTTTTCAAGAGTGAGAAACATCAAATTTGTTCAAAAATCCCCCATGCAACTGAATAGAAGAGGCAGTGTTGCTTGTGTGAGAGAATCAACAGTGATTGAAGCAAGAGCGGCTAGCACCTTGTTTTGCAGTTTGAACTGAGTTTGCTATTTGAAGGAATACTGCCTACCTCTCAGCGTTTTCATGGGTGAGGAACATCAACTTTGTGCCTAATAGTCCCTTTGAGTGTGTGGAGAAACACTGTAGTGCTTCTAAGAAATTGTTTCATGATAGAAGGAAGAGGGTCTAGCAGTTTGGTTAGCACTGTGAACTGAGTTTGCTGTGCAAGGGAATACTGCCTACCTCTCAGTGTTTTCAAGAATGAGAAACATTACCTTTGTTGAAAATGGCCCTATACAACTGAAAGGAACAGGCAGTGTAGCTTCTGTGAGAGAATCATTCACGTTAGAAGCAAAAGGGCCTAGAACCTTGTTTTGCAGTTTGATTTGAGTTTGCTGTTTAAAGGAATACTGCCTACCTCTCAGCGTTTTCATGGGTGAAGAACATCAACTTTGTACATAATACCCATTTCAAGTGAGTGGAGAAACACTGTAGTTCTTCAAAGAAAATCTTCCATGTTAGAAGGAAGAGGGTCTAGTAGTTTTCTTAGCACTGTGAACTGAGTTTGCTGTGTAAGGGAATACGGCCTACCTCTCAGTGTTTTCAAGAATGAGAAACATTACCTTTGTTGAAAATGGCCCTATACAACTGAAAGGAACATGCAGTGTAGCTTCTGTGAGAGAATCATTCACGTTAGAAGCAAAAGGGCCTAGAACCTTGTTTTGCAGTTTGATTTGAGTTTACTGTTTAAAGGAATACTGCCTACCTCTCAGCGTTTTCATGGGTGAAGAACATCAACTTTGTACATAATACCCATTTCAAGTGAGTGGAGAAACACTGTAGTTCTTCTAAGAAAATCTTCCATGTTAGAAGGAAGAGGGTCTAGCAGTTTGCTTAGCACTGTGAACTGAGTTTGCTGTATAAGGGAATATTGCCTACCTCGCAGTGATTTCAAGAGTGAGAAACATCACCTTTGTTCAAAATCCCCCACAAAACTGAATAGAAGATGCAGTGTAGCTTGTGTGAGAGAATCAATAATGTTTGAAGCAAGAGCGGCTAGCACCTTGTTTTGCAGTTTGAATTGAGTTTGCTGTTTAAAGGAATACTGCGTAGCTCTCAGGGTTTTCATGGGTGAGGAACAGCAACTTTGTGCCTAATAGTGCCTTTCGAGTGTGTGGAGAAACACTGTAGTTGTTCTCAGAAAATCTTTCATGATAGAAGGAAGAGGGTCTAGCAGTTTTCTTACCACTATGAACTGAGCTTGCTGTTGAGGAGAACACTGCCTAACTCTCAGTGTTTCCATGAGTAAGAACACAAGTGAATGAAAGGTGCACTTTTGGTCTTGTTAGAGAACCATTAATTTTAGCAGCAAGAGGGTCTAGCCAATTGTTTACTATTGTGAATTCACTTAACATTCTAAAAGACTTCTGCATATCCCTTAGTGTTATCACTGTTCTAGATCATCAACTTTTTGCAAAATGACCCCTGTCAAGTGAACGGCAGAATCACTGTAGCTATTGAAAGAGACACATTAAAGTTAGAAGGAAGAAGCTCTATCACCTTGTTTAGCATTGTGCACTGAGTTGGCTTTTGAAAGGAACACTGCATAGGTCTCAGCTTTTTATGGTTGAGGAACATCAACTTTCAGCCAAATAGCCCCTTTCGAGTGACTGGAGAAACAGTCTAGTTTTAATAAAATCTATCATGTTAGAAGAAAGAGGGCCTAGCAGTTTGCTTAGCACTGTGAACTGAGTTTGCTGTATAAGGGAACCCTGCCTACCTCTCAATGTTTTCAAGAATGAGAAACATTACCTTTGTTGAAAATGGCCCAATACAAATGAAAGGAAGATGCAGTGTAGCTTCTGTGAGAGAATCATTCATGTCAAAAGCAAGAGGGCCTAGAACCTGGTTTTGCAGTTTGATTTGAGTTTACTGTTTAAAGGAATACTGCCTACCTCTCAGCGTTTTCATGGGTGAAGAACATCAACTTTGTACCTAATACCCATTTCAAGTTAGTAGAGAAACACTATAGTTCTTCTAAGAAAATCTTTCATATTAGAAGGAAGAGGGTCTAGCATCTTGCTTTGCATTGTGAACTGAGTTTGCTGTATAAGGGAATACTGCCTACCTCTCGGTGTTTTCAAGAGTGAGAAACATCAGCTTTGTTCAAAAATCCCCCATGCAACTGAATAGAAGAGGCAGTGTTGCTTGTGTGAGAGAATCAACAGTGATTGAAGCAAGAGCGGCTACCACCTTGTTTTGCAGTTTGAACTGAGTTTGCTATTTGAAGGAATACTGCCTACCTCTCAGCGTTTTCATTGGTGAGGAACATCAACTTTGTGCCTAATAGTCCCTTTGAGTGTGTGGAGAAACACTGTAGTTCTTCTAAGAAAATGTTTCATGATAGAAGGAAGAGGGTCTAGCAGTTTGGTTAGCACTGTGAACTGAGTTTGCTGTGTAAGGGAATACTGCCTACCTCTCAGTGTTTTCAAGAATGAGAAACATTACCTTTGTTGAAAATGGCCCTATACAACTGAAAGGAACATGCAGTGTAGCTTCTGTGAGAGAATCATTCACGTTAGAAGCAAAAGGGCCTAGAACCTTGTTTTGCAGTTTGATTTGAGTTTGCTGTTTAAAGGAATACTGCCTACCTCTCAGCGTTTTCATGGGTGAAGTACATCTACTTTGTACATAATACCCATTTCAAGTGAGTGGACTAACACTGTAGTTCTTCTAAGAAAATCTTCCATGTTAGAAGGAAGAGGGTCTAGCAACTTGCTTAGCATTGTGAACTGAGTTTGCTGTATAAGGGAATACTGCCTACCTCTCAGTGTTTTCAAGACTGAGAAACATCACCTTTGTTCAAAAATCCCCCATACAACTGAATAGAAGATGCAGTGTTGCTTGTGTGAGAGAATCAATAATGTTTGAAGCAAGAGCGGCTACCACCTTGTTTTGCAGTTTGAATTGAGTTTGCTGTTTGAAGGAATACTGCCTACCTCTCAGCGTTTTCATGGGTGAGGAACTTCAACTTTGTGCCTAATAGTCCCTTTGAGTGTGTGGAGAAACACGGTAGTTCTTCGAAGAAATTGTTTCATGATAGAAGGAAGAGGGTCTAGCAGTTTGGTTAGCACTGTGAACTGAGTTTGCTGTGTAAGGGAATACTGCCTACCTCTCAGTGTTTTCAAGAATGAGAAACATTACCTTTGTTGAAAATGGCCCTATACAACTGAAAGGAACATGCAGTGTAGCTTCTGTGAGAGAATCATTCACGTTAGAAGCAAAAGGGCCTAGAACCTTGTTTTGCAGTTTGATTTGAGTTTGCTGTTTAAAGGAATACTGCCTACCTCTCAGCGTTTTCATGGGTGAAGAACATCAACTTTGTACATAATACCCATTTCAAGTGAGTGGAGAAACACTGTAGTTCTTCTAAGAAAATCTTCGATGTTAGAAGGAAGAGGGTCTAGTAGTTTTCTTAGCACTGTGAACTGAGTTTGCTGTATAAGGGAATACTGCCTACCTCTCAGTGTTTTCAAGAATGAGAAACATTACCTTTGTTGAAAATGGCCCTATACAACTGAAAGGAACATGCAGTGTAGCTTCTGTGAGAGAATCATTCACGTTAGAAGCAAAAGGGCCTAGAACCTTGTTTTGCAGTTTGATTTGAGTTTGCTGTTTAAAGGAATACTGCCTACCTCTCAGAGTTTTCATGGGTGAAGAACATCAACTTTGTACATAATACCCATTTCAAGTGAGTGGACTAACACTGTAGTTCTTCTAAGAAAATCTTCCATGTTAGAAGGAAGAGGGTCTAGCAGCTTGCTTAGCATTGGGAACAGAGTTTGCTGTATAAGGGAATACTGCCTACCTCTCAGTGTTTTCAAAAGTGAGAAACATCACCTTTGTTCAAAAATCCCCCATACAACTGAATAGAAGATGCAGTGTTGCTTGTGTGAGAGAATCAATAATGTTTGAAGCAAGAGCGGCTACCACCTTGTTTTGCAGTTTGAATTGAGTTTGCTGTTTGAAGGAATACTGCCTACCTCTCAGCGTTTTCATGGGTGAAGAACATCAACTTTGTACATAATACCCATTTCAAGTGAGTGGAGAAACACTGTACTTCTTCTAAGAAAATCTTCCATGTTAGAAGGAAGAGGGTCTAGCAGCTTGCTTTGCATTGTGAACTGAGTTTGCTGTATAAGGGAATACTGCCTACCTCTCAGTGTTTTCAAGAGTGAGAAACATCAAATTTGTTCAAAAATCCCCCATGCAACTGAATAGAAGAGGCAGTGTTGCTTGTGTGAGAGAATCAACAGTGATTGAAGCAAGAGCGGCTAGCACCTTGTTTTGCAGTTTGAACTGAGTTTGCTATTTGAAGGAATACTGCCTACCTCTCAGCGTTTTCATGGGTGAGGAACATCAACTTTGTGCCTAATAGTCCCTTTGAGTGTGTGGAGAAACACTGTAGTGCTTCTAAGAAATTGTTTCATGATAGAAGGAAGAGGGTCTAGCAGTTTGGTTAGCACTGTGAACTGAGTTTGCTGTGCAAGGGAATACTGCCTACCTCTCAGTGTTTTCAAGAATGAGAAACATTACCTTTGTTGAAAATGGCCCTATACAACTGAAAGGAACAGGCAGTGTAGCTTCTGTGAGAGAATCATTCACGTTAGAAGCAAAAGGGCCTAGAACCTTGTTTTGCAGTTTGATTTGAGTTTGCTGTTTAAAGGAATACTGCCTACCTCTCAGCGTTTTCATGGGTGAAGAACATCAACTTTGTACATAATACCCATTTCAAGTGAGTGGAGAAACACTGTAGTTCTTCAAAGAAAATCTTCCATGTTAGAAGGAAGAGGGTCTAGTAGTTTTCTTAGCACTGTGAACTGAGTTTGCTGTGTAAGGGAATACGGCCTACCTCTCAGTGTTTTCAAGAATGAGAAACATTACCTTTGTTGAAAATGGCCCTATACAACTGAAAGGAACATGCAGTGTAGCTTCTGTGAGAGAATCATTCACGTTAGAAGCAAAAGGGCCTAGAACCTTGTTTTGCAGTTTGATTTGAGTTTACTGTTTAAAGGAATACTGCCTACCTCTCAGCGTTTTCATGGGTGAAGAACATCAACTTTGTACATAATACCCATTTCAAGTGAGTGGAGAAACACTGTAGTTCTTCTAAGAAAATCTTCCATGTTAGAAGGAAGAGGGTCTAGCAGTTTGCTTAGCACTGTGAACTGAGTTTGCTGTATAAGGGAATATTGCCTACCTCGCAGTGATTTCAAGAGTGAGAAACATCACCTTTGTTCAAAATCCCCCACAAAACTGAATAGAAGATGCAGTGTAGCTTGTGTGAGAGAATCAATAATGTTTGAAGCAAGAGCGGCTAGCACCTTGTTTTGCAGTTTGAATTGAGTTTGCTGTTTAAAGGAATACTGCGTAGCTCTCAGGGTTTTCATGGGTGAGGAACAGCAACTTTGTGCCTAATAGTGCCTTTCGAGTGTGTGGAGAAACACTGTAGTTGTTCTCAGAAAATCTTTCATGATAGAAGGAAGAGGGTCTAGCAGTTTTCTTACCACTGTGAACTGAGCTTGCTGTTGAGGAGAACACTGCCTAACTCTCAGTGTTTCCATGAGTAAGAACACAAGTGAATGAAAGGTGCACTTTTGGTCTTGTTAGAGAACCATTAATTTTAGCAGCAAGAGGGTCTAGCCAATTGTTTACTATTGTGAATTCACTTAACATTCTAAAAGACTTCTGCATATCCCTTAGTGTTATCACTGTTCTAGATCATCAACTTTTTGCAAAATGACCCCTGTCAAGTGAACGGCAGAATCACTGTAGCTATTGAAAGAGACACATTAAAGTTAGAAGGAAGAAGCTCTATCACCTTGTTTAGCATTGTGCACTGAGTTGGCTTTTGAAAGGAACACTGCATAGGTCTCAGCTTTTTATGGTTGAGGAACATCAACTTTCAGCCAAATAGCCCCTTTCGAGTGACTGGAGAAACAGTCTAGTTTTAATAAAATCTATCATGTTAGAAGAAAGAGGGCCTAGCAGTTTGCTTAGCACTGTGAACTGAGTTTGCTGTATAAGGGAACCCTGCCTACCTCTCAATGTTTTCAAGAATGAGAAACATTACCTTTGTTGAAAATGGCCCAATACAAATGAAAGGAAGATGCAGTGTAGCTTCTGTGAGAGAATCATTCATGTCAAAAGCAAGAGGGCCTAGAACCTGGTTTTGCAGTTTGATTTGAGTTTACTGTTTAAAGGAATACTGCCTACCTCTCAGCGTTTTCATGGGTGAAGAACATCAACTTTGTACCTAATACCCATTTCAAGTTAGTAGAGAAACACTATAGTTCTTCTAAGAAAATCTTTCATATTAGAAGGAAGAGGGTCTAGCATCTTGCTTTGCATTGTGAACTGAGTTTGCTGTATAAGGGAATACTGCCTACCTCTCGGTGTTTTCAAGAGTGAGAAACATCAGCTTTGTTCAAAAATCCCCCATGCAACTGAATAGAAGAGGCAGTGTTGCTTGTGTGAGAGAATCAACAGTGATTGAAGCAAGAGCGGCTACCACCTCGTTTTGCAGTTTGAACTGAGTTTGCTATTTGAAGGAATACTGCCTACCTCTCAGCGTTTTCATTGGTGAGGAACATCAACTTTGTGCCTAATAGTCCCTTTGAGTGTGTGGAGAAACACTGTAGTGCTTCTAAGAAATTGTTTTATGATAGAAGGAAGAGGGTCTAGCAGTTTGGTTAGCACTGTGAACTGAGTTTGCTGTGTAAGGGAACACTGCCTACCTCTCAGTGTTTTCAAGAATGAGAAACATTACCTTTGTTGAAAATGGCCCTATACAACTGAAAGGAACAGGCAGTGTAGCTTCTGTGAGAGAATCATTCACGTTAGAAGCAAAAGTGCCTAGAACCTCGTTTTGCAGTTTGATTTGAGTTTGCTGTTTAAAGGAATACTGCCTACCTCTCAGCGTTTTCATGGGTGAAGAACATCAACTTTGTACATAATACCCATTTCAAGTGAGTGGAGAAACACTGTAGTTCTTCTAAGAAAATCTTCGATGTTAGAAGGAAGAGGGTCTAGTAGTTTTCTTAGCACTGTGAACTGAGTTTGCTGTATAAGGGAATACTGCCTACCTCTCAGTGTTTTCAAGAATGAGAAACATTACCTTTGTTGGAAATGGCCCAATACAACTGAAGGGAACAGGCAGTGTAGCTTCTGTGAGAGAATCATTCACGTTAGAAGCAAAAGGACCTAGAACCTTGTTTTGCAGTTTGATTTGAGTTTGCTGTTTAAAGGAATACTGCCTACCTCTCAGCGTTTTCATGGGTGAAGAACATCAACTTTGTACATAATACCCATTTCAAGTGAGTGGAGAAACACTGTAGTTCTTCTAAGAAAATCTTCCATGTTAGAAGGAAGAGGGTCTAGCAGTTTGCTTAGCACTGTGAACTGAGTTTGCTGTATAAGGGAACCCTGCCTACCTCTCAATGTTTTCAAGAATGAGAAACATTACCTTTGTTGAAAATGGCCCAATACAAATGAAAGGAAGATGCAGTGTAGCTTCTGTGAGAGAATCATTCATGTCAAAAGCAAGAGGGCCTAGAACCTGGTTTTGCAGTTTGATTTGAGTTTACTGTTTAAAGGAATACTGCCTACCTCTCAGCGTTTTCATGGGTGAAGAACATCAACTTTGTACCTAATACCCATTTCAAGTTAGTAGAGAAACACTATAGTTCTTCTAAGAAAATCTTTCATATTAGAAGGAAGAGGGTCTAGCATCTTGCTTTGCATTGTGAACTGAGTTTGCTGTATAAGGGAATACTGCCTACCTCTCGGTGTTTTCAAGAGTGAGAAACATCAGCTTTGTTCAAAAATCCCCCATGCAACTGAATAGAAGAGGCAGTGTTGCTTGTGTGAGAGAATCAACAGTGATTGAAGCAAGAGCGGCTACCACCTTGTTTTGCAGTTTGAACTGAGTTTGCTATTTGAAGGAATACTGCCTACCTCTCAGCGTTTTCATTGGTGAGGAACATCAACTTTGTGCCTAATAGTCCCTTTGAGTGTGTGGAGAAACACTGTAGTTCTTCTAAGAAAATGTTTCATGATAGAAGGAAGAGGGTCTAGCAGTTTGGTTAGCACTGTGAACTGAGTTTGCTGTGTAAGGGAATACTGCCTACCTCTCAGTGTTTTCAAGAATGAGAAACATTACCTTTGTTGAAAATGGCCCTATACAACTGAAAGGAACATGCAGTGTAGCTTCTGTGAGAGAATCATTCACGTTAGAAGCAAAAGGGCCTAGAACCTTGTTTTGCAGTTTGATTTGAGTTTGCTGTTTAAAGGAATACTGCCTACCTCTCAGCGTTTTCATGGGTGAAGTACATCTACTTTGTACATAATACCCATTTCAAGTGAGTGGACTAACACTGTAGTTCTTCTAAGAAAATCTTCCATGTTAGAAGGAAGAGGGTCTAGCAACTTGCTTAGCATTGTGAACTGAGTTTGCTGTATAAGGGAATACTGCCTACCTCTCAGTGTTTTCAAGACTGAGAAACATCACCTTTGTTCAAAAATCCCCCATACAACTGAATAGAATATGCAGTGTTGCTTGTGTGAGAGAATCAATAATGTTTGAAGCAAGAGCGGCTACAACCTTGTTTTGCAGTTTGAATTGAGTTTGCTGTTTGAAGGAATACTGCCTACCTCTCAGCGTTTTCATGGGTGAGGAACTTCAACTTTGTGCCTAATAGTCCCTTTGAGTGTGTGGAGAAACACGGTAGTTCTTCGAAGAAATTGTTTCAT
Organism: Castor canadensis; assembly: GCF_047511655.1. Classification (NCBI taxonomy): domain Eukaryota; kingdom Metazoa; phylum Chordata; class Mammalia; order Rodentia; family Castoridae; genus Castor; species Castor canadensis. Next base: position 20,172,309 of record NC_133403.1, read on the forward strand.
GATAGAAGGAAGAGGGTCTAGCAGTTTGGTTAGCACTGTGAACTGAGTTTGCTGTGTAAGGGAATACTGCCTACCTCTCAGTGTTTTCAAGAATGAGAAACATTACCTTTGTTGAAAATGGCCCTATACAACTGAAAGGAACATGCAGTGTAGCTTCTGTGAGAGAATCATTCACGTTAGAAGCAAAAGGGCCTAGAACCTTGTTTTGCAGTTTGATTTGAGTTTGCTGTTTAAAGGAATACTGCCTACCTCTCAGCGTTTTCATGGGTGAAGAACATCAACTTTGTACATAATACCCATTTCAAGTGAGTGGAGAAACACTGTAGTTCTTCTAAGAAAATCTTCGATGTTAGAAGGAAGAGGGTCTAGTAGTTTTCTTAGCACTGTGAACTGAGTTTGCTGTATAAGGGAATACTGCCTACCTCTCAGTGTTTTCAAGAATGAGAAACATTACCTTTGTTGAAAATGGCCCTATACAACTGAAAGGAACATGCAGTGTAGCTTCTGTGAGAGAATCATTCACGTTAGAAGCAAAAGGGCCTAGAACCTTGTTTTGCAGTTTGATTTGAGTTTGCTGTTTAAAGGAATACTGCCTACCTCTCAGAGTTTTCATGGGTGAAGAACATCAACTTTGTACATAATACCCATTTCAAGTGAGTGGACTAACACTGTAGTTCTTCTAAGAAAATCTTCCATGTTAGAAGGAAGAGGGTCTAGCAGCTTGCTTAGCATTGGGAACAGAGTTTGCTGTATAAGGGAATACTGCCTACCTCTCAGTGTTTTCAAAAGTGAGAAACATCACCTTTGTTCAAAAATCCCCCATACAACTGAATAGAAGATGCAGTGTTGCTTGTGTGAGAGAATCAATAATGTTTGAAGCAAGAGCGGCTACCACCTTGTTTTGCAGTTTGAATTGAGTTTGCTGTTTGAAGGAATACTGCCTACCTCTCAGCGTTTTCATGGGTGAAGAACATCAACTTTGTACATAATACCCATTTCAAGTGAGTGGAGAAACACTGTACTTCTTCTAAGAAAATCTTCCATGTTAGAAGGAAGAGGGTCTAGCAGCTTGCTTTGCATTGTGAACTGAGTTTGCTGTATAAGGGAATACTGCCTACCTCTCAGTGTTTTCAAGAGTGAGAAACATCAAATTTGTTCAAAAATCCCCCATGCAACTGAATAGAAGAGGCAGTGTTGCTTGTGTGAGAGAATCAACAGTGATTGAAGCAAGAGCGGCTAGCACCTTGTTTTGCAGTTTGAACTGAGTTTGCTATTTGAAGGAATACTGCCTACCTCTCAGCGTTTTCATGGGTGAGGAACATCAACTTTGTGCCTAATAGTCCCTTTGAGTGTGTGGAGAAACACTGTAGTGCTTCTAAGAAATTGTTTCATGATAGAAGGAAGAGGGTCTAGCAGTTTGGTTAGCACTGTGAACTGAGTTTGCTGTGCAAGGGAATACTGCCTACCTCTCAGTGTTTTCAAGAATGAGAAACATTACCTTTGTTGAAAATGGCCCTATACAACTGAAAGGAACAGGCAGTGTAGCTTCTGTGAGAGAATCATTCACGTTAGAAGCAAAAGGGCCTAGAACCTTGTTTTGCAGTTTGATTTGAGTTTGCTGTTTAAAGGAATACTGCCTACCTCTCAGCGTTTTCATGGGTGAAGAACATCAACTTTGTACATAATACCCATTTCAAGTGAGTGGAGAAACACTGTAGTTCTTCAAAGAAAATCTTCCATGTTAGAAGGAAGAGGGTCTAGTAGTTTTCTTAGCACTGTGAACTGAGTTTGCTGTGTAAGGGAATACGGCCTACCTCTCAGTGTTTTCAAGAATGAGAAACATTACCTTTGTTGAAAATGGCCCTATACAACTGAAAGGAACATGCAGTGTAGCTTCTGTGAGAGAATCATTCACGTTAGAAGCAAAAGGGCCTAGAACCTTGTTTTGCAGTTTGATTTGAGTTTACTGTTTAAAGGAATACTGCCTACCTCTCAGCGTTTTCATGGGTGAAGAACATCAACTTTGTACATAATACCCATTTCAAGTGAGTGGAGAAACACTGTAGTTCTTCTAAGAAAATCTTCCATGTTAGAAGGAAGAGGGTCTAGCAGTTTGCTTAGCACTGTGAACTGAGTTTGCTGTATAAGGGAATATTGCCTACCTCGCAGTGATTTCAAGAGTGAGAAACATCACCTTTGTTCAAAATCCCCCACAAAACTGAATAGAAGATGCAGTGTAGCTTGTGTGAGAGAATCAATAATGTTTGAAGCAAGAGCGGCTAGCACCTTGTTTTGCAGTTTGAATTGAGTTTGCTGTTTAAAGGAATACTGCGTAGCTCTCAGGGTTTTCATGGGTGAGGAACAGCAACTTTGTGCCTAATAGTGCCTTTCGAGTGTGTGGAGAAACACTGTAGTTGTTCTCAGAAAATCTTTCATGATAGAAGGAAGAGGGTCTAGCAGTTTTCTTACCACTGTGAACTGAGCTTGCTGTTGAGGAGAACACTGCCTAACTCTCAGTGTTTCCATGAGTAAGAACACAAGTGAATGAAAGGTGCACTTTTGGTCTTGTTAGAGAACCATTAATTTTAGCAGCAAGAGGGTCTAGCCAATTGTTTACTATTGTGAATTCACTTAACATTCTAAAAGACTTCTGCATATCCCTTAGTGTTATCACTGTTCTAGATCATCAACTTTTTGCAAAATGACCCCTGTCAAGTGAACGGCAGAATCACTGTAGCTATTGAAAGAGACACATTAAAGTTAGAAGGAAGAAGCTCTATCACCTTGTTTAGCATTGTGCACTGAGTTGGCTTTTGAAAGGAACACTGCATAGGTCTCAGCTTTTTATGGTTGAGGAACATCAACTTTCAGCCAAATAGCCCCTTTCGAGTGACTGGAGAAACAGTCTAGTTTTAATAAAATCTATCATGTTAGAAGAAAGAGGGCCTAGCAGTTTGCTTAGCACTGTGAACTGAGTTTGCTGTATAAGGGAACCCTGCCTACCTCTCAATGTTTTCAAGAATGAGAAACATTACCTTTGTTGAAAATGGCCCAATACAAATGAAAGGAAGATGCAGTGTAGCTTCTGTGAGAGAATCATTCATGTCAAAAGCAAGAGGGCCTAGAACCTGGTTTTGCAGTTTGATTTGAGTTTACTGTTTAAAGGAATACTGCCTACCTCTCAGCGTTTTCATGGGTGAAGAACATCAACTTTGTACCTAATACCCATTTCAAGTTAGTAGAGAAACACTATAGTTCTTCTAAGAAAATCTTTCATATTAGAAGGAAGAGGGTCTAGCATCTTGCTTTGCATTGTGAACTGAGTTTGCTGTATAAGGGAATACTGCCTACCTCTCGGTGTTTTCAAGAGTGAGAAACATCAGCTTTGTTCAAAAATCCCCCATGCAACTGAATAGAAGAGGCAGTGTTGCTTGTGTGAGAGAATCAACAGTGATTGAAGCAAGAGCGGCTACCACCTTGTTTTGCAGTTTGAACTGAGTTTGCTATTTGAAGGAATACTGCCTACCTCTCAGCGTTTTCATTGGTGAGGAACATCAACTTTGTGCCTAATAGTCCCTTTGAGTGTGTGGAGAAACACTGTAGTGCTTCTAAGAAATTGTTTTATGATAGAAGGAAGAGGGTCTAGCAGTTTGGTTAGCACTGTGAACTGAGTTTGCTGTGTAAGGGAACACTGCCTACCTCTCAGTGTTTTCAAGAATGAGAAACATTACCTTTGTTGAAAATGGCCCTATACAACTGAAAGGAACAGGCAGTGTAGCTTCTGTGAGAGAATCATTCACGTTAGAAGCAAAAGTGCCTAGAACCTCGTTTTGCAGTTTGATTTGAGTTTGCTGTTTAAAGGAATACTGCCTACCTCTCAGCGTTTTCATGGGTGAAGAACATCAACTTTGTACATAATACCCATTTCAAGTGAGTGGAGAAACACTGTAGTTCTTCTAAGAAAATCTTCGATGTTAGAAGGAAGAGGGTCTAGTAGTTTTCTTAGCACTGTGAACTGAGTTTGCTGTATAAGGGAATACTGCCTACCTCTCAGTGTTTTCAAGAATGAGAAACATTACCTTTGTTGGAAATGGCCCAATACAACTGAAGGGAACAGGCAGTGTAGCTTCTGTGAGAGAATCATTCACGTTAGAAGCAAAAGGACCTAGAACCTTGTTTTGCAGTTTGATTTGAGTTTGCTGTTTAAAGGAATACTGCCTACCTCTCAGCGTTTTCATGGGTGAAGAACATCAACTTTGTACATAATACCCATTTCAAGTGAGTGGAGAAACACTGTAGTTCTTCTAAGAAAATCTTCCATGTTAGAAGGAAGAGGGTCTAGCAGTTTGCTTAGCACTGTGAACTGAGTTTTCTGTATAAGGGAATATTGCCTATCTCGCAGTGATTTCAAGAGTGAGAAACATCACCTTTGTTCAAAATCCCCCTCAAAACTGAATAGAAGATGCAGTGTAGCTTGTGTGAGAGAATCAATAATGTTTGAAGCAAGAGCGGCTAGCACCTTGTTTTGCAGTTTGAATTGAGTTTGCTGTTTAAAGGAATACTGCCTAGCTCTCAGGGTTTTCATGGGTGAGGAGCAGCAACTTTGTGCCTAATAGTGCCTTTCGAGTGTGTGGAGAAACACTGTAGTTGTTCTCAGAAAATCTTTCATGATAGAAGGAAGAGGGTCTAGCAGTTTTCTTACCACTGTGAACTGAGCTTGCTGTTGAGGAGAACACTGCCTAACTCTCAGTGTTTCCATGAGTAAGAACACAAATGAATGAAAGGAGCACTTTTGGTCTTGTTAGAGAACCATTAATTTTAGCAGCAAGAGGGTCTAGCCAATTGTTTACTATTGTGAATTCACTTAACATTCTAAAAGACTTCTGCATATCCCTTAGTGTTATCACGGTTCTAGATCATCAACTTTTTGCAAAATGACCCCTTTCAAGTGAACGGCAGAATCACTGTAGCTATTGAAAGAGACACATTAAAGTTAGAAGGAAGAAGCTCTATCACCTTGTTTAGCATTGTGCACTGAGTTGGCTTTTGAAAGGAACACTGCATAGGTCTCAGCTTTTTATGGTTGAGGAACATCAACTTTCAGCCAAATAGCCCCTTTCGAGTGACTGGAGAAACAGTCTAGTTTTAATAAAATCTATCATGTTAGAAGAAAGAGGGCCTAGCAGTTTTCTTAGCACTGTGAACTGAGTTTGCTGTATAAGGGAACCCTGCCTACCACTCAATGTTTTCAAGAATGAGAAACATTTCCTTTGTTGAAAATGGCCCAATACAAATGAAAGGAAGATGCAGTGTAGCTTCTGTGAGAGAATCATTCATGTCAAAAGCAAGAGGGCCTAGAAGCTTGTTTTGCAGTTTGATTTGAGTTTCCTGTTTAAAGGAATACTGCCTACCTCTCAGTGTTTTCATGGCTGAGGAACAACTTTGTACCTAATACCCATTTCAAGTTAGTAGAGAAACACTATAGTTCTTCTAAGAAAATCTTTCATATTAGAAGGAAGAGGGTCTAGCATCTTGCTTTGCATTGTGAACTGAGTTTGCTGTATAAGGGAATACTGCCTACCTCTCAGTGTTTTCAAGACTGAGAAACATCACCTTTGTTCAAAAATCCCCCATGCAACTGAATAGAAGAGGCAGTGTTGCTTGTGTGAGAGAATCAACAATGTTTGAAGCAAGAGCGGCTAGCACCTTGTTTTGCAGTTTGAACTGAGTTTGCTATTTGAAGGATTACTGCCTACCTCTCAGCGTTTTCATGGGTGAGGAACATCAACTTTGTGCCTAATAGTCCCTTTGAGTGTGTAGAGAAACACTGTAGTTCTTCTAAGAAAATGTTTCATGATAGAAGGAAGAGGGTCTAGCAGTTTGGTTAGCACTGTGAACTGAGTTTGCTGTGTAAGGGAATACTGCCTACCTCTCAGTGTTTTCAAGAATGAGAAACATTACCTTTGTTGAAAATGGCCCTATACAACTGAAAGGAACATGTAGTGTAGCTTCTGTGAGAGAATCATTCACGTTAGAAGCAAAAGGGCCTAGAACCTTGTTTTGCAGTTTGATTTGAGTTTGCTGTTTAAAGGAATACTGCCTACCTCTCAGCGTTTTCATGGGTGAAGAACATCAACTTTGTACATAATACCCATTTCAAGTGAGTGGAGAAACACTGTAGTTCTTCTAAGAAAATCTTCGATGTTAGAAGGTAGAGGGTCTAGTAGTTTTCTTAGCACTGTGAACTGAGTTTGCTGTATAAGGGAATACTGCCTACCTCTCAGTGTTTTCAAGAATGAGAAACATTACCTTTGTTGAAAATGGCCCTATACAACTGAAAGGAACATGCAGTGTAGCTTCTGTGAGAGAATCATTCACGTTAGAAGCAAAAGGGCCTAGAACCTTGTTTTGCAGTTTGATTTGAGTTTGCTGTTTAAAGGAATACTGCCTACCTCTCAGCGTTTTCATGGGTGAAGAACATCTACTTTGTACATAATACCCATTTCAAGTGAGTGGACTAACACTGTAGTTCTTCTAAGAAAATCTTCCATGTTAGAAGGAAGAGGGTCTAGTAGTTTTCTTAGGACTGTGAACTGAGTTTGCTGTATAAGGGAATACTGCCTACCTCTCAGTGTTTTCAAGAATGAGAAACATTACCTTTGTTGAAAATGGCCCTATACAACTGAAAGGAACATGCAGTGTAGCTTCTGTGAGAGAATCATTCACGTTAGAAGCAAAAGGGCCTAGAACCTTGTTTTGCAGTTTGATTTGAGTTTGCTGTTTAAAGGAATACTGCCTACCTCTCAGCGTTTTCATGGGTGAAGAACATCTACTTTGTACATAATACCCATTTCAAGTGAGTGGAGAAACACTGTAGTTCTTCTAAGAAAATCTTCCATGTTAGAAGGAAGAGGGTCTAGCAGCTTGCTTAGCATTGTGAACTGAGTTTGCTGTATAAGGGAATACTGCCTACCTCTCAGTGTTTTCAAAAGTGAGAAACATCACCTTTGTTCAAAAATCCCCCATACAACTGAATAGAAGATGCAGTGTTGCTTGTGTGAGAGAATCAATAATGTTTGAAGCAAGAGCGGCTACCACCTTGTTTTGCAGTTTGAATTGAGTTTGCTGTTTGAAGGAATACTGCCTACCTCTCAGCGTTTTCATGGGTGAAGAACATCAACTTTGTACATAATACCCATTTCAAGTGAGTGGAGAAACACTGTAGTTCTTCTAAGAAAATCTTCCATGTTAGAAGGAAGAGGGTCTAGCAGCTTGCTTTGCATTGTGAACTGAGTTTGCTGTATAAGGGAATACTGCCTACCTCTCGGTGTTTTCAAGAGTGAGAAACATCACCTTTGTTCAAAAATCCCCCATGCAACTGAATAGAAGAGGCAGTGTTGCTTGTGTGAGAGAATCAACAGTGATTGAAGCAAGAGCGGCTACCACCTTGTTTTGCAGTTTGAACTGAGTTTGCTATTTGAAGGAATACTGCCTACCTCTCAGCGTTTTCATGGGTGAGGAACATCAACTTTGTGCCTAATAGTCCCTTTGAGTGTGTGGAGAAACACTGTAGTGCTTCTAAGAAATTGTTTTATGATAGAAGGAAGAGGGTCTAGCAGTTTGGTTAGCACTGTGAACTGAGTTTGCTGTGTAAGGGAACACTGCCTACCTCTCAGTGTTTTCAAGAATGAGAAACATTACTTTTGTTGAAAATGGCCCTATACAACTGAAAGGAACAGGCAGTGTAGCTTCTGTGAGAGAATCATTCACGTTAGAAGCAAAAGGGCCTAGAACCTTGTTTTGCAGTTTGATTTGAGTTTGCTGTTTAAAGGAATACTGCCTACCTCTCAGCGTTTTCATGGGTGAAGAACATCAACTTTGTACATAATACCCATTTCAAGTGAGTGGAGAAACACTGTAGTTCTTCTAAGGAAATCTTCCATGTTAGAAGGAAGAGGGTCTAGCAGTTTGCTTAGCACTGTGAACTGAGTTTGCTGTATAAGGGAATATTGCCTATCTCGCAGTGATTTCAAGAGTGAGAAACATCACCTTTGTTCAAAATCCCCCTCAAAACTGAATAGAAGATGCAGTGTAGCTTGTGTGAGAGAATCAATAATGTTTGAAGCAAGAGCGGCTAGCACCTTGTTTTGCAGTTTGAATTGAGTTTGCTGTTTAAAGGAATACTGCCTAGCTCTCAGGGTTTTCATGGGTGAGGAGCAGCAACTTTGTGCCTAATAGTGCCTTTCGAGTGTGTGGAGAAACACTGTAGTTGTTCTCAGAAAATCTTTCATGATAGAAGGAAGAGGGTCTAGCAGTTTTCTTACCACTGTGAACTGAGCTTGCTGTTGAGGAGAACACTGCCTAACTCTCAGTGTTTCCATGAGTAAGAACACAAGTGAATGAAAGGAGCACTTTTGGTCTTGTTAGAGAACCATTAATTTTAGCAGCAAGAGGGTCTAGCCAATTGTTTACTATTGTGAATTCACTTAACATTCTAAAAGACTTCTGCATATCCCTTAGTGTTATCACGGTTCTAGATCATCAACTTTTTGCAAAATGACCCCTTTCAAGTGAACGGCAGAATCACTGTAGCTATTGAAAGAGACACATTAAAGTTAGAAGGAAGAAGCTCTATCACCTTGTTTAGCATTGTGCACTGAGTTGGCTTTTGAAAGGAACACTGCATAGGTCTCAGCTTTTTATGGTTGAGGAACATCAACTTTCAGCCAAATAGCCCCTTTCGAGTGACTGGAGAAACAGTATAGTTTTAATAAAATCTATCATGTTAGAAGAAAGAGGGCCTAGCAGTTTTCTTAGCACTGTGAACTGAGTTTGCTGTATAAGGGAACCCTGCCTACCTCTCAATGTTTTCAAGAATGAGAAACATTTCCTTTGTTGAAAATGGCCCAATACAAATGAAGGGAAGATGCAGTGTAGCTTCTGTGAGAGAATCATTCATGTCAAAAGCAAGAGGGCCTAGAAGCTTGTTTTGCAGTTTGATTTGAGTTTCCTGTTTAAAGGAATACTGCCTACCTCTCAGTGTTTTCATGGCTGAGGAACAACTTTGTACCTAATACCCATTTCAAGTTAGTAGAGAAACACTATAGTTCTTCTAAGAAAATCTTTCATATTAGAAGGAAGAGGGTCTAGCATCTTGCTTTGCATTGTGAACTGAGTTTGCTGTATAAGGGAATACTGCCTACCTCTCAGTGTTTTCAAAAGTGAGTAACATCACCTTTGTTCAAAAATCCCCCATACAACTGAATAGAAGATGCAGTGTTGCTTGTGTGAGAGAATCAATAATGTTTGAAGCAAGAGCGGCTACCACCTTGTTTTGCAGTTTGAATTGAGTTTGCTGTTTGAAGGAATACTGCCTACCTCTCAGCGTTTTCATGGGTGAAGAACATCAACTTTGTACATAATACCCATTTCAAGTGAGTGGAGAAACACTGTAGTTCTTCTAAGAAAATCTTCCATGTTAGAAGGAAGAGGGTCTAGCAGCTTGCTTTGCATTGTGAACTGAGTTTGCTGTATAAGGGAATACTGCCTACCTCTCAGTGTTTTCAAGAGTGAGAAACATCACCTTTGTTCAAAAATCCCCCATGCAACTGAATAGAAGAGGCAGGGTTGCTTGTGTGAGAGAATCAACAGTGATTGAAGCAAGAGCGGCTAGCACCTTGTTTTGCAGTTTGAACTGAGTTTGCTATTTGAAGGAATACTGCCTACCTCTCAGCGTTTTCATGGGTGAGGAACATCAACTTTGTGCCTAATAGTCCCTTTGAGCGTGTGGAGAAACACTGTAGTGCTTCTAAGAAATTGTTTCATGATAGAAGGAAGATTGTCTAGCAGTTTGGTTAGCACTGTGAACTGAGTTTGCTGTGTAAGGGAATACTGCCTACCTCTCAGTGTTTTCAAGAATGAGAAACATTACCTTTGTTGAAAATGGCCCTATACAACTGAAAGGAACATGCAGTGTAGCTTCTGTGAGACAATCATTCACGTTAGAAGCAAAAGGGCCTAGAACCTTGTTTTGTAGTTTGATTTGAGTTTGCTGTTTAAAGGAATACTGCCTACCTCTCAGCGTTTTCATGGGTGAAGAACATCAACTTTGTACATAATACCCATTTCAAGTGAGTGGAGAAACACTGTAGTTCTTCTAAGAAAATCTTCGATGTTAGAAGAAAGAGGATCTAGTAGTTTTCTTAGCACTGTGAACTGAGTTTGCTGTATAAGGGAATACTGCCTACCTCTCAGTGTTTTCAAGAATGAGAAACATTACCTTTGTTGAAAATGGCCCTATACATCTGAAAGGAACAGGCAGTGTAGCTTCTGTGAGAGAATCATTCACGTTAGAAGCAAAAGGGCCTAGAACCTTGTAATGCAGTTTGATTTGAGTTTGCTGTTTAAAGGAATACTGCCTACCTCTCAGCGTTTTCATGGGTGAAGAACATCTACTTTGTACATAATACCCATTTCAAGTGAGTGGAGAAACACTGTAGTTCTTCTAAGAAAATCTTCCATATTAGAAGGAAGAGGGTCTAGCAGTTTGCTTAGCACTGTGAACTGAGTTTGCTGTATAAGGGAATATTGCCTATCTCGCAGTGATTTCAAGAGTGAGAAACATCACCTTTGTTCAAAATCCCCCTCAAAACTGAATAGAAGATGCAGTGTAGCTTGTGTGAGAGAATCAATAATGTTTGAAGCAAGAGCGGCTAGCACCTTGTTTTGCAGTTTGAATTGAGTTTGCTGTTTAAAGGAATACTGCCTAGCTCTCAGGGTTTTCATGGGTGAGGAGCAGCAACTTTGTGCCTAATAGTGCCTTTCGAGTGTGTGGAGAAACACTGTAGTTGTTCTCAGAAAATCTTTCATGATAGAAGGAAGAGGGTCTAGCAGTTTTCTTACCACTGTGAACTGAGCTTGCTGTTGAGGAGAACACTGCCTAACTCTCAGTGTTTCCATGAGTAAGAACACAAGTGAATGAAAGGAGCACTTTTGGTCTTGTTAGAGAACCATTAATTTTAGCAGCAAGAGGGTCTAGCCAATTGTTTACTATTGTGAATTCACTTAACATTCTAAAAGACTTCTGCATATCCCTTAGTGTTATCACGGTTCTAGATCATCAACTTTTTGCAAAATGACCCCTTTCAAGTGAACGGCAGAATCACTGTAGCTATTGAAAGAGACACATTAAAGTTAGAAGGAAGAAGCTCTATCACCTTGTTTAGCATTGTGCACTGAGTTGGCTTTTGAAAGGAACACTGCATAGGTCTCAGCTTTTTATGGTTGAGGAACATCAACTTTCAGCCAAATAGCCCCTTTCGAGTGACTGGAGAAACAGTCTAGTTTTAATAAAATCTATCATGTTAGAAGAAAGAGGGCCTAGCAGTTTTCTTAGCACTGTGAACTGAGTTTGCTGTATAAGGGAACCCTGCCTACCTCTCAATGTTTTCAAGAATGAGAAACATTTCCTTTGTTGAAAATGGCCCAATACAAATGAAAGGAAGATGCAGTGTAGCTTCTGTGAGAGAATCATTCATGTCAAAAGCAAGAGGGCCTAGAACCTTGTTTTGCAGTTTGATTTGAGTTTCCTGTTTAAAGGAATACTGCCTACCTCTCAGTGTTTTCATGGCTGAGGAACTACTTTGTACCTAATACCCATTTCAAGTTAGTAGAGAAACACTATAGTTCTTCTAAGAAAATCTTTCATATTAGAAGGAAGAGGGTCTAGCATCTTGCTTTGCATTGTGAACTGAGTTTGCTGTATAAGGGAATACTGCCTACCTCTCAGTGTTTTCAAGAGTGAGAAACGTCACCTTTGTTCAAAAATCCCCCATGCAACTGAATAGAAGAGGCAGTGTTGCTTGTGTGAGAGAATCAACAATGTTTGAAGCAAGAGCGGCTAGCACCTTGTTTTGCAGTTTGAACTGAGTTTGCTATTTGAAGGATTACTGCCTACCTCTCAGCGTTTTCATGGGTGAGGAACATCAACTTTGTGCCTAATAGTCCCTTTGAGTGTGTGGAGAAACACTGTAGTTCTTCTAAGAAAATGTTTCATGATAGAAGGAAGAGGGTCTAGCAGTTTGGTTAGCACTGTGAACTGAGTTTGCTGTATAAGGGAATACTGCCTACCTCTCAGTGTTTTCAAGAATGAGAAACATTACCTTTGTTGAAAATGGCCCTATACAACTGAAAGGAACATGTAGTGTAGCTTCTGTGAGAGAATCATTCACGTTAGAAGCAAAAGGGCCTAGAACCTTGTTTTGCAGTTTGATTTGAGTTTGCTTTTTAAAGGAATACTGCCTACCTCTCAGCGTTTTCATGGGTGAAGAACATCAACTTTGTACATAATACCCATTTCAAGTGAGTGGAGAAACACTGTAGTTCTTCTAAGAAAATCTTCGATGTTAGAAGGAAGAGGGTCTAGTAGTTTTCTTAGCACTGTGTACTGAGTTTGCTGTGTAAGGGAATACTGCCTACCTCTCAGTGTTTTCAAAAGTGAGTAACATCACCTTTGTTCAAAAATCCCCCATACAACTGAATAGAAGATGCAGTGTTGCTTGTGTGAGAGAATCAATAATGTTTGAAGCAAGAGCGGCTACCACCTTGTTTTGCAGTTTGAATTGAGTTTGCTGTTTGAAGGAATACTGCCTACCTCTCAGCGTTTTCATGGGTGAAGAACATCAACTTTGTACATAATACCCATTTCAAGTGAGTGGAGAAACACTGTAGTTCTTCTAAGAAAATCTTCCATGTTAGAAGGAAGAGGGTCTAGCAGCTTGCTTTGCATTGTGAACTGAGTTTGCTGTATAAGGGAATACTGCCTACCTCTCAGTGTTTTCAAGAGTGAGAAACATCACCTTTGTTCAAAAATCCCCCATGCAACTGAATAGAAGAGGCAGGGTTGCTTGTGTGAGAGAATCAACAGTGATTGAAGCAAGAGCGGCTAGCACCTTGTTTTGCAGTTTGAACTGAGTTTGCTATTTGAAGGAATACTGCCTACCTCTCAGCGTTTTCATGGGTGAGGAACATCAACTTTGTGCCTAATAGTCCCTTTGAGCGTGTGGAGAAACACTGTAGTGCTTCTAAGAAATTGTTTCATGATAGAAGGAAGATTGTCTAGCAGTTTGGTTAGCACTGTGAACTGAGTTTGCTGTATAAGGGAATATTGCCTACCTCGCAGTGATTTCAAGAGTGAGAAACATCACCTTTGTTCAAAATCCCCCTCAAAACTGAATAGAAGATGCAGTGTAGCTTGTGTGAGAGAATCAATAATGTTTGAAGCAAGAGCGGCTAGCACCTTGTTTTGCAGTTTGAATTGAGTTTGCTGTTTAAAGGAATACTGCCTAGCTCTCAGGGTTTTCATGGGTGAGGAACAGCAACTTTGTGCCTAATAGTGCCTTTCGAGTGTGTGGAGAAACACTGTAGTTGTTCTCAGAAAATCTTTCATGATAGAAGGAAGAGGGTCTAGCAGTTTTCTTACCACTGTGAACTGAGCTTGCTGTTGAGGAGAACACTGCCTAACTCTCAGTGTTTCCATGAGTAAGAACACAAGTGAATGAAAGGAGCACTTTTGGTCTTGTTAGAGAACCATTAATTTTAGCAGCAAGAGGGTCTAGCCAATTGTTTACTATTGTGAATTCACTTAACATTCTAAAAGACTTCTGCATATCCCTTAGTGTTATCACGGTTCTAGATCATCAACTTTTTGCAAAATGACCCCTTTCAAGTGAACGGCAGAATCACTGTAGCTATTGAAAGAGACACATTAAAGTTAGAAGGAAGAAGCTCTATCACCTTGTTTAGCATTGTGCACTGAGTTGGCTTTTGAAAGGAACACTGCATAGGTCTCAGCTTTTTATGGGTGAGGAACATCAACTTTCAGCCAAATAGCCCCTTTCGAGTGACTGGAGAAACAGTCTAGTTTTAATAAAATCTATCATGTTAGAAGAAAGAGGGCCTAGCAGTTTTCTTAGCACTGTGAACTGAGTTTGCTGTATAAGGGAACCCTGCCTACCTCTCAATGTTTTCAAGAATGAGAAACATTTCCTTTGTTGAAAATGGCCCAATACAAATGAAAGGAAGATGCAGTGTAGCTTCTGTGAGAGAATCATTCATGTCAAAAGCAAGAGGGCCTAGAACCTTGTTTTGCAGTTTGATTTGAGTTTCCTGTTTAAAGGAATACTGCCTACCTCTCAGTGTTTTCATGGCTGAGGAACAACTTTGTACCTAATACCCATTTCAAGTTAGTAGAGAAACACTATAGTTCTTCTAAGAAAATCTTTCATATTAGAAGGAAGAGGGTCTAGCATCTTGCTTTGCATTGTGAACTGAGTTTGCTGTATAAGGGAATACTGCCTACCTCTCAGTGTTTTCAAGAGTGAGAAACATCACCTTTGTTCAAAAATCCCCCATGCAACTGAATAGAAGAGGCAGTGTTGCTTGTGTGAGAGAATCAACAATGTTTGAAGCAAGAGCGGCTAGCACCTTGTTTTGCAGTTTGAACTGAGTTTGCTATTTGAAGGATTACTGCCTACCTCTCAGCGTTTTCATGGGTGAGGAACATCAACTTTGTGCCTAATAGTCCCTTTGAGTGTGTGGAGAAACACTGTAGTTCTTCTAAGAAAATGTTTCATGATAGAAGGAAGAGGGTCTAGCAGTTTGGTTAGCACTGTGAACTGAGTTTGCTGTATAAGGGAATACTGCCTACCTCTCAGTGTTTTCAAGAATGAGAAACATTACCTTTGTTGAAAATGGCCCTATACAACTGAAAGGAACATGTAGTGTAGCTTCTGTGAGAGAATCATTCACGTTAGAATCAAAAGGGCCTAGAACCTTGTTTTGCAGTTTGATTTGAGTTTGCTGTTTAAAGGAATACTGCCTACCTCTCAGCGTTTTCATGGGTGAAGAACATCAACTTTGTACATAATACCCATTTCAAGTGAGTGGAGAAACACTGTAGTTCTTCTAAGAAAATCTTCGATGTTAGAAAGAAGAGGGTCTAGTAGTTTTCTTAGCACTGTGAACTGAGTTTGCTGTGTAAGGGAATACTGCCTACCTCTCAGTGTTTTCAAAAGTGAGTAACATCACCTTTGTTCAAAAATCCCCCATAAAACTGAAAAGAAGATGCAGTGTTGCTTGTGTGAGAGAATCAATAATGTTTGAAGCAAGAGCGGCTACCACCTTGTTTTGCAGTTTGAATTGAGTTTGCTGTTTGAAGGAATACTGCCTACCTCTCAGCGTTTTCATGGGTGAAGAGCATCAACTTTGTACATAATACCCATTTCAAGTGAGTGGAGAAACACTGTAGTTCTTCTAAGAAAATCTTCCATGTTAGAAGGAAGAGGGTCTAGCAGCTTGCTTTGCATTGTGAACTGAGTTTGCTGTATAAGGGAATACTGCCTACCTCTCAGTGTTTTCAAGAGTGAGAAACATCACCTTTGTTCAAAAATCCCCCATGCAACTGAATAGAAGAGGCAGGGTTGCTTGTGTGAGAGAATCAACAATGTTTGAAGCAAGAGCGGCTAGCACCTTGTTTTGCAGTTTGAACTGAGTTTGCTATTTGAAGGAATACTGCCTACCTCTCAGCGTTTTCATGGGTGAGGAACATCAACTTTGTGCCTAATAGTCCCTTTGAGCGTGTGGAGAAACACTGTAGTGCTTCTAAGAAATTGTTTCATGATAGAAGGAAGATTGTCTAGCAGTTTGGTTAGCACTGTGAACTGAGTTTGCTGTGTAAGGGAATACTGCCTACCTCTCAGTGTTTTCAAGAATGAGAAACATTACCTTTGTTGAAAATGGCCCTATACAACTGAAAGGAACATGCAGTGTAGCTTCTGTGAGACAATCATTCACGTTAGAAGCAAAAGGGCCTAGAACCTTGTTTTGTAGTTTGATTTGAGTTTGCTGTTTAAAGGAATACTGCCTACCTCTCAGCGTTTTCATGGGTGAAGAACATCAACTTTGTACATAATACCCATTTCAAGTGAGTGGAGAAACACTGTAGTTCTTCTAAGAAAATCTTCGATGTTAGAAGAAAGAGGATCTAGTAGTTTTCTTAGCACTGTGAACTGAGTTTGCTGTATAAGGGAATACTGCCTACCTCTCAGTGTTTTCAAGAATGAGAAACATTACCTTTGTTGAAAATGGCCCTATACATCTGAAAGGAACAGGCAGTGTAGCTTCTGTGAGAGAATCATTCACGTTAGAAGCAAAAGGGCCTAGAACCTTGTTTTGCAGTTTGATTTGAGTTTGCTGTTTAAAGGAATACTGCCTACCTCTCAGCGTTTTCATGGGTGAAGAACATCAACTTTGTACATAATACCCATTTCAAGTGAGTGGAGAAACACTGTAGTTCTTCTAAGAAAATCTTCCATGTTAGAAGGAAGAGGGTCTAGCAGTTTGCTTAGCACTGTGAACTGAGTTTGCTGTATAAGGGAATATTGCCTACCTCGCAGTGATTTCAAGAGTGAGAAACATCACCTTTGTTCAAAATCCCCCTCAAAACTGAATAGAAGATGCTGTGTAGCTTGTGTGAGAGAATCAATAATGTTTGAAGCAAGAGCGGCTAGCACCTTGTTTTGCAGTTTGAATTGAGTTTGCTGTTTAAAGGAATACTGCCTAGCTCTCAGGGTTTTCATGGGTGAGGAACAGCAACTTTGTGCCTAATAGTGCCTTTCGAGTGTGTGGAGAAACACTGTAGTTGTTCTCAGAAAATCTTTCATGATAGAAGGAAGAGGGTCTAGCAGTTTTCTTACCACTGTGAACTGAGCTTGCTGTTGAGGAGAACACTGCCTAACTCTCAGTGTTTCCATGAGTAAGAACACAAGTGAATGAAAGGAGCACTTTTGGTCTTGTTAGAGAACCATTAATTTTAGCAGCAAGAGGGTCTAGCCAATTGTTTACTATTGTGAATTCACTTAACATTCTAAAAGACTTCTGCATATCCCTTAGTGTCATCACGGTTCTAGATCATCAACTTTTTGCAAAATGACCCCTTTCAAGTGAACGGCAGAATCACTGTAGCTATTGAAAGAGACACATTAAAGTTAGAAGGAAGAAGCTCTATCACCTTGTTTAGCATTGTGCACTGAGTTGGCTTTTGAAAGGAACACTGCATAGGTCTCAGCTTTTTATGGTTGAGGAACATCAACTTTCAGCCAAATAGCCCCTTTCGAGTGACTGGAGAAACAGTCTAGTTTTAATAAAATCTATCATGTTAGAAGAAAGTGGGCTTAGCAGTTTTCTTAGCACTGTGAACTGAGTTTGCTGTATAAGGGAACCCTGCCTACCTCTCAATGTTTTCAAGAATGAGAATCATTACCTTTGTTGAAAATGGCCCAATACAAATGAAAGGAAGATGCAGTGTAGCTTCTGTGAGAGAATCATTCATGTCAAAAGCAAGAGGGCCTAGAAGCTTGTTTTGCAGTTTGATTTGAGTTTCCTGTTTAAAGGAATACTGCCTACCTCTCAGTGTTTTCATGGCTGAGGAACAACTTTGTACCTAATACCCATTTCAAGTTAGTAGAGAAACACTATTGTTCTTCTAAGAAAATCTTTCATATTAGAAGGAAGAGGGTCTAGCATCTTGCTTTGCATTGTGAACTGAGTTTGCTGTATAAGGGAATACTGCCTACCTCTCAGTGTTTTCAAGAGTGAGAAATATCACCTTTGTTCAAAAATCCCCCATGCAACTGAATAGAAGAGGCAGTGTTGCTTGTGTGAGAGAATCAACAATGTTTGAAGCAAGAGCGGCTAGCACCTTGTTTTGCAGTTTGAACTGAGTTTGCTATTTGAAGGATTACTGCCTACCTCTCAGCGTTTTCATGGGTGAGGAACATCAACTTTGTGCCTAATAGTCCCTTTGAGTGTGTGGAGAAACACTGTAGTTCTTCTAAGAAAATGTTTCATGATAGAAGGAAGAGTGTCTAGCAGTTTGGTTAGCACTGTGAACTGAGTTTGCTGTGTAAGGGAATACTGCCTACCTCTCAGTGTTTTCAAGAATGAGAAACATTACCTTTGTTGAAAATGGCCCTATACAACTGAAAGGAACATGCAGTGTAGCTTCTGTGAGAGAATCATTCACGTTAGAAGCAAAAGGGCCTAGAACCTTGTTTTGCAGTTTGATTTGAGTTTGCTGTTTAAAGGAATACTGCCTACCTCTCAGCGTTTTCATGGGTGAAGAACATCTACTTTGTACATAATACCCATTTCAAGTGAGTGGAGAAACACTGTAGTTCTTCTAAGAAAATCTTCGATGTTAGAAGGAAGAGGGTCTAGTAGTTTTCTTAGCACTGTGAACTTAGTTTGCTGTATAAGGGAATACTGCCTACCTCTCAGTGTTTTCAAGAATGAGAAACATTACCTTTGTTGAAAATGGCCCTATACAACTGAAAGGAACATGCAGTGTAGCTTCTGTGAGGGAATCATTCACGTTAGAAGCAAAAGGGCCTAGAACCTTGTTATGCAGTTTGATTTGAGTTTGCTGTTTAAAGGAATACTGCCTACCTCTCAGCGTTTTCATGGGTGAAGAACATCTACTTTGTACATAATACCCATTTCAAGTGAGTGGACTAACACTGTAGTTCTTCTAAGAAAATCTTCCATGTTAGAAGGAAGAGGGGCTAGCAGCTTGCTTAGCATTGTGAACTGAGTTTGCTGTATAAGGGAATACTGCCTACCTCTCAGTGTTTTCAAAAGTGAGAAACATCACCTTTGTTCTAAAATCCCCCATACAACTGAATAGAAGATGCAGTGTTGCTTGTGTGAGAGAATCAATAATGTTTGAAGCAAGAGCAGCTACTACCTTGTTTTGCAGTTTGAATTGAGTTTGCTGTTTGAAGGAATACTGCCTACCTCTCAGCGTTTTCATGGGTGAAGAACATCAACTTTGTACATAATACCCATTTCAAGTGAGTGGAGAAACACTGTAGTTCTTCTAAGAAAATCTTCCATGTTAGAAGGAAGAGGGTCTAGCATCTTGCTTTGCATTGTGAACTGAGTTTGCTGTATAAGGGAATACTGCCTACCTCTCAGTGTTTTCAAGAGTGAGAAACATCACCTTTGTTCAAAAATCCCCCATGCAACTGAATAGAAGAGGCAGTGTTGCTTGTGTGAGAGAATCAACAGTGATTGAAGCAAGAGCGGCTAGTACCTTGTTTTGCAGTTTGAACTGAGTTTGCTATTTGAAGGAATACTGCCTACCTCTCATCGTTTTCATGGGTGAGGAACATCAACTTTGTGCCTAATAGTCCCTTTGAGCGTGTGGAGAAACACTGTAGTGCTTCTAAGAAATTGTTTCATGATAGAAGGAAGAGGGTCTAGCAGTTTGGTTAGCACTGTGAACTGAGTTTGGTGTGTAAGGGAATACTGCCTACCTCTCAGTGTTTTCAAGAATGAGAAACAATACCTTTGTTGAAAATGGCCCTATACAACTGAAAGGAACAGGCAGTGTAGCTTCTGTGAGAGAATCATTCACGTTAGAAGCAAAAGGGCCTAGAACCTTGTTTTGCAGTTTGATTTGAGTTTGCTGTTTAAAGGAATACTGCCTACCTCTCAGCGTTTTCATGGGTGAAGAACATCAACTTTGTACATAATACCCATTTCAAGTGAGTGGAGAAACACTGTAGTTCTTCTAAGAAAATCTTCCATGTTAGAAGGAAGAGGGTCTAACAGTTTGCTTAGCACTGTGAACTGAGTTTGCTGTATAAGGGAATATTGCCTATCTCGCAGTGATTTCAAGAGTGAGAAACATCACCTTTGTTCAAAATCCCCCTCAAAACTGAATAGAAGATGCAGTGTAGCTTGTGTGAGAGAATCAATAATGTTTGAAGCATGAGCGGCTAGCACCTTGTTTTGCAGTTTGAATTGAGTTTGCTGTTTAAAGGAATACTGCCTAGCTCTCAGGGTTTTCATGGGTGAGGAACAGCAACTTTGTGCCTAATAGTGCCTTTCGAGTGTGTGGAGAAACACTGTAGTTGTTCTCAGAAAATCTTTCATGATAGAAGGAAGAGGGTCTAGCAGTTTTCTTACCACTGTGAACTGAGCTTGCTGTTGAGGAGAACACTGCCTAACTCTCAGTGTTTCCATGAGTAAGAACACAAGTGAATGAAAGGTGCACTTTTGGTCTTGTTAGACAACCATTAATTTTAGCAGCAAGAGGGTCTAGCCAATTGTTTACTATTGTGAATTCACTTAACATTCTAAAAGACTTCTGCATATCCCTTAGTGTTATCACTGTTCTAGATCATCAACTTTTTGCAAAATGACCCCTTTCAAGTGAACGGCAGAATCACTGTAGCTATTGAAAGAGACACATTAAAGTTAGAAGGAAGAAGCTCTATCACCTTGTTTAGCATTGTGCACTGAGTTGGCTTTTGAAAGGAACACTGCATAGGTCTCAGCTTTTTATGGTTGAGGAACATCAACTTTCAGCCAAATAGCCCCTTTCGAGTGACTGGAGAAACAGTCTAGTTTTAATAAAATCTATCATGTTAGAAGAAAGAGGGCCTAGCAGTTTGCTTAGCACTGTGAACTGAGTTTGCTGTATAAGGGAACCCTGCCTACCTCTCAATGTTTTCAAGAATGAGAAACATTACCTTTGTTGAAAATGGCCCAATACAAATGAAAGGAAGATGCAGTGTAGCTTCTGTGAGAGAATCATTCATGTCAAAAGCAAGAGGGCCTAGAACCTTGTTTTGCAGTTTGATTTGAGTTTCCTGTTTAAAGGAATACTGCCTACCTCTCAGTGTTTTCATGGCTGAGGAACAACTTTGTACCTAATACCCATTTCAAGTTAGTAGAGAAACACTATAGTTCTTCTAAGAAAATCTTTCATATTAGAAGGAAGAGGGTCTAGCATCTTGCTTTGCATTGTGAACTGAGTTTGCTGTATAAGGGAATACTGCCTACCTCTCAGTGTTTTCAAGAGTGAGAAACGTCACCTTTGTTCAAAAATCCCCCATGCAACTGAATAGAAGAGGCAGTGTTGCTTGTGTGAGAGAATCAACAATGTTTGAAGCAAGAGTGGCTAGCACCTTGTTTTGCAGTTTGAACTGAGTTTGCTATTTGAAGGATTACTGCCTACCTCTCAGCGTTTTCATGGGTGAGGAACATCAACTTTGTGCCTAATACTCCCTTTGAGTGTGTGGAGAAACACTGTAGTTCTTCTAAGAAAATGTTTCATGATAGAAGGAAGAGGGTCTAGCAGTTTGGTTAGCACTGTGAACTGAGTTTGCTGTGTAAGGGAATACTGCCTACCTCTCAGTGTTTTCAAGAATGAGAAACATTACCTTTGTTGAAAATGGCCCTATACAACTGAAAGGAACAGGCAGTGTAGCTTCTGTGAGAGAATCATTCACGTTAGAAGCAAAAGGGCCTAGAACCTTGTTTTGCAGTTTGATTTGAGTTTGCTGTTTAAAGGAATACTGCCTACCTCTCAGCGTTTTCATGGGTGAAGAACATCAACTTTGTACATAATACCCATTTCAAGTGAGTGGAGAAACACTGTAGTTCTTCTAAGAAAATCTTCGATGTTAGAAGGAAGAGGGTCTAGTAGTTTTCTTAGCACTGTGAACTGAGTTTGCTGTATAAGGGAATACTGCCTACCTCTCAGTGTTTTCAAGAATGAGAAACATTACCTTTGTTGAAAATGGCCCTATACAACTGAAAGGAACAGGCAGTGTAGCTTCTGTGAGAGAATCATTCACGTTAGAAGCAAAAGGGCCTAGAACCTTGTTTTGCAGTTTGATTTGAGTTTGCTGTTTAAAGGAATACTGCCTACCTCTCAGCGTTTTCATGGGTGAAGAACATCAACTTTGTACATAATACCCATTTCAAGTGAGTGGAGAAACACTGTAGTTCTTCTAAGAAAATCTTCCATGTTAGAAGGAAGAGGGTCTAGCAGCTTGCTTAGCATTGTGAACTGAGTTTGCTGTATAAGGGAATACTGCATACCTCTCAGTGTTTTCAAAAGTGAGAAACATCACCTTTGTTCAAAAATCCCCCATACAACTGAATAGAAGATGCAGTGTTGCTTGTGTGAGAGAATCAATAATGTTTGAAGCAAGAGCGGCTACCACCTTGTTTTGCAGTTTGAATTGAGTTTTCTGTTTGAAGGAATACTGCCTACCTCTCAGCGTTTTCATGGGTGAAGAACATCAACTTTGTACATAATACCCATTTCAAGTGAGTGGAGAAACACTGTAGTTCTTCTAAGAAAATCTTCCATGTTAGAAGGAAGAGGGTCTAGCAGCTTGCTTTGCATTGTGAACTGAGTTTGCTGTATAAGGGAATACTGCCTACCTCTCAGTGTTTTCAAGAGTGAGAAACATCACCTTTGTTCAAAAATCCCCCATGCAACTGAATAGAAGAGGCAGTGTTGCTTGTGTGAGAGAATCAACAGTGATTGAAGCAAGAGCGGCTAGCACCTTGTTTTGCAGTTTGAACTGAGTTTGCTATTTGAAGGAATACTGCCTACCTCTCAGCGTTTTCATGGGTGAGGAACATCAACTTTGTGCCTAATAGTCCCTTTGAGCGTGTGGAGAAACACTGTAGTGCTTCTAAGAAATTGTTTCATGATAGAAGGAAGAGGGTCTAGCAGTTTGGTTAGCACTGTGAACTGAGTTTGCTGTGTAAGGGAATACTGCCTACCTCTCAGTGTTTTCAAGAATGAGAAACATTACCTTTGTTGAAAATGGCCGTATACAACTGAAAGGAACAGGCAGTGTAGCTTCTGTGAGAGAATCATTCACGTTAGAAGCAAAAGGGCCTAGAACCTTGTTTTGCAGTTTGATTTGAGTTTGCTGTTTAAAGGAATACTGCCTACCTCTCAGCGTTTTCATGGGTAAAGAACATCAACTTTGTACATAATACCCATTTCAAGTGAGTGGAGAAACACTGTAGTTCTTCTAAGAAAATCTTCCATGTTAGAAGGAAGAGGGTCTAACAGTTTGCTTAGCACTGTGAACTGAGTTTGCTGTATAAGGGAATATTGCCTATCTCGCAGTGATTTCAAGAGTGAGAAACATCACCTTTGTTCAAAATCCCCCTCAAAACTGAATAGAAGATGCAGTGTAGCTTGTGTGAGAGAATCAATAATGTTTGAAGCAAGAGCGGCTAGCACCTTGTTTTGCAGTTTGAATTGAGTTTGCTGTTTAAAGGAATACTGCCTAGCTCTCAGGGTTTTCATGGGTGAGGAACAGCAACTTTGTGCCTAATAGTGCCTTTCGAGTGTGTGGAGAAACACTGTAGTTGTTCTCAGAAAATCTTTCATGATAGAAGGAAGAGGGTCTAGCAGTTTTCTTACCACTGTGAACTGAGCTTGCTGTTGAGGAGAACACTGCCTAACTCTCAGTGTTTCCATGAGTAAGAACACAAGTGAATGAAAGGTGCACATTTGGTCTTGTTAGAGAACCATTAATTTTAGCAGCAAGAGGGTCTAGCCAATTGTTTACTATTGTGAATTCACTTAACATTCTAAAAGACTTCTGCATATCCCTTAGTGTTATCACTGTTCTAGATCATCAACTTTTTGCAAAATGACCCCTTTCAAGTGAACGGCAGAATCACTGTAGCTATTGAAAGAGACACATTAAAGTTAGAAGGAAGAAGCTCTATCACCTTGTTTAGCATTGTGCACTGAGTTGGCTTTTGAAAGGAACACTGCATAGGTCTCAGCTTTTTATGGTTGAGGAACATCAACTTTCAGCCAAATAGCCCCTTTCGAGTGACTGGAGAAACAGTCTAGTTTTAATAAAATCTATCATGTTAGAAGAAAGAGGGCCTAGCAGTTTGCTTAGCACTGTGAACTGAGTTTGCTGTATAAGGGAACCCTGCCTACCTCTCAGTGTTTTCAAGAATGAGAAACATTACCTTTGTTGAAAATGGCCCAATACAAATGAAAGGAAGATGCAGTGTAGCTTCTGTGAGAGAATCATTCATGTCAAAAGCAAGAGGGCCTAGAACCTTGTTTTGCAGTTTGATTTGAGTTTCCTGTTTAAAGGAATACTGCCTACCTCTCAGTGTTTTCATGGCTGAGGAACAACTTTGTACCTAATACCCATTTCAAGTTAGTAGAGAAACACTATAGTTCTTCTAAGAAAATCTTTCATATTAGAAGGAAGAGGGTCTAGCATCTTGCTTTGCATTGTGAACTGAGTTTGCTGTATAAGGGAATACTGCCTACCTCTCAGTGTTTTCAAGAGTGAGAAACATCACCTTTGTTCAAAAATCCCCCATGCAACTGAATAGAAGAGGCAGTGTTGCTTGTGTGAGAGAATCAACAATGTTTGAAGCAAGAGTGGCTAGCACCTTGTTTTGCAGTTTGAACTGAGTTTGCTATTTGAAGGATTACTGCCTACCTCTCAGCGTTTTCATGGGTGAGGAACATCAACTTTGTGCCTAATAGTCCCTTTGAGTGTGTGGAGAAACACTGTAGTTCTTCTAAGAAAATGTTTCATGATAGAAGGAAGAGGGTCTAGCAGTTTGCTTAGCACTGTGAACTGAGTTTGCCGTGTAAGGGAATACTGCCTACCTCTCAGTGTTTTCAAGAATGAGAAACATTACCTGTGTTGAAAATGGCCCTATACAACTGAAAGGATCATGCAGTGTAGCTTCTGTGAGAGAATCATTCACGTTAGAAGCAAAAGGGCCTAGAACCTTGTTTTGCAGTTTGATTTGAGTTTGCTGTTTAAAGGAATACTGCCTACCTCTCAGCGTTTTCATGGGTGAAGAACATCAACTTTGTACATAATACCCATTCCAAGTGAGTGGAGAAACACTGTAGTTCTTCTAAGAAAATCTTCGATGTTAGAAGGAAGAGGGTCTAGTAGTTTTCTTAGCACTGTGAACTGAGTTTGCTGTATAAGGG